>NC_016134.3:14077869-14386869 GCF_000005505.3 Brachypodium distachyon | reverse complement strand
AGGTGAGTTTACTACTATTGACCATCAGACTGTCTCAAATCTGCTCTTGCTTCACCAAACCTTTTGCTGGACGTGGACCACCTGCAGGAAAAAGATGAGTGCCATCTCCGACTTGGTGGACGTGGCCTTCCTGCTCACCCTCGACAATCTCCCAGAGCCCTGGTCGATCCAGGAGATTGCAACCGCGTGGGACACCTGTGTGCGGAAAGCCATGATTGAGTTTGCGCACCGGCATGGCGGAGGGACGTTCAGCTCAAGGTTTGGTGGGTGGAAGAGGTCTGACGGCTCATAAGAGATGTGATAACATTGTGTGTAGCTTGTTTGGTGTAGCAGGAACAAACGAGGGATAATCATAATCATCTACGATTCTTTGTATATCTGCATTGTAACTGTACAAACTTTACTTTCAATATGAACACGGGCTCTCTCTGGGTCTGTATGGATATTGTTCTGCCATAGAGTTTTTGAAACATGTAATGTGGTTAAATGTACAATTGTGATGGATTCCTAGGATATGAGTTTCCCCCATCTCGCGCTTGGCTATGAATTTCTATCCTGAACATATGCTCAAGCAATTTATGCTTGATGAGTATACACATATTTTTTTTGTATACATTTAGTTACTTTAATTACTGATACTTGAGAGTTTTTCAGAGCATCTTCTGACAAGAATCAAAATCTAACCTGCACTGGTGTCGAATAGGCCTATGTATGTCCTCAATGTTCCTGATTATAAATCATGTCATAGGAAATCAAATAATTTATGGTGGCCTCTACTTTGTTCTATTTTGTGCCTATTGTCGCAACATTATTGGTGTAACATGAGCGGGTGAGCTGCACTCGAGTACTGTTATTTTCTGAACTAGTTCCATTGCCGGCACATTTGTGTTGGTAGATTTTTATTAAGTACGGAGTAGTACTGTTGTCATATTTGATCGTATGGGAAAAATAAAACCCACCAGGCTCTAAACAATAAAAGCACTACCACTTTGGGGTTTAGGCCCAGTAGCCCATCAATTCGCTTTAAGAGCACGCCCAAGCCCGCCGGCGGCGCTAGGTTTTACTCCCTCTTCCTTTCAGCCCTGCTCGCGCCGCCGCCTCCCTCGCAGCAGCAGCAAGCAATCACCGTCGCCAACAGCCAAGGAAAGGTTCGTCTCCTCGCCCCTCCCCTTCTCCTGGGGGCTCGATCGGTGGTGTTCTCCAGTCTGCTGTTGACGCGTGGCTCGCCGGATTCGGATTGGGGGATTTGATCGAATCCTTCTGTCGTTGCATAGTAGAGCTCCGCGGGATGTAGTTTTCTGGTATTGATGCCGTTGCCTAGCTTCGCTGGGAGTTCTAGTCCCCGATCTGACTATTTACTGGCGTCCTGATGAATTGATGATCCGTAGAGATGTTTCTACGTTCCACCTATAAAATGCTGCGTGCTGTAGCTTACTATATTAGGAATTGCCGTTTAGATCTCAATTAGCCTCAAATTCTGACGTGCAGATTCGTAGCATCTTTTTGTAGCATCCTTCGCTTTTGTGTAATGGACGAAGTGGGGTTTATTTTGTGTATACATGACAAAAGGTTTATTATGTATTTAGCCTTTTCGCTTGCTAAACATGGAGCTGTTAATTGGGATGTTACCAATTGGCTTTGGCTTGATTCTGGAACATATTTATCACTTGAATTGTACAATATGTAAGCATCTTGTTTCGATTTTTCTGTTGTTCTATATGAACATTTGAGTAGTCCCCTGTGCAATTTGAAGTAATTGGGAACACATCATTAATGCAGTTGAATGTTACTAATTTGCTTTGCTTGACTATGAAGCATATTTAGCACTTGAATCATAATATCTAGCTGTCTTATCTTGAATTTATGCTGATGATATGACCAACTGGAAAACGAGAATACAACACAGTTGAACACAATACAAAGGATTCCAGCCCCGTGGAAGCTATATTTCAGAGCCATCAGTTTGTATAGTTTTCCTTATAGAATTCTGACTGTTGACTGTTTGATGCCCCTGTATTGTTGTTAAAAAAATTGATCTGCCAATTTGGCAACAGATGAGCAAATGCAAACATGGTTTTGTGCTAAGCTCAGAACTTTAACTAGTGGTACTTGCCTGTGCAGTTTGAAATAACTGTGAACACATGATAATGCAATTGCAATACACTAGCTGTTTTGGACCGCACTCCTGCTTTATCTAATACAGTCCCTTCTTGAACAGCATGGACACACAGGTCAAGCTCGCGGTCGTGGTCAAGGTGATGGGCCGCACCGGCTCCAGGGGTCAGGTGACCCAGGTCAGAGTGAAGTTCCTGGATGACCAGAACCGTCTCATCATGAGGAACGTCAAGGGGCCCATCCGCGAGGGAGACATCCTCACCCTTCTCGAGTCCGAGCGTGAGGCCAGGAGGCTGCGTTGAGCCGCCGTGGTTTCTGTCTTCGAAAGTAAAATGCTGGGTTGTTGCTTCCTTTACTGTAGTACGTTTGAATCTTGAATGAACACTGGTTATGTGTTTCGCCTAGGCTATGGATGTGTAATGAGCACTTAACTGGTTGCAGTTTTGGTCTGTTGCCTAAACCTTGATGTTGTGAGACTCGATCATGCTGTGTGACCTCCCGGTGATATGATGGATTGAATGAGCGCTATATTTAAAAAAGAATATTTCGCTTTGTGCTAGTGAAATCAAGCTGTGCCTGTGATTCACCAGTGTGAGAATTGGACTGTCTATTGCCTGTAGAATAAATTGGATGGAGTAAATTGCAGAAAAACACATATCTCTTGTAATGGAAAACCACAAACCCAGGAAATTTCAACTGATACCCATGACATGAAGACTAATGAATAGCAGAAAACTCGAAACTGGAAACTGGCCGGTTTGGCCAAGTTAAGCCGTGACCCACATGTCGTAGTCATGACCCATTTTTTGGCTTAATTATTCCTCCCGACCTGCCGGCTCGAGCTGCCGGCGAACTCCAGCCAGCGCGCGAGCCGCCCTGGCCGCCTCCACGGGTTGCCCCGCCCCTGCCCCCTCCACGGGTTGCAGCCAGAGCACGAGGAAGAAGATGGGGGCGCGGGTTGAGGTCCTTGCCGTGGCCGCCCTAGCCGCCGTCAACCGCGACGGAGCCATCCCACGACCACGAGGAAGAAGATGGGGGGGGCGCAGAGGTCTCAGAGCGCGGCTCGACGTTCGGATCTTGCCCCCACGTGCGCGCCAGCAAGGGGAAGAGGATGGCGGCGGTATCGGCGAGGTTGCAGCATCGGAGGAGGCCCGCGCCATGGTGGCCGGCAGAGAAGCTCCGAGGCGGGGGACGCGCCGGTGAAGGAGACACGCAGACGGCTATTGGAGAAACTTCGCCATGTCGACGCTCACCCCTTGGCGCTGGAACGGTCGCGGGGAAGGCTTCGGTCGAGCGGATCGGGAGCGGCGGCGCACCTGCCGGGCTTGGAGAAGAAAGAAGCCTCGGAGGTTATAGCCTAAGCAGGCTCGGCTCGTCTCTCGGCTCAAGCCGTTCCCCTTGCTATTGATCCAGAAATTAGGCTCGTTTGTATGACATGTGGGCCACGGGCGATTAAGTTGGACAAACCGGTCACTTTCGGGTTTTTTGTTACTCATTAGCATACAATTAGTGGGTATCTATTGAAAGCTTTTAGGTTCGTGGTTTTTTGTTACAAGAGCCGCTAGATATTTGTCTTTGTACAATTTACTCAATTGGATTGGATCCTCCATATCCTTGAGAGTTGTTTCTGAAATCATCATGTTCAGATGTTTGGAGGCATCAACATACCAAATCAGTCCATGTCACCTTGAGCAGAAAGCACCTGAAGCTCGTTTTGTGTGCAGGCGCAATAATAAAAACTGAAATCGTTATTTGAGCTGTGGTGGGCTGTGGTGGTTCAGGTTCAGGGTCAACTCCTCTAACTCGTCCTACTCGGAAATGTAGCACTTGGGAAGTCTAGGCACACTCGGCTATTGCTATACGTGCAGCAGATGCTCTGCTGGTGCAGCAAGCCTGGGCGTCCATCTGTTCCCTTGCCGCCTGTTGCTTGACGACTTGACGATGACTGGGACTGTTGTACCTCAGGCCTGAGTTGTACCCAGTAGAGCCTAGCATATTTCCGGCCCGGCTAGCTGCCGCGCTCCCCACAAGCCCAAACCAGGGTACCAAAATATTTTGAACTCAAAATCTCAGACTAGGTTCAAACAAAACTAAAATCAAACTTAAATTTAGTCAAAATTCAATGAAATTTGTTTGAACTAGTACTGAAATTATTTCCAAAATTCTGGTCTAAAATTTTTTGTCACCCTAAATTTTAAACTAAAGTTAAAACCCTAGGCAAAAAATCTCTCATTGATGGTGCAGCGAAGAAGCCGTTCTTGTCGGAGCAGGAGCATGTCGACAAGACCATCTGCTCGATCGTGGCGAGGGCCGCCGAGGGGCCACTTGGGAGAAGTTTGCTAGCTACAAGACCCAAGTTCATCTTGTGTAGGGTGACAATGGCTGGAAAGCTTCGGCGACTTCTTCAAGCCAAGGGCTAAAACCCGAGAAGAGTTCAAGCGAGCGTGCCAGGAGATAGTTGTTATTTCTACTCTCAGCATTGAGATAGAAAACACTTCTTGGTGTGGTGGTGGACTTGTGGGTGTAGGACTCCGTCCACCAGGGTTCAAATCCTGGTGCTCACCCTATACTTTAGGGGTGCTCTTATCTCTAAATTTAATGGAGCACCGCCTTGGGCTAGATTCAGACATAATTTCAGCACAAGAAGCTCAAGATTATTAGGTTTAGGGCCTCGTAGCTAGGGTGTTTCGTCTGTCCGGTGGTGGTTTCTTCGGCTAACGATGGTGGCGGCGTTGAATAAGTTTGCTCGGGATTTTTCCTTGACGTGGCTGTCTTCTTCATGGTCGGTGATGTATCCGGAGCTGGGGTCGCCGTGCGGGGATTGCGTGTCGGCATCCTTGTTTCGGTATCTGTTCCACCGGTTCTGCCTTCGCGATGGCGCGTGCACCTAAGCTGTTGTGGAGCCTCGGAGGTGGTCCAGGAGCCGGTGCCGGCGATGTGCCGGAAGGCGACAAGTTCTATGCTAGGATCTTGATGTGATGCTGGCGGATTTGGCCTCTTTCCTCGACGGGGTGGACTAGATCTGGAATTCGACGGCAGGCTCGGGGTGCGGCCCCGGCCGACGAGCCTGGGTTTTGCCTCAGGCGATCTCCTTGTGAAGTCCATAAAGCTGATGTGCAGCGATGGAGCCGCGTCGAATTCGGGTTTGTTGGTCTCGGTTACCTCTCTCTCAAGGCGACCACGGAGATGGGCGGCGATCGTTGGTTTGGGCACAAACACTTGTAATTTTTTTCGTTTGGGACCTGGTGTCTTCCTGCTGTGTATGTGTCTTGTAACTTGTCTTTGAATTAATATGAATGGTACACGTATGCTAAAAAAGAAAGCTGCAACAGAAGAGAAAATAAATGAGGGAGAATACTAGCCGTAGCGCTTGCCCTATAAATACCCCGGCGCCCTCTTCTTTCCCGTTCCCTCCCAGTTCCTCCGCAATCCCCTCTCTCCCCGTTCCCCGGTGCAAAACCAAAACCCAAACCCCACCCGCGAGGAGATGGACGCCAGGAGGAGGGGGAGGGCGGCGCGCGCTGCTGGGCGCGACGGCGGGGCGGCTGGCCGAGGCGGCGGGCGTGGAGACGCCGTGGCCGCACGAGGGCCAGGAGCCGGAGCCGCCCGCCGCGGAGGCGACGACGAGCTCGCTGGCGGCCGCGCGCGAAGAGGAGCCCGCGGCGGAGATGGCGAGCTCGCCGGCGCCCGAGGAGGAGCCGCCGCGGGCGGAGACGATGACGAGCCCGCGGGCGCGGGCGGGCCAGGACCAGGAGGACGTGCGGTCGCCGCGGGCAGAGGGCTCCGAGCCGGCGCTGGCCACCATCACGAGCACGAGGTATTTTCTGTCCCCTCCCTCCCTCGCTCTGCGGTCTGCCTCTCTGTACGACGCGTTTCGCTGTGCGCGCGCTCGACCTTGTTCGTTAGGATTTCTCCTCTCTGGTTTCTCACGGAGGTTTTCTACGGTAAGGATCGAAGCTAGCCGTCCATTGATGCTGATCCAAGGCTCTAAATCCACCTAAACGAGTAGTTGACATGCCTTTATATGTGCTTCATTCGATGATTTCTGTGTAAATTCGCTTCGATCTCTGTGTTAATCTCTGTTCTCTGTTGGGGATCCTTCATGTATCCGAGTTTGTACGGGAGTACATGTTGACAATTCATATTACCTTCCTGTTTTAATACTCCGTACTAGTAACTGCAAGCACAAGCTAGGCCCAAGATTCCAAGAATCATCTGTGTTATGTAGAATATGCACCGTTTGCACACTTAGCAGTTCGATCTGTACGTTTTACTGGCTAATTTATGCAGATTACCTTGTGTGCAGTTCTTGGAGCCGACTGAATTCGTTCTTGATGAGGCGCTTATCTCTGAGAAACCAGATGTCAACGAGATGAACTTAGAGCTTGTAGCATTGATGAACTCCATAGCTTGGTCCCGTGAAAGTATCCATGACGCGCTTGTTCAGTTTCCACGTGTTCGGGATCGGTACAGTCACGGCCAGGTGGTGCGTGTGCTAAAGCGCAACATGAAGATGGATTTACAGGCAGCGGTCCAGCTCTCCAAGGACATCGAGAAGGCCGGAGGCGCGCCTGCCGTGATCCCATCACATTTCCATCTCAAGGTCTCTTTGGCTTGATTTTGTCTTTGACTTCGTCAAATCAGCGTGTGGATATTAGTCTTGGTTAACAACTGGTAGCATTGATTGTTCTCTGGTGAAGGAATTAGTTGGTACCTCTATCTGAGTCGGTACTATAGTTCATACTTCTTGGTATACATAGTTGATACTTCTGTCTGAGTTGACAGTAGTTTTGGCTTGAGTGATAGTCTGTAGATGACTTCGGCAAATCAGATTTAACATGCAGGGTTTCTGTGGATATTAGTATTGGTGAACAACGGATAGCACGGGTATTTCTCAGATGAAGGATGTAGTTGGTACTTCTGTGTGAGTTGATATACTTCTTGATGTAGTTGGTACTTCTGTCTGAGTTGATCATTAGTTTTCAGAACAGCGTTGTGGAAATTTTGATATTGCTCTCCCACCTGAGAAGCTACGTATATATATACACTACTGTACTGCTTGAACAGTTATGAATTGACATCCTCACTTGGTCATCTGTGAAGCATGTACGCTATTTTACCTCTTTACTGTTGAGTATATATCAATATGTGTGCCGTAGGCTTGTACAGGACTCTGTCCATGCCATGTCTGGTCGTCGTAGCCTTCAGTTTTGAGATAATGTCCTCGTCCACGTTGTGCACGTAAGGTGCTCGACAATATGTACTAACCGTTGTATCAATGAAAAGGAGTTGAGAATCCAATTCTATCTCGCTTCATGGTATCACAGCAGGAATTTCTGCTCAACCCTTTTGCCGATCTTCGATCCTTCTCTCGCTTCTTGCAAGGCTCGCCACTGCGCACCAGTCGTGCCGCAGCTGCTGCGCCGGCAACGGTCGCCATCCTTGCTTCGTCTCTCCAGGGGGTGGACATTCGCACCCATGTGCCCGTGGTCATCGACATGGCCGCCGGGAACTACTCCCAGTTTCGGCGGTTCTTCGACAAGTACCGTCATCGGCATGCACGGGCTGCAAACGGCCTCGACTCGACGGTGCTGCAGCAGCTCGAAAACCGAGAATGGGTGGGTGATGGCCGACCACTGCGTCGATCACTGGCTGAACTCACCGTGCTGCAGTACTGCACCAAGCGTCCAAGCTCAAGTCTTACACCGATCAACTCCGCGATCTGGGCCAGCCGGTCTCAGAAGTGCAGCAGCTGTTCAGCAAGCTGCGTGGGCTCGGCCGGCAGTTGATTCAAGAGCGCCATCCCCCACCTCACTGCCCCGTCTCCTCTGCACATGCATGTTCCTCCAGGCCCGTTCCTTTCTCATGCTGGAGGAGCACCGCGCCGAGCAATCGTCTCGGTTCGTTCTGCAGGCGAGCCATGCGCTTCTCGCCGGACGCTTGCACGCACCAACGCCGGCAAGCGAGATGAGCACCCGGGCCGTGCGGTGCGGCGGAGATGGGCGCTCCCGGCGGGGACGCGTCGGCGCGGCTCTGCTTTTGTCCTGGTGAGGTTCGAGTCGGTTCTAGAGGGGCCAGCTAGTAGCAGTTATACAGGGTCTGAGGCTCTGAGCCCGAGAACCCGACCCGTAACCGGAGTTTAAACTTCTGGAAACGCGCCGCTGTCCCGCTCCTTGAAACGTTGTTTCCTCTTTGCCTGACATGTGGGGCGGACAAGGTTTTGAGAAAGAAAATCGGGTGATGGCGTTGCTGAGAGCCTGAGAGGTAGGGCACATGACGTCCTAGGTTTTTTTTTTTAAAATCTCATATACTCTTTCCGTCCAACAAAAGATATCCATTACTACAAAACGGTCTATATGCAACGTCACATCAGTAACGGGTCCGGCACGACCGTTACTGATGAAAAACATCAGTGTCGGTCGCGGCCCCGACCGTTACTGATGAACCGAGCGGGCACCGCCTGTCTCCGGCCAACGACACATCAGTGGCGGTCGCGGGAACCGACCGCCACTGATGTACACTCATAGCTCGCGAGTAACATCAGTGACGGTCGGTTATGAGACGACCGCCACTGATGAACCATGCATCAGTAACGGTCGAGTCGGTGTGTACACGATTATCAGTAACGGTCGCGAGAACCCCGACCGACATTGATGTTCGTCGCGTTTTAAATACGCCGGGCGGAGCCGCAGCTGGTCGCACCGCGCGTCGTAACGGACCAGCTGTGGCCCCTTCCTCTCCGGCGACGGCGAGGTGCTGCCCGCCCGCGCCATGGCGGCCGGCGAGTCCCCCAGGTAGTCCCTCCTCCCTCCCACTTCCTCCTCCCTCCCCCCGCGCTGGCGGCGCCGCCTCCATGGCCGGCGAGCTCCGATCTTCGACCCCTAAGCTTCCCTCTCCCTCTCGATGTCTCTCCCCCCCCCCTCCCCCCGATCTCTCTCGCCGGCCTCCAATTTCTCTCCAAATTTCCCCAATTTCAAATTTTTGAGTTCCGCGGCCGCCGGCCAAAATGCGGCCTCCTCGTCGTCGCCCGGAACTTCCCTCTCGCTTGCGAGCTCTCTCTCCCTCCCAATCTTTCTCGCCGGCCTCCAATTTCTCTACGAATGTCTCTAATTTCAAATTTTTAGTTAGCTATGGTTAATTAGCACCTTAATCTCCTTGTCAATGATTAGGCTAACTATTTTGTTTTTTTGTTTTCTTGTGTATTGTGCTGTAGATCGAAGGACCGTTCTTGGATGTACGCCAAGGAAAGAATCAATGCTCGATGGATAACCGAATGGACGGTCTTTTTTAGAGTCGTGAAAGGTGATATGGAACGAAAAGGACTTTTGATGATGCGTTGCCCATGTCGCAAATGTGGAAACACATGCATGATGAAGCCTGAAGATGTTCAGATGCACGTGCTGACATCGGGTTTTGTGGATGGTTATTCTCGCTGGACTTGTCACGAGGAGGATGCGGTTGATGTCTGTAGCGGTAGCGAAGATGATGATGTCCTGCTGTATGATCTGGCGAATGATTCCGAGGAAGAAATAAGGGTCGATGAGGAGGCTAATGTGGAAGGTGAAGGAGCTCCACGTGGAAAGATTGCCGAAATGCTAGATGACCCGTACCTACGGGAGCAGCTGGAAGACCCCGAAGATGAGGCAGAGTCTGCTCAGTTCAAAAAATTGTTGGAGGACGCAAACACACCCTTGTATGATGAAGCTGGTGAAGAAAACAACGTGCTCGAAGTGACGCTCGAACTTTTGAGGCTGAAGGCAGCATCATGCTGGTCAGACAAGGGCTTCACGGGCTTGTTGAGTTACCTTGCTTCGGTTTTTCCACAGCCAAACAAGTTGCCCAAGAGCACATACGAGGCGAAGAAGAATACATGCCCGCTCGAATTGGATTGCGTGAAACATCATTCATGTCCAAATGACTGCATGGTATACATTGGAGAGTACGAAAACCATGAGAGCTGCCACATATGCGGTGCATCGAGATACAAGAAGAAAAACGCCAGAGCTGGCGAAGATGATGGGGAAGAAGTGATGAAGGGCAGGCCGGCAAAGACTGTCTAGTATCTTACGGCAGGTGGCCGAATTGAACGTTGGATGCAAAACGTTAAGGACGCGAGGTATCTCGTCCATCACGATCCGGCGCAGGCTGCATTCGATCCTGACGGGCACTACCGTGTGGAGGAATCTGGGGTCCTAAGACATCCTGCCGATGGAACTCAGTGGAGGAACTTCGACACGGCATTTCCGGATTTCGGGGCAGAGCCCAGAAACCTGAGGCTTGGTCTCAGCACTAACGGGATAAATCATTTCGAAAACATGAACAACAAGCACAGCGCATGGCCAGTGATCTTGTTTGTCTACATCCTTCCTCCATGGTTAATCATGAAGAGAAAATACATCCACATGTGCATGCTCATACAGGGTCCAAAGTAGCCGGGAGCTTACCTAAATGTGTATCTGCAGCTAGTGAAGGATGAGCTGAAGCAGCTTTGGAACCCTGGCAGAGTGGTTTGGGACGCAAACATGAGGGAGTACTTCACGATGAGAGCAGCGCTTCTGACCTGCGTGCATGACTACACCGCGAATGGAAATACTTCATGCCAAGTGACACATGGGTACAAGGCATGTACAAAGTGCGGGGAAAACACGACATCGGAGAAGTTGCCCGCTTCATCCAAAATTGTGTACATGGACCACCGAAAGTGGTTGGATGTTAAAGACCCTTGGAGGGATGACAAGGAAAGGTTCAATGGGAAAACGGAGCACAAATGGGAGGAGAGCAAGAGGTCAAAAACCTCCGACAACTCCGTGCAGAGCAAGAGGTGGGAGTTGGCTATGACCGCCGGCTTGCAAAAGGCAGAGCACACAGACCGTGTTCTAGGAGAAAGCGAAGGGGCCTGCTAGGATGATTATTTCCCGCCTGCTCCGAAGCGAAGCAGGGTCCAGAAAAAGCTCCCTGCTTCTTCTGAGATAATAGAACAAGCTAAGGCGGTGGCACGAGAGCATGCATCTATCGTGTCTCAAGAGGTGTCACGGGAATATGCAGTGCAAGCCGTCCATCATTTGGTGTCGGCATTGGCCAAAGACCACCCCGCCCTTGGCGCCATACTCCAGGGAGGAGTGGAAGGTTTGAGGAACCTCCTTCCTCCTCTTCCTCCTCTTCCCCCGCTGAAGAGCAGCGCCGCCTCCGACACACGTATGGAGGACGAAGACACCTACACCCCAGCTTACAGCCCGGCTCCTAGCATGGACAACGCCCCCGCTAGCCAACCTTCCCCAAGCGAGGGCAGCCGAGATAACGATCCGGGTCCGAGCAACAACATCCTTGTAAGCAAGCTTTTCAAACTCTTTTTCACTCCTTACCTTCATGAATAAAGATCTTACACACATATGCCTTCTTCTTGTTACGCGCAGGCACCGGTGAAGTGTCGTATCCAGGTTGACAAGCGTGGGAAGCCTGTAGCCGCCATTGGCCGCCTGATGCCCAGACAATCACCGCCACTAGTGCACGGCATTCTCATGAACGACGCACAAGTGAGTGTGATGGTGGACTCCGTCGTCGACGACCATCGAGATTATGCTATCCCGCTACCTCCGGAGGAAGGCGTGGATATCCTAGGCGCTTGTCCAAACTACCGAATTATGTGGCCTAGGAGCTTTGTATCTCTCTACAACCAGCGCCGGCCCTCTATGACTCCATCTCCCTCCGCCCAGAAAGGTACTTCTCATTCGCCGCTCGGCCTTTCCCCTAGGATACTTCCTCCTGTCGATGCCGGGGGAGATGAAGAGCGGGCAATGTCGATGCCTGCACAGCTCAAAGATAGCCAGACCACAGGGTCGGCACAGGCTGGAAGCATCCCTCGCACCTTCTCTCTCTTGGGTGCCGCTGAGTCCATGGGTGGCCGCAAGATCAATGACAAGTACAAGGCAGAGGAGCAGAAGACATGGGACAGTAAGAGGAGGCATAAAAAGAGGAGGCGCGGCGGCAAGACCATCAAGGAGTTCTCCAATGTCACTCAAGATGAGATGCATCATGTGCCTGACATAACTGGAGTCTAGGAGGACAGTAGGCCTGACATTCTCATCAAGAACCCATATCAAGGCTAGAGATTCGAAGACGGATCCTATTTCGTGGCTAGGGAGTTCGACCGGGTGCTTCTTTACTATCCTGGAAGACCGATGGTCACCGAAGATTCCCTGCGTGCCGTGTCCAGAGAGATGCAAGAGCTTCATCAGTTCTACATGCAAGCATGAGCTGGTTCTCAACAGCATGCCCAACAGATCAATGTTAGAATCCCAAAAGACTATGGCTTCTTTGACCAAGAAACCGAGAACATTCAGGAACGTCCTATCACAGTTGGTGTGGAGTTTCAATGAACTTTTCCACCTCTTTAACCGCCAAAAGCTTGATATCAACCTCTTAAGGCTGTGGTCGGCCTACCAAATAAGAGAACTGCGGCGATTGGAGGTAAAAAAAAGTAGCCATTTTAGACCCCGCGCTGTTCAACTACGGTGATATCGGTCTTGAGCCAGAAAAGGATGCCTCAAGAACCATGGCATCTAAATACTTGGTGGCATGTGTCGAGAAATACGCGGACGACGACTTCATCCTCTTCTTCCTTAATTTGGAGTAAGTTCAATTTTATATATGAAACCGTTTGTTTTTTCTAATTCAGTCTTTCTTATACACCCTTAGATACTAAAGTTTGTTTCTTTTGAAAACAGAGACCATTGGGTGACAATACTCATTTGTGTGCTTTGGTCCGCGGTGTACTACTTTGATTCACGACTTCCGGAGAAGGGTGTTTGAGGTAGGTTCTGGAAACTCATTAAATCACTCATTAACACTGCTTGGAAAGTGGCGACGAAGGGAAAACTAGCTGGTAAAGGCTATAAAGACGAGCCTCCCCACAACCACAGGTTCCCTTGCCAGCAACAGCCACCTGGCAGTGTGTTTTGTGGCTACTACTGCTGTCACATCTTTATGGAGAATGCCAGCATGTTCAAGCCTGAGTGGAAGGGGTCAGTCGCGGCGATGGAAGAGTACTGCGGCCCCGAATGACAATGGGACACCGACCTAAATGGGTCGTCTATAACATTCAAAGGGAGTTTGCCCATCTCATAAACAATGAGGTCATCAAGCCTAGTGGGGACTTCTTCGAACGCGTGGAACAAGTCGTGTCTAGGGTTCACCCACGACAATAGATTCATTTGTATTCTTTATATGCTTCCATGAAATTTTGACACTTTGTAATTATGCTTCGACGAAATTTTGACACTTTGTAATCAATGTCTTGAAGTGAGATACATTTGTATTCTTTATATGCTTTATATGATGCGGCTTATATACATTTGTATGCTTTAAATGATGTGAATGTGATGTGATCTGATGTGATGTGATGCGGCTTTATATGTATTTTTCTGCGATGAGATACATTTTTCTGTGATGAGATACATTTTGTATATAATTTGTTGTGCTGTATATAATTTGTTGTGTATTTACTGTGTTTTTAATTATTTTTTTAAATACCGAAAATGTATCAGTGTCGGTCGAGACCGTTACTGATGATATATACATCAGTAACGGTTCGGGAGGAGCAACTGCCACTGATGTATATATACATCAGTAACGGTCAGTGCGACCTTTACTGATGATTGTACATCAGTAACGGTCCGAGCGACCGTTACTGATGATGGGTATCATCAGTAACACGAAGTTAGTAACGGCGACCCCGACCGTTACTGATATGATTTTTCGACCGTTACTGATAACCGTTTCTGTAGTAGTGATCTCAAATTTTTCAAAATTTGGATGTATCTATACATGACTTAGTGTATCGATGCATTCAAATATAGTCAAAGTTAAGACAACATTTGTTGGACGGAGGAAGTATGTATTTAATCTAGTAGACTCTGAATCAAACTGCGAGTGGATTTCATTTTTGACCCTCAAGTTTCAATTTTTTTACAGTTTTGACCGCATTTAGTAAGATTTTCGTTTTTTTACACCATTTAGCACAAGTTAAGCCACAAATGACCCCATTTAATAATTTGATCCTAATTTCCTCCGGCCAAAAACCCTTGACCTACGCCATGGGCATAAGCACAGCCGCCAGCATTAAAATGCTAATGAGAGGTAGGGACATGACGTCCCAGTTTTTTTCTTTTATAAAAATCCCATATATGTATTTAATCTAGACTCCAAATTAAAATGCTAATATCATGATGAGATCATCAAAACCCCAAAGAAATACATTTCAGCCCGTTTGGATGTACTCCCTCCGTACTGAAAAGACTGGCACCGAAAAGACTGGCACGACCTCAGAAGACAACTTTACAATTAAGTCCTACACTTTTCAGAATATTACACACATCCACAATCCCAAATCCCAGATCAAATCCCCAAATCCGTGGCCGAAGATCCGCTTGCGCAACGGCACAGAAACCGCGGACGAGAGGCGCCCGCCCCAGTGGGGCGCGAAGCCGCGAAGGCCATGGTGCGGTGGAACAAGCATGGACAGCAGGGCGATTTCTTGTGGGGACGTTGATCGGTCGGCGATGGGGCGCGAAGGCCAGGGCGCGGCGAGGAGGTGGCGGAGCGACGTCGCCAAGGCCATGGCGCGGTGGCCTTGCCGCCACCGGGTCCCGCGTCGCTGCCCCCGGATCCGCCTCTCACCAACGGATCTCGCGTCGCCGCCACCGGATCTGCCTCTCCGCCAACGGATCTCGCGTTGCCACCCCAGATCCGGCCTTCTTGGAGGTGGAAACGGAGGATACGAGAGAAAGGTTGAGGGAAGGGGCCAAAGTCGTTTGGGAGAAAGAGGGAGCAGAGGAGACGAGAGGGAGGTGGAGGAGACGAAGAGGTTTCTGCCTTGCTGGTATTTGACGAAATGGAGTGTGGGATGATACAAATAAAAGGTGAGGGTGTTTTTGCAAAATAACCTGCCATGCCAATCTTTTCGGCACGGAGGGAGTATATTCAGCCTCGGAATTCGGAATTGGCGCAATTGGTTCCTTTCAATTCTTTTATTTGGATGGTATAAGAAAGAATTGAATACTGGAATTCCTCTCCAATTCTAACCGGTATTGCCAACACTAAAGAGTACCTCCATCCAATTTCCGACCCCTTCCGCTCGGTTTTGGGCTGAATTCGCACACTTCTACCACCTTGCCCACGTGTGCCCACTTAGATACCGGTTCCTGGCTCTAAACAGAAAAAAGAAAATAAAAGAGCTCACCTACATAGAAGAATAGACGGGAGGACCCATCTTCTTCCCCGAAGAATCCTCCCTAAATCTGGCGAGATCCATCGTCTCCGGCCTGCCCATTGTCGCCCGACGCCTTCCCCGGACCCTCCCATTTCCACCACCCCGTTCTTCCCTAGATCCGGCGAGATCCACTGCGACATCTTCGCCCTGCCCGTTGCTACCCAGGCGTCCTTCTTTCCGTTTTTTGAGGAAACCCCTGGCTTCTATACCTTTTGCACCCGCAGTTCTCCTTCTTTCCCCTCCCCCTGCTCAAAATCCCCTTGGCCCCCACTGAATCCCTGTTCTGGGTATCCTAATTATTTCCTGATTCTCTCAAGAATGGTACTCCCTCCGTTCCAGAATTCTTGTCGAAATATTACATGTATCTAGACGCTTTTTAGAAATAGATATATCTATTTTTTGACAAATTTGAGACAAGAATTATTTATGGAACTGAGGGAGTACTGGTATGCGTTGCGAGTAGTAAGCGAAGCCAAAGCTTGGCGGCTTCCTCACGGCGTTCAGCATGTTGCTGCAGTGCTGCTCGCCGGGGCTGCTGGCCATGGGCATCTACACGGATAGCCACTTGTTCAGCCGGGCACGCCTTGAGGTGCTGCGTCATCGAGTTCTTGCTGCACGACGAGGACGACAGTGGTGGAGCTCGGAGTACTTCCAACAATCAGCCCCGTCGGCCTCGGGAAGACTAGTACAAGGTGTTGGTTAATCTGGTTTATTACCGGATTTAAAGCCCCTAAATCACGCCCACAGTTAAGGGCGTTGATTTAGCGATTTGATGAGGTAAATGCCCAGAACCAACGTTCCGGCATTTATCCCCATAAATCACGCCCTGATCGGGAGCACTTACCAACTGTAGGTTTCGGCCCCCTGTAGCGCAGCACCATATAAAGGAAACGTTGCCCTCACGATGGGCTACTCTAGTTCACGTGAGACCTCAACACACGACTGTAAGCCCTACCGATCTAGGGAGCGCTGAAGCTGCAGGAAGGCCGTCGACCAGGACGTCCACTCCGTTAATCGGTCAGTGCCGCTACCTCCGTCCTACGGCAACAGCTACAGCAACCAAGGCGATGGCTTCCTCCTCCCTCAGACGTATGGTTAATCTACCCTAATCTCTCTGTCTTAGTGCTCTAATGTTGACCGGTGTTTATTCATGTTTAATCTAAAGAGCTTAGTTTCTAACACAAGGCGCACGTCAGGCGTTCGACGTCGGCGGTGGCCAGACATGGTGGCGCACCATGGCTTCTTAGAGGAGGGCGATGCAGCGATCCCTCACGGAAGGGACGAGAGGGAGACGATGGGGATTTCTCAATCGGCAGCCGGTCGGAGTTGGAGAAGAATGACTCGCGACGACGATTCAAAGCACCTCAGGCGGATTCCTTCCACAGGGTGGCTCGTGGTGATGCTGCGAAGCTCCCCGGCAAGGTGGCGCGACGCGGCTCCTCCTCATCCGCCACATCGGGAGCGGGGCAGGCGGGAGCGGCCCTGTCATCTGCCGCAGGCTCGTTGTCATTCCCCAACGAAGACGATCATCGACCTCCCCCGCACTAGCTGGAGAACCGCGCCGCGTCGAAGCGCGCGACCTCGCCGTAGCCAGCCGCGTCCACCCCGCCGGTGGCGCCGGGTCGCCCCCTCGGCCCCTCAACCGCAGAAACTTGAGACTCTAGGCTTGCCGCGCCTCATGCAGCTCTGGTAGTCCTGGATGAAGGGGCACGTCATGTCCGTGTAGTACGGGCGCACGCTGGGGTCGTGGACCCACTCGCCACGCGTGGCATCGCATGCCGCGGCGGCGGCGGCCTTGCCGAAGGAGGGATCCACATGGTAAGAGACCACGCCCGCTCTTGAAACCACCTGAAAAGGCTCCCGGGATGCAGTGCTCCCTATAGTTCAAACATCGTGAAAATCATTTTTTGGAACGGAGGGAGTACATACTTATACATTTTCTTGTAAAGATTCATTAATTGTGGTCTGTGTAAAAATATCAAATCTATGGATGTACAATAGTGCTATTGAGGTATCTATTTCCTCCTCAGATTATGGTCTGTGTTAGTATAGATTTAGTTGAGAGCAAAGTGAGTTTTTTTTTAGCAAAGAGAGCAAAGTGATATGGCCACTAAGCGGGCCGGCCGGCCGGCTGGGCCTTATGCCGCAAACTCGAGGAATAAGGCTGGGCCTTAGGCCTTATGAGTGGACCGGAGACTCCGATCAGAACTCAACACACCACTACGCGGGCCTCCCGTAAGAATTGCAGAGAACGCGTCGACCGAGTAGAGCTGGAGTCCGAGCCCGGCAGGAGCAAAGAAAGCCCCCTTGGCCCCCTTCATATATCGAGGCGACGCCCGCGCCACCGCCTCCTTGGTACCCATCGTCGCCATCGACACGAGAGCTCTACGCCTCTATCGAATTAACCCCAGATCGAAGGCATGGAGGGCTCGACCGCGCCGCCGAAGAAGGAGTCCACCGCCACCGAGGGCGGGCATCAGAGGCGCCCCAAACGGAAGGCAGAGGCGGAGCCGAAGAAGGGCCGTTCCTCCGGCCGTCGGGCTGCGGTTCCGGTGACGGACGGGAAGCTGACCAGGATGCCGCAGGCCATGATTGACCAGATCCTGGCGAGGACGACGAAGCCGACGCCGCCGCCGTCGAACGCCCGGACGGCCGCCGGCTTCGAGCTCTACTGGGAGCACCACCTCAGGCTCCAGGCCTGGGTCCGCAGCGAGTACGAGTCCAAGGGCTTCGTCGAGTCCGTCGACAACTCGGCTTACTTCCAGGCCATCATGGACGAGAGCGACGACGACAGCGACGAAGACATGTGACTTGTCCGTACTAGTTCTCGCTTAATTATTCCTTTTTGTTGTACTCTTTTGTTCTCCAAGACCGCTTTTGTTAGTGTAGTTTGCAAAAACTCCTTTAAATTTTCAAAATTAACACGCAGTTCACGTTTAATTGAAATATGTGGACTGCAGGTTTATTTCGAAAATTTATAGAAATTTCTTTGAAAAAGACCGACGCCAATTAATTAGGGACAGAGGGAATACGTTTCATGCAGTTTTACCAGTGCAGGATTACCTCCACTACTTTTATCTTTCAGTCGTTTTTTTAACCATCAAATCCACAATAAAATTCGCGGTTGTATCTGTCTCAAGATGAGTCCATTGTGCAACTTAAAAGAGCGTGGTTTGTTCATGTCCAACAGTGTTGAACGTGATAGAATATTTGTGCACATCAGCTCATATAACTTGTAGGACAACCGCAACAAGAAATATTTTTTACCTAAAAGTTTGAGAAAATTGGAAGATGTTGATTCGAAGTATTTGACATGTCATAAAATTTGCTGAATATGAAATCAAGAGAAAAAAAAACTGCAGTTCAAAAAAAAGAGAGAAAAGGCTGTGCAGAATACCAGAAACTTTTTTTATTTGATAAAATGCCATGGCAAGTTTTATTGATACTCAAATAATCCTTCCATTTCATAATTCTTGTCGAAATATTACATGTATAGACACTTTTTAGGAATAAATTACATTCATATTTAGACAATTGAGACAAGAATTATGAAACAGAGGTAGTACCAGATACATAACGGTTACACAAGCGACACACTTGCTAACTAACAATACCAATCAATGGCAGTCTATTCAAGTAATAAAATTGGCATTTATTCAAAAGATCAGAAGACACACGTTATTGGATAACCGGGTAGGCATCTACGCCCTCACCTAGAAATTTCCCGTTGGCTGTAGGGCGCCTCAGGCTCTGCTTCAGTAACTTCTACCCCTGATTTCTGATTTGGCTGCGGTTGCAAAGTATACTTTGCTTATTAGTTGTCCGGATTACTTTTGCACCTTTTCAAGTGAGATCTCAACGAGGATGTACCGTGGATTTTCGAATCACAGCAAAGCTCAAGGCCACAATGGTTGCAGTTAGCCTTGACAGTAGTATCTCCAACTTTGATCTCTGTGAACCTTTCCCACACATCTGCTCTTCATCACGCGCTAGAATACATCACGCACTATTCATTTGGAATTTCGCAGAAACCTTCTCACATGCCAAATTTCTCTCGGGTTTTTTTTCTTCCATGCGCGCCACAATCCCTAATTACCCAAATACAGACAAGTGGCCGAACAACGGATAATTTCCGGCTTGACCGTTCGATAGAAGGGTCCCGGATATTCATCCGGAAAATATTTGCAGATATCCGTCAGGATGTGAAAACGGATATGGATAGTTGTGGCGGATACGTATGCGAATACAATTTTACAAATATGTGTTCGTATTCGATATTATCCCCTTTAGTGCAGTATTGTCCAAGATTATTCGGTGACTATCTGGACGTCATAGTTCAGCCACACCCCATCGCGTGTGCCACATGAACTTGCCCACTGACCAGCGACTACCGTGACACCCCCAAAGCCTAAACCCGTAAGCGCTGAATTTTCGCCTTATTCATCTCTTCCGTAATCATCTTTGGCATCTTTCTCGTTGGAAACTAGTGTTGATGATTGATGAAGTTCGTCATATATTTTCCTAAGTGCGTGATATATGGTCTCTGATTTTGACACTATGTATGACAGAGTATTTTTTTATTTCCAAAAGGAATCCCGAGGGGCAATACAACTTGCCAGAGCAAGAACACATAGGAAAAAACAACCCAGTGCATGATTACAACACAACACCAATGAACCCACTAAACATGAGCTAATTTATTCAGCATAGGCTATGTTTGCCGGAGGGATAACCCCGGATAGGGTCATGACGACACACATTAGCCGAGATGACGAAGACAAAACCGGCACAGGCATGTACGCCGGCATCCTAAAGTCGGACTAATGCTAAGCCGACATACCAAGTATATGCTGGCATGACTATCTTGTCTTATGAGATTGCAGGATAAGGACAGATACTCTGATCTCGGCCACCGCCGAGATGGCTCAACGGTCTTATCCTTATCTCATGGCGCAAAGTAAACCAAGTGCTCTCTTTATCACGGAAAAGCAGTCGCCGCTTATGTCGCGGTGCCAGGCGACTGCGCACAGAAGCACCGAAAGAGAATCAGTGACGGAAGCCGGCAGACGACTGCTGTACTTGTTGCAGGGCGCCAGGAAAAGTAAAGTTGTCTTGTCCCCTGCAGTGCCACCCGGAGGGAACCAAGGCGCGTGCCCGACGGGGCCCTTAGAAGATAACGTTAGCCCTTGACCCACATGTCAGTGTGACATGGACGGTCCATAAATAGAGCACTACCCCTCTCAGGAGAGGGATCGGATCACTTAGACATTTAGGGTTTTCCCCTTCTTCTTCTTCTTCTTCTTCTTCTATTTCTTCTTCTTCTTCTTCTTCCTCAAGAATACAGCTCAAGGGGGCCATTGTAGATCTTGCTATCTCGGCTTATACAAAAAAGCAGGAGTAGGAGTCTTATCTCTGCAAGAGGGCTCCGAACCTGGGTAAATCTGTGTGTGCTTGTGTGCTTGTGCGTGTTTCTCTTCACGCCCTCCCTCCTCCGGTTCCTCCTTCGTCCATCGGCCCCAACATAAGCCATCCTATGGCATCTGCCGTGACACCACCACGACAATGTTATAGTCAACGAACGGGGTATCACAAGCAATAGGAGGAGGACTGTCATAGACAGTACCAGAATGCGGGGGGATCATAACCAGAGAGCTCAAACCAAAGCTTGGAAACTAATCCGAGAAAACCGAAGCATCATCACCAGGAAGCCGCACCGATGCCATCATTGGGGAAAACAATAGACGGCGGGGCTCATCGAGCACGCATAAATGTCGCACAAATCCTCCATCGGAGGGTGGTTTTTCCGAGAGGAGGAGAAGAGCGACAGGATGGTCACATACTTTCCAAGAGTGCCACTAGTGAAAGGTATCTCCCCAAAGGGGAGTCCAGTGGAGGAGTTTAGAAGAAGGGCACATACGACGACATAAGATGACAACAAGGCTACCGAGCAAAAGTTTGTTGGAGATTTGGAGTAGCTAAATGGAGGTGGATGGAACTCGGATCGACATTTAGCGGCACACACACACTCTATCACGACCATCTCCATCAGGAGGGTGTCGCCTCCATGGCCGCCATCTGCAACTCCATGGATCCTGGAACAGAAACCAGGTTGTATAGAGATCTCCAAATCCAACCACGGCACCAGCCGTTAGGCTAAACAGTGCCTCCACCAAAGTTGCCATCTGCAAACCATGGTTACCGAAAGCATGCGTGGTTGAACCACAACCGACGGAGGGAGGAACGAGGAGAGAAAAGAGGAGTATACAACATCACTCTAACCAATGTGAGCATCAGAATAAATGTTGCAAACTAAGAAGGGATGGGCTTGGTGGAGTGGAGGGCAGCAAAATTGAAGAGGACGATACCGGCGTTGGAGATGGCAGTGAAGTCCACCAGTGGCAAGAATCTAGATCGGGCATGGGGGCCAAGGCGGGCGCGCCGGATCTGCCCGGGCTAGCTGAGCAGCACAGGCCACGCAGGGCGGCCGCCTCCGGTGTTGGAGCGGTTGTAGGCGGGACGGCGGGCCTGGGGTGGAAGCGCACGGGTTGAGGCTCCCACCGATCTGGACTTGCAGCCGCCGGATCCGTGGAAGGGGATGGTGGAGCTGCCGGGAAGCGCCTCGATGACGACGAGCTCAAGCTTCGAGGATGGCCGGCAAGGCAGATTATTCTGATTACGGAACCATGTCTGCTGCGTATTCATTCCATATTTGTATCCGTATCCGGACAATATCCGTTCCGACTCCGTATTCGTTATATGAATTATCTTGTAATCTTTAGGGTATATGATCCATATTTTCTATCCGTAATGGTTATCGACTTCTGAATAAAGTTACACGTCATTCTATAAAAAAAAAACATAAGTTCGTCGGGTGCCTTCTCCCTGTGCAGGCTCTTGGCAGGATGAGAACCATACATGTGGGCGTCCAAGATTTTGACGTACTCCCTCCGTTCAACAAAAAAGTTCTCAATTTTAACCAAATTTACATGTATTTTGTTGGACGGAGTACTGGTCGGAAATCTTTCTCGACATGAAAAAAAAAAGGGTGTCCGACTCCGACCAGAACTCAGCAAGTTGCGACGGCCGAGCAGGAACCGGAGCCCGAGCCCGAGCCCGACCGGAGAAAAGCCATCTAGCCAAGTACCATAGCAGGTTCGGCTGCCTGTTATTTACGCGACGCTGCCGCCCGAATCAAGCCCAGATCTAAGGTTCTACTCCACGCCGGGTAACTTCTAAGGCATGGAGAGTGCGTCGCAGCCGTGCCAGCAGAAGGCAGAGGCAGATGGGGTGATGTCCAAGCCCAAGGCGAAGGATTGCTCCGGCGGGGAGGCCAATTCCGGTGCTCGGACTACGGCGGCCACGAGCGGGAAGCTGGCGAGGATGCCGCAGGCTAAGATCGACTGGATCCTGGCGAGGAACACGAAGCCGACGCCGCCGCCGGGGTTCATCCAGTCAGCGAGGACGGCCGCCGCCATGGACCTCTTGTGGGAGTACCACCTCGAGTTCCAGGCCTGGGTTCGCCGCGAGTACGAATCCAAGGGCTTCGTCGAGGCCGTCAATCACTCGGCCTACCTCCAATCCATCCTGGACGAGAGCGATAGCGATAGCGATGGAGACGCATGATCGATCGAGCTCCCTGTTTTCTTTTTCTTTCTTTTTCGAGGAGCAGAGATCCCCTGTTCACCTCTTCTTCTTGCTTACCTGTTCATCCGTCAACACAGTGTTTTTTTTTCCTGTTTTGTTCTGCTCAATTAGTTTTTCCGAGAGTGGTTTTGTATTGAGCCCTGACAAGAACAATCGAGCTCTGTTTCGTGCCAATGAAACGCTTGTGACATTGTTAAGAGGATTTAAAAGTAAAATTCAGATCAGTTTCAGGTTCTTGTCTAAACATACCAACCTGAATGTTTCAGGCAATAAACACACCAACCTATGGACATTGTTAAGAGGATCATCTTAGTTCTGAATCCCAGGTCCTGCGATTCTTTCCGGTATTTTTAACTTTTGCAATGGGATCTGGTGTTTCATGCTGCTGCTCGGGCTCAGCATTGGAAGTTTGAGGCCGACACGTTCAGAGTAGGACGACGTACAGATACTGGCCTCTGATGGGACAGGGTAGCATTTTAATTTGTGCCCATGAGATGCTTGTGAGATTGTATTACAGTATTATAAACTGATTTTTTACTGACGCGATGCTTACGTTACCTGAATTATACAGTATGTATTTGCAACGTCAATGCAATCTATATCTATATCTACTAGCAAAAGAACCCGTGCGATGCTACGAAACAACGGAAAGTGTATCAAATACGAGCCGGTGGAAGCGAAGTCTGGACATTGATTTTTCGATTGGATTGATACCGAGATTTTTTGTTTGGGTTCGGATTGATTTCCATACTGAGATGGATACGAAGAATTTTGGATTTCATGCTAAGGAGATTGATTTATTTTAGGACTGTTCGTATTATGTTGTGACAAATTTGAACCGTACGATAACTTTCGGTAAATCTAAATCGTAGAATTTCTGCTACTGAAATCGTGAATAAGGCGAGAGGGAAAGAAAATAAGAGGCAGTGGCATATTGATTATAATTTTAACGAAGTTGACCGACCAACACCGACCAACGGCGCCCACCCATCACCACCGATTCTAATTTAATATATTGTAATAGATACCTATCTAAAAAATACAGACCATTCTCTTCACCATCGTCTGTCAAACTTCTCATAAAATTTGTGGCCCTCAAAATTGCATGTATATTAGGCCTACTAATACGACTGGCTCATTATCTACACCGAATCTATCTATATATCTCATAAAATTTGTGGACCCTCAGGATTGCATGTATATTAGTCCTACTAAGCCGGCTGGCCCATTAACTGCACCGAATCTATCTATATCTATACCAATGTAAAAAACACGGACCGTTCCAAACTCTTTTCCTCCCTTTTTTTCATCAAGCTCCCGAGACCTAACTCATCCGCCCGCACGCAAACCACTCCTCCGTCCGCTCCAGACAGCCGAGCTCCCCTCTCCTGGCGCAGCCTAATAGGAGACCCTTCCTAATCCAACATAAATAATTCCCCTAACGCAGCGGAGAAAACACAATTAAAAGACCAAGGTATCTCTTCACACATTCGATCTTGCTCTCCTGCTTTGGTGATGCTCGTTATCCGTAGGTGCAACAGCAGATTGATCCTGCGATGCAGCATATGGTCCCGCATGCGGTGCTTCCTTCCATCCGAGAGCCGGCGGCTCTGCCTGCAAAGAAAACAGGGGAACGGGTTCGTTCTCTCAGCCCTCATCCCCGGCGTGTTGATTTGGGCCAACGGGAACCGCTACGACAACGTGCGCTAAGGCGGTTCAGCCATGATAATGGAGGATGATTGAGGATGGGGAAAGGAAGGGAAGTGCCCTGGAATACGGTTCAGAGCACCTGGATGGGTCACGGGCTGAGGAGGCATCGTCGAGGGCGGAGATTGCGGCGGCTCTCGCCCGTGTGTGCTGCTTTTGGCACGAGTTAGGGAGCCAGCGGCCCCCCAATGGGCTACGCGGGACTGTCCGCTTCGGCCGCAAAAGGCTACGCGGGCTGCCGCGAATGCCGCAAGTACACACAAGGCGGTCCAGCAGCGCTGCGGCTCAGCCGCTCAGCCGCATGCACACAGCAACACAATGGAGAAGAATGCAAATATATGTGAATTCAAGTGCGAAAAGCAATTCGAATAAGAGCCACGGCCGTTGCGGCAACTTGCCGGAGTTGTGGCTGCCAGGGAGAACGGATCCATGGTCCTCTTAGCCGGATCTCCGTGTGGGGCGCGGCTGCCGGCATGGCTCCGTCCGCTTCGGCAGCGCGTGGTCTGCTGGCTCTTCATGCCTTCGTGGTGGTGGCGCCACTGCCGTGCAGGGGTGTGCGGGTCAACGGGTGGCAGGCCGGCACCACCGTGACGGGATTGGGCGAAGGAGCGGCGGAACTGCGAACGAGGATTCAGGGAAAAAGATACGGTCGATTGTTTCGCGGGCGAAGCGGATGTTTCGAGCCGCACAGAGTCTGTCCACTTAGCCGAACAAAGTTAAAACAGTGGGCCGCACGGGCCAATAAACACGTTTTCTGGCGGGCGGAGTTCACGGCTGGCGACCGGCCGCTGCGATTGGCATCCCTAGGCACGAGGAGGAAGACGGGCACGAGCGCTTGTGCGGGCATGGGCTGGACGCTCTCCGAGTAGCTGGCCCAAGAGGAAGAACAGGTGTGACCCAAGAGTTAAAAATAAGGAGAGAAAAAAAAAGAAGACCCAAAAATGATTTGCCTGGACCGTGACAGCGCACGGACATTCTGCTATGTACTCAAAATATAAATGTGAAGAAGAACCTTTTGGACACTAATATTGTATTTTTGGAGAATTTAAAGCCTACGGTGCTTTTCTTATGGCAGGAGTAAAAAAGTGATAAAAGACAAAAAAGAAATCCCAGCAGGCCCTTAATATAAGCAACTTTGTGTTTGAGGCCCAATAGCCCATCAACTCAATTAAGACCACGGCCCCAAGCCCGCCGGCGGCGCTAGCTATAGATAATAATATAAGAGCGCTAGGGTTTTAGCATCTCTTCCTCTCAGCCCTCTTCGCGCCGCCGGCTCCGTCGTCCCTGCAGCAGCAGCAACCGCCGTCGCCAACAGCCGAAGAAAGGTTCGTCTCCTTGTCCCTCCCCTCCCCTTCTCATGCGGGCTCGATCGTTCCGTGTGTTCTCCAGTGTCGTGTTTACGCGTGAGCCGGATCTGGATGGGGGCTTCCGTCGAATCCTCGTGCTGTAGGCCTTCTCCTTGGTCGGAGAAGAATGCTTCCATCTCCAGAATCAGTGCGTAGAATCTGACCGCGTCGTGACGGCGCGCGGCGAGATTACGGGTCCTGTGATCACGCGGTACTTGCGAGGCAGGGAGTGGATCGTGCGGAGCGACCTGTCGATGGGGTCGTAGATAGGCTAGATCTCGCGAATTAAGATTATGTGGGAAGGTCGATTTGAGAACAATCAGGTTCTGCTTCGAGCAGCATGCCCTGCACCACCAAATCGCCGTCGCCATCATCGTCCTCGTCGATCCTGACCACCAGCTGGACTCCAGAGGACAGGACAAGCGCCTGCTGTGTCGTTGTTGAGGTCAGTACGCACAAAGCCTTACAAGAGGAACAGGGAAGGCGGCGGTGGAGCCATGACTGGCGTTTTTTATGGTGGATCTCTTGTAGTCTCAAGATACGTTTGAAGAATATAGTTGGAGATGGCGGCGGGGTGGGGTTAGGGGGTCGACAGACGTGGGTGTTGAAGAACCAGTCCAGGTGGATTTAGTGGCGTATTGATGATCCGCTCACCTGCAGGGGTAAGAAACCCCAGTCTGTATTTAGTGGCGTACTGATGATCCGCTCATCTGCAGGGATGTTTCTTGTACTGTCTGCCTGTAAAATGCTGGGTTATGTAGCTTAATCTCTTATGTTTTGCTTATATGAGGAATTGCTGTTTAGATCTCAGGGATGTTTCTTGTACTGTCTGCCTGTAAAATGCTGGGTTATGTAGCTTAATCTCTTATGTTTTGCTTATATGAGGAATTGCATTTAGATCTCAAATAAGCCTCAAATTATTACGTTCAGATTCGTAGCATCCTTCGTTGTATTTTGTAGCATCAGTCGGGGTTTATTTTGTGTACACAGGACAAGAGGTTTATTATGTGTATACATGACACAAGGCTACCAGCCAACATTAGAGCTATAGTTCAGAGCCATCAGTTTGTAGAGTTTCTTGATGAAATTCCGACTGTTGACTGCTTGATGTCTAACTATATTGTTAAGAAAACTCATCTGCCAATTTGGCAACAGACATGCAAAAGTAGACATGGTTTTGTGCTAAACTCAGAATTTTAACTAGTGGTACTGCCTGTGCAGTTTGAACTTTGAAGAAGTTCTGAACATATGATTAATGCAATTAATACATTAGTTGCTTCTGATTGCACTCAGTGCTTTGCCTAATACACCCCCTTCTGCTTGCACAGCATGGACACGCAGGTCAAGCTTGCTGTCGTGGTCAAGGTGATGGGCCGCACCGGCTCCAGGGGTCAGGTGACCCAGGTCAGAGTGAAGTTCCTGGATGACCAGAACCGTCTCATCATGAGGAACGTCAAGGGGCCCATCCGTGAGGGCGACATCCTCACCCTTCTTGAGTCCGAGCGTGAGGCCAGGAGGCTGCGCTGAGCAGCTATGGTCCCTGTCTCCGGAAGTAAAATGCTGTTGTGTTGCCTTTACTGTACTGCGTCTGTATGAAGTTCTTGAACACTGGTTATGTCTTGCGCTCAGCTATGTAGGTCTAATGAGTACATCACTGGTTGCAGTTTTGGTCTGTTGCCTAAAATTAAAGTGTACTTTGGTGTTGCTAGATTGATCTTCCTCTGTGACCTCCGGTGATATGAATTTATTGGATGAGTGCTTTATTGAATCCTACTCTGAGTGCTACTATATGAAAGAATCTGAAATCTTTATCTGCTGGTGAAATCATCTGTTATTAACCTGGGTGCTTTAGCCTGTTTACAATATTTCAATGGTCACGGTGATAATTGGACTGTTTGTGTATCCTCCAAATCCCTGGAATTGTTTCTGAAATTAGGTAATCATATTCAGTACTTGCTTCGTTCCATAATTCTTGTCTCAAATTTGTCTAAAAATGGATGTATCTATTCCTAAAAAATGTCTAGGTACATGTAATGTTTCGACAAAAATGATGGGACGGAGGAAATAGATGCCACCTTGAGCAGAAAGGCCGCCTCTCTGGGAACCTGTTTTGTGTCAGGACGCCATGAAAGGAGTAAAGACAGTCTGGAAGTCATGAGCTGCGTGAAGCCTAGGAACGCGATGGATTTCTTGTCCCTGTCATTCGCGTGCTATTGCTCTATGCAGCAGATAGTATTATGTCGGTTCAACAAGCCTGGGACGACTACATGATCATCGCTTCGGCATATCATTGGCTTGGCTCATCGCTCATTTCCATTTTCATCAAGTCACTCTTACCTGGTGTTATTTCTTTTCAGGTCTGCATAGTTTGCTCGTGTCAATTGAAGAGTCCTGTGTTACTGTTATTGGGGTATGCAAAGAAAGATGGATGCGCTAAATAAAACGGAGTAACAGTGCAAGAATTCATCCAGAGTTATAGTACCGCCGGTGCTAATTACTCCCTCCGTCTTTAAAATAAGTGACATGAATTTGTATAAAAATCCAAGTCACTTGTTTCGGAACGTTGTTTCGGGACGGAGGGAGTATATATTTCATGGTGCTCTCAAGTCTCAACGACCGGCTTTCATATTTCATTTTTATCCGTGGACGCAGTTGGCCGCGGCGCAGTCCCTGCGGCAGCCGTCCTGGCACTTGCCCTTGGACGCCCCAGAGGCAGGCGTCGCAGTTCCGGGTGGTGCAGGCGCTGGCGCACCAATAGTTTGGGGCGTCGTTGCAGTCGCAGCTGCCGGCGTTGCAGCAGTAGCTGGTGCTGGCCTTGCAGTCCTCGATCGCGCGCGCGTAGCACGCCTTGCACCTGCCTTCGATGCTGTCGCAGAGCCCGCTGCAAACCGAGCGGACGCCGGCGTGGCAAGGCGTGTAGCACTGGGAGTAGCAGTCGTCGCATGATATCGGCGCTCCCGGCCCCGGCGCTGGCGCCGGAGCTGGGAGTGCCGATGGTGGTGACGCTTGCTCGGGTGCCGGTCCAAGAGAAGGACAGCGGGCTAGGGCCTAGGGAAGGCAGGACCAGGGTGGCGAGAACGGAGGCGACTGCGAGAGCCATGAGAGCCCGAGGAGCTGATGAACCTGAAGCCATTGCAAGCAAAAGCTGCTGCTGCTGCCTGATGGCTAGACAAGGAGATCTAAACGGGATAAAATGTGTTCAGTACTGTACGTACGTGCATATATACAAAGGATGGAGCTTGAGGATGTTATTTATAGCTAGCTTAGGCACCCAAAGAATCTTAATTAGGGCATATCTGGCTAGCTATATGTAGTATCATGCAGGGGAGTACCTAGACCAAGTTGCAACTTGCAAAGTCGATCGAGATCTGCACCATATATGCGTGAGTGCCAAGTGTGTTGACTTCGTTAATATGACTACTCGCCTTGACCGATTCCTCCCGTAGGTTTTGGGAAATTGGGATTAAACTGACTCGCGATCCACCGTCCACGTCTCAAGCTAGGTGATCGTAAAAGAGATGAAAAACGTTAGCAACACATACAAAATCTATATTTCATTTCCCGTGATACCTTTATTTTCTAGAACCTCACCTAAGTGCGTGCCATTTTCATTAGAAGCACCCAGAGAAAAACGGCAAACCCAAAAAAGAAGAAAAAAATATTCATAAACTATACAGAGCAAATGGAAACATAGTGAAGCGGCAAAAAACTCTCTGCAGAGCCTTGGCATCAGCGATCATCCAGGGGTTGGCTTCTGCGAAGGTGGTTTCGACCAGCGACGAGATGTCGGCTAGCTAGCTCCCTGTGACGTCAGTGATCCCTGTGCCTGTGACGTCGACCACGCTGACACTGAACAAGCTCCTGCTGAAGACCGTCCAGGAGTGGTACGACCACCTGCAGGTAGTAAACTAACCTGATGAAAAATGAAATGCCCCGCCGTCTACCGATTAGGGGATTTACTTTTGTTTGTTCTCGATCAGTGTTACGGATGGAGTTCTTTTCTTTGATCTCGGCCGGATTGGTTCTTTTCTCTCTTGGCCACATGGAATTCGATTGGAACAGTCGTTAATAAACAAGCCTTTTGGGTGATAAAATTTTGCGGGAATGAGCACTCAACTGCACGCGAATATCCCACACCAACTGTTTGCAAAGTATGTGTCCAAGCGTCTTCCTTGAATTCCATGAGACAATTCAACCAAACAATAAACAAATTCCTAGGTGAATTGGTATTGCAGCTAATTCAATTCCTTGCCCCCGATATGAACATCCAAACGAAGCCGAATATAGGGCATGGCGTTTTCAATTACTGATGGGTCTAGAACAAGTAATTCAAAGGTCCCTTCGAGCGCCGCCCCCAGGCCGCCCCTAGCACCGCTCCTGCGCCGTCTCCGGCGCTGGCCGCGCCAGTGATGGCTATGAATGCTACCGGGGGTGAAACCCCGGTTCTGGCTCTCTCAAAGGAAAGCTTTCGCCGATGTGTCCGGGAGGCTCATGCCCGGGCCATGAAAGGAGGGGACCTGAACGTGTTGTTTCCGATCCGGGAAGATCTCCTCCCAGAGATTGCGGAATTACGAGCAAAGATGATTGAGTGGATCAGATCTTAGAAGATCCCGGCCGGCCGTATGGATGGGGGGCCCCCCTCGCCCAAGCACGCGACGGAACCTTCCCCGCCGAAAATCCTGCCATGCCCGCTGCCCCCAGGGCCGGGCGTACGGGAGCCGCAGGTAATTGGGGAGGTTCTTGCCATATGCAGCTCTGCACCGGATTCGAAGATCGTGAGGAAGGAGGCCATCACGGGATATGCGATCGCATCAAACATGGAAGCCATGGAGTTAATCATGCCGTTGATTGTCGATACTGCTGGTGGGAATCACGCCTGCCCCCATATGTATAGCGATCACAGGTACTCCTCTCTCCACACACCGTCTCATCCCCTCGCCTTCAACAGATCCACCCCCCAAGCAATCCTCTCAGGCCGCCAGATCCTCCCTGGCCCAACGGTATGGCAGGCGATGTTAAGGTGAAAGGTGAGAGCCAGGGCAGTGTGACCGGATCTGAGTTCGTCCGTTGCAAAGGCAAGGAGCATGTGGAGGAGGAAGACATGCAGCATCTGGCGGTTGTCGATGCTGTCTCTGCCAACGAGACGCCCGAGCGCAGACCCAGGGATGCAAACCCGGCCAAGGTCCTTGTGGTGGACCTTGACAAACTGAAGCTTGAGATGGGAAGCCAGTGGATTGTGGTAGCGCGCTACGTCACCACCAGCAGCTTCAGCTCTGGGAGGCTCTTCCAGCGCATGCGCGAGATCTGGCAGCTTCGGGGAGGCGTGGAGTATAAGGATCTGGCAGGAAGTAAGTTTCTGATCGAGTTCAAGCAAGAGGGGGACTACCTGCATGTGCTGGCAGGTGGCCCTTGGACTTACCTTGGGGACGTCCTCCTCGTCGCTGCCTACGTCGGGGAGTCGTCTGTGGCTGAGATGAAGATCGACACGATGCCGGTGTGGGTGAGGATCTTTGACCTGCTGCCTCCAATGAGGATGGTCTTCACGGATAAACGCGGCAAGGCATGGGATGAGTTTCTCCGTGTCAGGATTGAGCATGACATCAATAAGCCCATTGAGCCTGTGGTGAGGATCCAGGGAAAGAAGGACAAGCACCCAAAGAGGTATGAGGTCAAGTATGAACGCCTCCCCCGCTTCTGCTTTTACTGTGGTATCGTCGGTCATGATTACCGGGCGTGCGTGATGCCGGAGGAAGAAAAGGTGGTTCGCTTCAGCGTGGAACAGGTTGCCTCTCCATACAAGAAATATGATAGGCGGAGCTACTACCTGCCGGATGAAGACCTGAAGACCAAGAAGCAGCCGTACTATACGCCGCCTATGAGGAAGCTGAGTTTGGAAATGTCCAACAAGGACATGAGGGCCTCGGGCAGAAATGGGGCCCCTTGGCGCGATATTCTCGTGCCGGACCATCTGATGGCAGCTATGATCAAGGCTGTAGATGGAGTTAGCAAACTCAGTGTGGGTGTTGACATCGGCGACAAGAAGGAGACTTCAAGTTAGGGAGGGGCGAAACCAGGGGTGGAGCCTACTGATGCTGATGTCTCTAGGTGGCAAATGTGAGAATTGCGATCAGAAAGGCACGGAAAGAAGCAGGTCCGAAGTCGGTCGCTGGCGGGGCTACTGCTCCTGTGGCCGTCGCAAACAAGAACACACAGCTGAAGAAGTACAAGAGCAGATCGGCTGGAAGGAAGGCGAGCCAGACTCCGAAAGATGCAGGCCAGGTGCCGGGCAAAAGGAGCAGTGCCGTGTATCCGGTTGGCAAGAAGGCATCATAGGAGAGCAAGAAGGGCAAGTTCGAGGGGAAGGGACAAGCGGCAGCGCCTGAGGGCGATGGGAAGTCAGAGAAGCAATTGGAGGCGACCAGTCCCGGGGCGACTGGCAAACTGACGGGTGAGGGCGACTTGAATCTCTTGTGCTGGAACTGCCGAGGGATCGGCTAACCCCGAACAGTTCAAGAGCTTCTCCATCTGGTCAAGACTCACAAACCGAAGATCATGTTCCTCTCAGAAACTCGCAATAAAACTTCTGTGATCGAGGGCTTGAGGTGGCGGCTGGGGCTCAAGCATATGATCGCGGTGCCCGGGGAAGGAAAAGGGGGCGGCCTCGCTTTGTTCTGGGATGAAAGTTTGCAAGTAGATTTACTTTTGTTCAATAATCGCTTAATCGATGTAATAATTAGTGAGTCGAATGGAATAAAATGGAGAGGTACTTTTGTTTATGGAGAACCTCGCAAACACCTCCGTCACCATATGTGGGAGCTTCTGAGAAGAATCTTCCCCATGAGAACCGAACCTTGGATGGTAATTGGGGATTTTAATGAAGTTTTGTGGCAGCATGAACACATCTCACGGAATTTGAGAGGAGAAAAGCAGATGTTGGATTTTAGGGAGGTGCTATCCCACTGTGACCTTCATGACCTGGGGTATGTGGGTGCTGATTGGACTTTTGACAATAAACAAGATGGGTACAGGAATATTCGGGTGCGTCTAGACAGGGCGGTTGCCAATCCTGCCTGGTCTGCCATGTTCCCGGAGTATGCAGTTCAACACCTGGTTTCTCCCAGATCGGACCACTGTCCACTTTTGTTATCTTTGCAGAAGAAAACTGCTACTGGCCGCCGCCCGGTTGCTAGAAGATACGAGGCCTACTGGGAGCATGAAGATCAACTAAGTACTGAAGTGGGGAAAGCCTGGGAACAGCAGTGTACTGGTGGCGATTTGGGTGCTATTACGGCTGCTCTGAACGGCACTATGAGGCATCTGCATGTGTCGAGCGGAGCCACCATTGGTGCTATCGGAAAAATGATCGACAAGAAGAGAGCTCAAATGCAGAAGTTGGTGCACCGCCGGGATGGTCAAGGCCGAAGGAGATACAAGGCTTTATCGGCTGAAACGGACGAACTGCTTGGGAAAGATGAGGTTAAGTGGCATCAGCGCTCTCGGGTGGACTGGATCCACGCGGGAGACCGCAACACGGCTTTTTTCCATCGCAAAGCCACCTGGAGAGTTAAAAAGAACAAGATTACTCAGCTGAGTAGAGCTGATGGGTCTGTTGCTGTGGACACGACTGAGATCGAGGAGATGGCCACTGTGTACTTCAAAGAGCTCTTCACCAGAGATGACAACGTGCAGCCTGGCCCTCTTATAGACTGTATTATGGCTAAGGTGGAAGGGCACATGAATCAAGACCTGTGCAAAGAATTTACGGACAAAGAAATTAGCGACGCCCTCTTCCAAATTGGGCCCCTCAAAGCCCCAGGCCCGGATGGTTTCCCGGCGCGTTTCTTCCAGCGTCACTGGGCCACGGTGAAGAAGGATATTATCCGTGCGGTGAGGAATTTTTTTGTTACAGGTGCCATGCCCGATGGAGTTAACGATACAGTTATTGTGCTCATCCCCAAGATCAAGAACCCTATGTACCTAAAGGATTTCGGCCTGATTAGTTTATGCAATGTGATCTACAAGGTTGTGGCGAAGTGCTTGGCCAACTGCCTCCATCCGCTGCTGAACGTTTTAATTTCGGATGCCCAGAGTGCCTTTGTCCCAGGAAGAATGATTATGGATAATGCGATCATTGCCTTCGAATGCATCCATGCACTTCAACATGGAGAAAACACTGGCAAGTTTTGTGCTTATAAGCTTGACCTCGCCAAAGCCTATGATCGTGTTGATTGGGGATATCTTGAAGGTGCCCTATGTAAATTTGGGTTCGATGTCAAATGGGTCAACTGGATCATGTCCTGCGTACGCTCTGTCAGGTATGCTTTGAAAGTGAATGGCCATATTTTGGAAAGCTTTCGCCCGATGAGAGGACTAAGACAGGGAGACCCCTTTCCCCGTTCTTATTCCTTTTTGTGGCCGACGGCTTGTCAAGTTTGTTTGGGAAAGAAATTGAAAATGCTAACCTAAGTGTGCTAAAAATTGCTCGTCGTGGGCCGGGCATATTGCACCTCTTATTTGCTGACGACAGCCTTTTGTTCTTTCAAGCAAGACATGACCAAGCTCTAATTATAAAAGGGATCCTCGATAGTTATGAATCTTGTGCTGGTCATCTCAGCCCTTCAAAATGTTCAAATCTCCTAGGAAAAAATGTGCCACAGGTCGAAGGAGCTGCTGTCACTGCCGTGCTTAATGTGTCCAATATGGCCTTCTAGGAAAAATATCTCGGACTCCCAGTCCCAGAGGGACGCATGAAGAATGGTTGTTTCCAATCTGTTAAAGATAAGGCAAGGAAGAGACTCAATGACTGGTCCGAGAAATATCTCTCAGCCGGCGGAAAAGAAGTACTGATCAAGTCGGTAATTCAATCTGTGAAATCATAGGTGATGTCTAACATTAGCAAGTGTTTTAAATGAAATATTGATGTGGATATTTTGGATAATATGGATATTTATGTGATGACATGTATCTTGTTTGGACTTAGTGCTTTGCTAGTGGTGTGCTGATCCATTAGTTTCTTATGTGAAAACATGGCGTGAGTTGTGTGGAACTTACCCTGAGTCAAGTCGTGGACTTGTGCTCGTACTGGTTATTTGTGTGTTCTCTTTCAGGTGTTGCCGGAGCTAGAGGAACGTGGTCGATGACGGGATCGAGGGACGAAGCTTGGGAGAAGCTGAGGTCGAGGATCAAGGTCATGCGGGACGTTCGTGCGAAGGAACAATGGAAGTGAAGGTTACGATGATCCGGGAGGACACCGGTTTGCCGTACGTTGTTTGTACCGGATATGTATGGTATGCGAGATATTCGATACGTGATGGTCGAGTTTTGAAGACATCACAGGAAGAGTTGATGGCATGAAGTGGCATCGACGTGAAGATATGTAGGTCCAGCCGTGGCTGGATGAGAGTTGTTTAAAGATTAAACAGTAGCGTCATTAAGATGACGTCAGATGGAAAAATGGTCTACATGAAAGTTGTGCGCATCGTCGAGACGAACAACTTTTCTTTTGGAGTCATATCAATCCGAGGTATTCTGTGGGCCCCACGGGCAGAATAATGACCGGGACAGAGGAGTTCGTGTTGGATTCGGACTCGGTTTAGGGTCGCGAATTTTCATTTATAAATAGAGAGCGTCCTAGCTAGGGTTTTAGCAAGGACGTGAGGGAACTAAGAGCTTTGGATCTAGATCAATTCTTGAAGAGTTCTTGGATGCATGGTTGCATCTTTTGTAATCGATCGACATCGTTGCAATAAAGAGATTCGTTGGCGGTGTCATCTCTGTTCTTCTCGGATCTTCGTGGATTCTTTGTGCTAGATCTTTCTAACACTTTGCTGCAGGTTTATCACGAGTTCATAATACTTTTCTGCAGATTTACCACGAGCTCAAGAAAGATCGCGATTACTTCATCTTTCTTGTTATTCCTCGAAATCGATTATAGATTAATTCTCGGAACTTTCTATTAGCTGTTACTGATTTGATCATATCTTTTGATTGGTAAGTCCAATTGAGTTTATTCTTGTTGCATTGGTTAGATAATTTCAATACCTTTCTTTTTCATACTCATACGTATTTTTTGGTTCATCCAATCAAAAGTTACGGCTGTTTTTTACTATCACGGACAGAAAGGTGATTTAGGGTTTGAACTTTCGGGAAAAGTTTTAATTTGCTTCCGCGCGATCATTCACCCCCCCCCCCCCTGATTGCCTATCTCGATCTCACACAATCTCTGCCCACGTACATGATGAGTGTTTTTGAATTTTCTAAAGGACTTTGTGAGGAGTTGGAACACATTACTAGAGACTTTTGGTGGGGGATGAGCATAACAGAAGAAAAATACACTGGATTGCTTGGGATAAATTGATTTGGCCAAAAAACAAAGGAGGTATGAGTTTTCGAGATATGGCACTGTTCAATAAAGCTCTGTTAGCAAAGCAGGCATGGAGCCTCCTTGATAAACCAGACAGTCTTTGTGCCCGGCTGATCAAGTCCAAATACTATCCTAATGGCAATTTACTGGATACGGTGTTCATCCAATCTGCTTCGCCGGTTTGGCAAGGTATCACCCACGGTCTCGAGCTCCTGAAGAAAGGATATATTTGGCGGATTGGAAACGGATACACGGTGGACATATGGCGCCAAACTGGCTTCCTAGAAGAAACCTGCGTCCATCGGGCAGAATGGGGAACTCTCGATTAAGGCGAGTCTCTGATCTCATTAACCAGGACTCTGGCACTTGGAATGAGCCGCTCATCCGCCGTATCTTTTACCCCCACGATGCTGATATGATCACCCAATTGAAGCTGCCTGTGAACCAACATGATGATGTCTTGGCTTGGTTCCCTGATAAACTGGGCATGTTCACGGTGAAATCTACCTACAGGCTGGCTCTGGACCTGTCAATGGGGGAGGGGAATGGCAGCTCAAGCTCTAGCCCTGACGGAAATCGCAAGATTTGGGATGTGATCTGGAGGTGTAATGTCCCTCTGAAATTGCGCGTTTTTGCATGAAAGCTCGCCACAAACTCGCTAGCAGTCCAAGCTAACAGGTGCAAGCGCATCAAAAATACCAAACCCACCTGTGAGATATGTGGTATGAGTAATGAGACAGGCTACCACGCTATGATGGCATGCCCCAAGGCCCGGGACCTCCGCCAGCATATGAGACAGGACTGGAAGATCCCCCCTGAAAACTTACTGAAGCAGAATGGGGAGGACTGGGTTCTGGTGTTGCTTGATTCGGTGTCCCCAAGCACTCGTCAGCACCTGTTGTTCTTATGGTGGCGTGCTTGGCACCACAGAAACGATGTGTTGTTCAACAAAGGCAGTGCCAGTATTGAGGAATCGGCCCGGCTCATATGCGGCTATGCCCGTGCGCATGAGAATCTCAGGGGGGACGACGCTGCTATATACAATAGCCTGAACCTGTGTAACAGCTCAACTGTAGCTCAGTCTGTAGCTGATCTGGATCTTCTGACTCAATCGGTCTGCTCTCCTGCTGTCCAGTCTGCAGTGTGGGGCATATGGCGCCCTCCGGCCCCTAACTGGCAGAAGCTCAACGTGGATGCGAGCTTTTCTGAACACTCCAAGGAGGCCTGGTGGAGTGGCGTGCTCAGAACTTGTAATGGGGAGATTGTCGTATCCGCTTGGGGACAGATCGTAAACTGCTCGTCCCCCAACGAAGCTGAAACTGCCGCCTGGCTGCTTGGAATTGAGACCCTCTGCATGCAGCCGGGGGTCAATCTGCATCTGGAATCCGATTGCCAGCAGCTTGTCAACAACCTGAACTCCAACTCAGTAGACAGATCTTCCTCTTGCTTCTTGCTTCAGGAGATTAGGAGAGCTTTAGTGTCCTGTAATGACTTCTTAATTAGTTGGGTGTGCCGGGAGGGCAATTCGTTAGGTCATGTTATTGCTCAGTATGCTAGATTGTCGAAAATGACTGATTTGCCATAGGAGTCTGTCCCTGTATCGGTTGTTGCTCAGTGTGTTGTACCCTGTAACCTGTTATCTTTGACGAGCTAATGGATTGTTTCTTCTTAAAAAAAAAGAACAAGTAATTTTAAAGCAGATACTGCACTCGATTCAAAGTACCAAATCCCAGTTATATTACCTCATAAATCAAGCGTTCCAAATGCACGTTTCGCATCTTTTTACTGCACCACCAGAATGTACACACACAGTACAACAAGGTAAGAAAACAAGTATCCCAAGTTCATCTGTACAGAGTTGAAACCTGACAACTGAGTGATTCATGAATCAGCCATGCCACTCATCTGGTTTACTTTCGCAATCTGCCATTAATCTTTCTTTGGTACCGCCGCTAGCCTCGTATAAATTCGTGCCACAGATTGGTAGCCTCTGATATCGCCTGAGCGCAGGAGATTGCCTATGGTGGTTACACAAATGGAGAATCAGGAACCAACACAAGATTTAAAACATAACAATAGGCCTCTTTTGAATAACCCAGTCGGCACAATTATGACCTTTCAATTTAAGCAGTACTCATTAACCAGGAATTGTTTTTGGAAATCTACATGCTTATGTTTTGTACATCAACAGTCTGGCAAGCAGAGATTTATCGCTTCCATTTTGGTACACATTTGTATCCACAATAAAGAGCCGAAGAATATACTGGGACAACAAAGCTAGAAATCATTTTTGTCCCAGTGTTTCAAGTGCACGTGTTAAAGCCAATGATTGCAATATTTAATCACTCTAATGTCTTCTTACTCCCTTTGTAATAAATCTGAGACACTTAGGATCGGAAGGAGTACTATTTAGCGCTGTACACCTATTATTTCTTAAAAAGATAAACCTTGGCTAACATACAAAGCGTTGAAGATAGAGCCAAAACTTATACTATGTGACCACAAGCTACATGCTCCATCCACCCATTATTTTGGGATGGAGGGAGTACCTTTTTGTAGCGAGTGCTTCACGTATATATGTTAAAGGCAATGATTAAGATTTATAATATTCAATCACTCTAATATAGTTTCTTACTACTAATTATTGCTGTACACCCATTATTTCTTAAAAAGCTAAACCTTGGGTAACATACAAAGTGTCAAAGCTGGCAACGTTGTGAACCATAATTTTCTAACACCTCAGTCTAGAAATAATTTAAAGAACCGCTGCCTCATCAAGTAGTTGAAAACACAATTGAAGGTGGGACAGTTTCCATGCATCATAGCTTGATGCAGAGTGAGAGCATAAACACCAATCAGTTCACCAGTAGAAACTAATGAGTAAACTGCAGTTTGAATGGATTGTGAGTATGATATGAAGCTACCAAAGTCACAGTTAACTGGACTGTCTGCTTCCGGATGGGCCATCAATGCAATTATGGCTCTGCAAACAGATTGTAGGGTCCATGCAGGGCTCCACGCGCTCTTCAATATATCCAGGCATATTTCACCTGTCTAGAAACATAAATAAGAGAAAATAAATAAGTTTTTTTTAAAAGAGAAAAAAGATTGGCCCTTAGTTTGGATTTAACAATCATAAAGGCAGGTACAATTGTCCCTGCACAAATGAACACATAGTGTATTCAAGTGTTGCAGAAAATTTCAACAACAAAAACAAATGGTTTTATATTGGCAGAACACATTCAGGTTGTAGCAAGGCAATTCAATAATAGGAACCTAGAGCATCGGAATTTTACCTACCTTAATTACGAACTCAAATTCGTACGCCCTAAATCAAATATGACATTGGAAAAAAAAGGCAATATAGAAGTAACCTTGAAGTGAACATTTGGGTGGAAAATTTTGGTCAGGAAGCGAACTTGCGGGGGCAGCAGAGGATACTGCTCAGGAATTGAGAATGCAAGTTCGAATACACCGCCTTCAAAAGGTGTCTCTGATGGACCCTAACAATATATACAGTAAGAAAAGGCATTAGAAGAAAGCTAACATTGCTTGTTGCTGCATTACACTTGCAAAAGAAACAAACACCTTGATTAGAGCAGTCCACTTGAATATATTTGAATCATCACAGAGTAATAGGATATCTGGGTCAGCTGACTTTTCTCGCTGCACCTCCTTGTATTCCTTAAAAAGCCTAGCTCTAGATGCCTATGGATAGAAGACACTTTCAGAATGCTAGCACTAGGTGTTGGCAAGACAAACAGGCTAGCAAATGCATCCCGTCTAAGACTGCCTAGTCAGTGATTAGTCTACCACCCAATTAGCGCCTTCTGTAAACATTACATTGTTAATGAAGTATTACAAATTTCTATGACTTTAACTCTATACTCCCTCCTTCTATTTTATAGGTCGTCTTAGTTTTTTTTCCCAACTTATATGTCGTATTAGCTAGAGCATGTCCAACAAGAAATTTAGTACCGGTACTATCACTCTCTTTCTTGTTTCAAAGCCAACGTGGATGGAAAAAGTGAGGTACCCGTTTGCCGCAGAAGAAACGGCCAAGACACAGGTACCAAGACATGAAATAGAAAAATAAAGGGATGCAAGAGAATGACACGGGGCCTACAAAAAAGAATAGATACCACTAATTATCCATAATTATCTACTGTCATTAACTCCTTTCTTTAACTGATATACGTCTCATGGCAATTGATCATGGGATGCAACTTTTCCATGGGCGCATGCACCATAGGCCCTGTTTGGTTACACTTAAATGTGTCTTTTGGCTTAAAAAAGACAAAGCACTTAAACAAATGTTTTTGTTGTTGGGTTTGTCCAAAGATGAATCACATGAAGACGCACACGAGAATCACCAAATTATGGCCAAAGGCACCTGTTGTGCCTTTTCTTTGCTTTTCTTCTAAATCTCAGAACTCACGTTACAACCTAGCCCGTGTATTTATACACGCACATATCCTAAGTAGCTATACTAAACTGACTACGACTAGTACTCGTATATCTATACGGACTCAAACTACGTCATGGGCATACAAGCCAAACACGCTGGGAACTCACCAACTCGTACACAGCTAGCTAACCAGGACAAAATCCTTCACGGACTACACCACTAGCTAAATCTAATACTATTTGGACTAGACAAGATTAATTCCTAATAGTCTCCCCCTAATCTTGACTCGTGTCTTCCATGCTCCCCCTGATGTTGAATCACTTCATCTTCATGACTCATCGACTACACTCACGTATGATCCAGACTTCCAGTCATACTAGCTTCCGCATGGACTACACCGTCCACACCTAGCGCAATATGTGCTAGCTAAACTCATAGCTCCATGTAGAGACATGTCCTCATTGAAGAGACTCACCTTCACTGGTTACCGCCTCACAACACTCTTGAGCTTACATCTTCTTGCCGAGACACACAGATGACTGCCCGCCACCTTGTCTGCACGCACGTCTTCGCCCTCAGTGATACACCTCACCGGACAACCCTTCGACCGTGACGTACTTCCGCTGCAACAGAGTCCCACACAGACAAGCACTTGGACACAACCACGACTCACAGACGCTGACCTGGACGTACATACGCAGCTTGACCCGATATCGAGTACTTTCCGACGATCAGGATGATCTCCCGTTACTAGGAGATCGGTCCACTGCGACGATAGTCCTATCTGATCTGCTGAACGTCGCTCCACTGCACAGCCACCGATTTCCCGATCCAATCCGCTGAACACCTCTTCGCACACTGCCACCGATTACCCGATCTGATCCGCGGACACTGCTCAGCCGTTGATTGCCGGCTCTTATCCGCGGACGTCGCTCCGCCTCCGTTGCCCGCCCCGAGGCGCTAGCACATCGCCTCCCCGGGGCAAGCGCGTCTTCAAATCTTGGACCTCGCTCTGATACCAAATGTTGGGTTTGCTCAAAGATCAATCACATGAAGACGCACACGAGGATCACCAGATTATGGCCAAAGGCACCCGTCGTGCCTTTTCTTTGCTTCTCTTCTAAATCTCAGGACTCACGCTACAAGCTTGACCTATAGCAACAGCCTTGCCCGTGTATTTATACACGCACATATCCTAAGTAGCTATACTAAACTGACTAGGACTAGTACTCGTATACCTATACGGACTCAAACTACACCATGGGCATACAAGCCAAACACGCTGGGAACTCACCAACTCGTACACAGCTAGCTAACCAGGACAAAGTCCTGCACGGACTACACCACTAGCTAAACCTAGTACTATTTGGACTAGACAAGATTAATTCCTAACATTTGTGACTTATAAGCCAAAATTCACATTTAATCCTAACCAAACAGGACCATAGCGCGCCGGTCATAGGACTGTCTAAACACGATGGGACACACATACACAACAATCCCAATGACATTTGCATAATAAAAAAAAATAGTAGTTAAGAGAGAATACATCAAGACCTTTACGAAAGCCTTGCTTCTACCAGCGGGATAGATGTTTAGCAGGTAGTTAGCAGAAGCAAGGCCTTCCTAAAGGTTTTTATGTGTAGTCTCTTAACTATTCTTTTACGCAGATGTCATTGGCCTTGTTGTGTATGTGAGTGCCATCGTTTTTAGACCGTCCTATGACCGGCGCATCGTGGCTGATTATGCATGGCCTGGGCAGTTGGCACATGCATGCAATTAAGAAGGATGCACCCGAAGCATTTTCAGCCGCAGAACACATAAACAAATCAGCCTATTTCTTAGCAGTTAAACCTTCCTTGGTATCTGAGTTAAAACTAATACAGATTATAAAATGGGATGTCGGGTTTACCAATGTACGCAGCTACAATGACTAGCCAAAGAAGAAATTGCGTGCAGTCAGATATGAATGGGTGGCTAGCAAACCTTAGCATGGAGATTGTTGGAATTTAGGATAAGCCAAACGTCTAAACTAAATTAAATTTCTGGAAAATCTCAAAAGCCCATTCATCGAGTCGGTTGGTCCGGATCGTTTCTTATTCTTTTGGCAGTTGCAATATATTGCGGACGCGTAACAAATCCTGATAATTGCGGAGTCGATTTTGGTTTCCTAAACCGAAGGTTTCCTAAATCAACGTCGGCTGGTTTCGTAAACCGAAGGTTTCCTAAACGTCGGTTGGTTTCCTAAACCGAAGGTTTCCTAAATCAACGTCGGTTGGTTTCCTAAACTGAAGGTTTTTTAAATTGATGGTTTCCTAAACCGACGTCCGCATGCGTGCCTACATAATAAGACGTTTCCGGCCTCAGAACGAATACGCCAAAAACCCGTCGTTGCACCAACGATCCAATCTCGTTGTTCGCTGCCTTCCGTTACTCCATCCCGCCGGCTGCGTGCACAGCTCGTCGGGAGAGCAGGCCTCCGGAACCCCGACCTTCGAGATCCTGCCCGGGAAACGGTCGATAAGGTTTTTGGGGAGCGTTCTTACGTGACTGCTTGCTTCATCACGTCCCTTCCTCGTCGTCTTCTTTGTCACCATGGTCAACAACGGTGATGCTGCGGCTCTGGCTGCCGCTCAAGCTCAGCAGCATCAGGCTGCTCAACTCCAAGCACAGCAGCAGATCGAACAACGGGCGACTGCTGCTGCCCAGATACAAGCACAGGCGCTCGCAACTGCCTAGGAGGTTGCCAGGTCGGCTGCTGCAGCCGGCGTGAACATCGACGCCGCTGGACTCGTCACCGACTTCAAGAAATTCATCAACAAGGAACCAACTCAGGAGAAGGGCACCTTACCATACGTAATCTGCTCTTTCTTGTTGATTTTATTCAGTACTTATATTATGCATGCTGTGGAATTAGACGAGTTTTATCGCTTTGCGTTGCTGTTTAGTTTGTCTAGTTTGCATGACATAATATGCTACATGTTTTCAGCCATGATTTTCTGGATTAAATATTCATCGAAAATACCTAATTTTTCAACAATCCAAAAACCTTATATGTATAGGCAAATTTTCGATGGCTCAATTCGCTGCTACTTTGAAACCACCTATGTTTGCTGGACTGCACTTTAAGAGGTGGCGGTATAAATGTCACATGTGGCTTGTGGCTATGGGCGCATGGTGGGTGGTCCAACACGGGAAGACTCAAACGGTTGCTCCTGAGCAGCTGTATAAAGAGGCTTGTGTTGTAGTCATTGGCGCGATCCTAAGTGTGCTAGAGATAAGCTCGTTGATGCTTATCTGCACATTCAGGATGCCAAAGAGCTGTGGGATGCGCTCGACGCAAAATTCGGCGCATCTGATGCTGGCAGTGAGTTGTACGTCATGGAGCAGTTCTTTGACTATAAGATGGTTGCAAACCGATCTGCAGTCGAACAAGCTCATAAGCTACTGACTATGGCTAAGGAACTTGAGCAATTCAAGTGTCCACTAGTCGACAAATTTGTTGCCGGGGGCATCATCGCCAAGCTTCCTCCCTCGTGGAGGAACTTTGCTACTTCTCTAAAACACAAGAGACAGGAAATCTCTGTGGAGAACCTGATTCGACTCTTGATATTGAGGAGAAGGCGAGAGCAAAAGATGCTAGCCCCAAAGGCAATCCCTTGGAGGGTACGTCCACTGGCAACATGGTTCAAAGGAACAACCATAACCACAACAACAATAACAACAAGGGAAAGGGAAAGGGATTCAGCATTCCTGGTCCCAAGAACACTACCACTTTCAAGAAGAAGAAGAAAGGAGGCAACAAGGACAAGGATCCTTGCTTTGTGTGCGGAGGACTCGGCCATTGGGCGAGTAACTGCAAAGAGCGCAAAGGAGGACAGATACGGCAAAAGTTTGCCAATCTGACTATTGGCAACAATGAAAATGCAGGCGGGTATGGTAATTCATTTACTGTATTTTCTGTATGTCAATCCACCGATTGGTGGGTTGATACATGTGCAACTATTCATGTGTGTGCTGATATTTCCTTGTGTTCTTCATATCAGGCCATCAGGTCCTCAGTGACGATAGGGAACGGCGCTCATGCTTCTGTTCATGGTGTTGGCTCGGTGGATCTGAAGTTTACTTCGGGGAAGATCGTGCAGCTGAGGAACGTGCAGCATGTGCCTTCCATTCAGAATAATCTTGTTAGTGGATCCCTCCTTTGCAAGGACGGATTTAAGTTAGTGTTTGAGTCCAATAAAGTTATTGTGTCTAAATATGGACAATTTATTGGTAAAGGTTATGAGTGCGGAGGCTTGTTCCGCTTATCCCTTTCGGATTTTTGTAATAAGGTCGTGAACAGCGTCAATTCTATTAACAATGAGTCTAATGTTTGGCATTCATGACTTTGTCACATTAATTTTGCTTGCATGACGCGGTTAGCAAATCTGTGTTTAATCCCTAAATCGCCGTGGCTAAAGGTTCGAAGTGCCAAACTTGTGTGCAAGCAAAGCAGCCTCGCAAGCCTCACAAGGCTGCGGAGGAGAGGAACCTAGCACCGTTAGAGCTCATATCTGATATTTGTGAGATGAACAGTGTATTAACCAAAAGTGGAAAACGTTACTTTATGACTTTCATTGATGATGCAACTAGATTTTGCTATGTGTATTTTTAAAATCAAAAGATGAGGCATTGCATTATTTTAAGATCTATAAAGTTGAAGTCGAGAATCAACTTGAGAAGAAAATCAAACGGTTGCGGTCTGACCGCGGTGGAGAATATTTCTCCAGTGAGTTTAATTCATTTTGTGAGGAACATGGCATCGTCCATGAGAGGACGCCTCCCTATTCGCCCCAATCAAACGGGGTTGCTGAGAGGAAAAACCGCACGCTGACTGACTTGGTTAACGCCATGTTAGACACTGCAGGTTTATCCAAGGCATGGTGGGGGGACGCTCTATTGACTTCGTGTCATGTCCTAAATCGTGCTCCCACAAAAGATAAAGAGATCACACCATACGAGCTATGGGAAAAGAAGAGACTCAGACTTTCTTCCTTACAGACTTGGGGTTGTTTGGCAAAAGTCAATGTGCCAATTACCAAAAAACGTAAGTTTGGACCCAAAACCGTTGATTGTGTCTTTATTGGCTACGCTCCTAGGAGTGTCGGCTATAGATTCTTGGTTGTAAACTCTGGAGTACCCGACATGAGCGTCGGTACAATTATGGAGTCCAGTGATGCTACATTTTTTGAGGACATATTTCCCATGAGAGATATGCATAGCACATCTAGAGAGGATCATTTTATACCTGTCGAACCCGACAGTTCAGAGGAACATCAAGATCATGATGTAGCTCCTGAAACCGCCATCCCAATTGAAAATCTTGAACAAACGCTTGCTGAGATTCCTGAGGAGGATGACACTGAAGCTCCTACGAGGAGTAAGCGACAAAGGATTGCAAAATCCTTTGGTGATGATTTCATTGTGTACCCTGTGGAAGACACTTCTAAAACCATTAATGAGGTCTTTGCATCTTCGGATGCAGACTATTGGAAGGAAGCCATTCGTAGTGAGATGGATTCCATCATGGCTAATGGTACTTGGGAGGTGGTTGACCATCTGTACGGGTGCAAACCTGTAGGATGCAGGTGGATGTTCAAGAAAACTTTTGGGCCTGATGGTACTATTGAGAAGTACAAGTCGCGGCTTGTGGCCAAGGGTTTTACTTAGAAAGAAGGTGACGATTTCTTTGATACTTACTCACCTGTAGCTCGATTGACCACAATCAGAGTATTACTATCACTGGCTGCCTCATATGGTCTGATCGTCCATCAAATGGACGTCAAGACAGCTTTCCTTAATGGAGAGTTGGACGAGAAAATTTACATGAAACAGCCAGATGGATTTGTAATAACGGGTCATGAAGGCAAAGTGTGTAAGTTATTAAAGTCTTTATATGGCCTGAAACAAGCTCCTAAGCAATGGCATGAGAAGTTTGACAAAACTTTGACTAATATTTGGGACTGACCTCGAAGTGATTGAAGAGGTAAAGGCTTTCTTGTCGAAGTGCTTTGAAATGAAATATCTTGGTGTAGTTGATGTCATTTTAAACATCAAGCTTGTGAGAGGCGACAATCGTGAGATCACTCTGTTGCAATCTCACTATGTGGAGAAGATATTGAGCCGTTTCGGCTATGCTGATTGTAAACCTTCTCCAACTCCTTATGATCCAAGTGTTCTGCTTCGCAAGAATCACAGAATTGGAAGAGACCAACTGAGATATTCTCAGATTATTGGCTCGCTCATGTATTTAGCTAGCGCAACTAGACCTGACATCTCTTTTGCTGTGAGCAAACTGAGTCGGTTCACTAAGAATCCGGGAGGTGATCACTGGAGTGCACTCGAGAGGGTAATGCGCTAACTAAAGGGTACAATGAGCTATGGTAGACACTATACTGGGTACCCCAAGGTACTTGAGGGCTTTAGTGATACAAACTAGATATCTGATGTTGATGAGCTAAAAGCCACGAATGGATATGTGTTCACACTCAGAGGGGGCGCTGTTTCCTGGAAGTCTTGCAAGCAAACGATCTTAACCAGATCAACAATGGAAGCAGAACTTTCAGCGTTAGATACATCCACGGTTGAAGCTGACTTGCTTCGAGAGCTCTTGATGGACTTGCTGATTGTTGAAAAAACCTGTACCGGCAATTCTTATGAACTATGACAATCAAACTGTGACAGTCAAAGTGAACAGTTCTAAAGACAACATGAAGTCATCAAGACACGTCAGAAGACGTCTGAAATCTGTCAGAGCAATGAGAAATTCAGGAATAATAGCATTGGGGTATATCTCAACGGCTAAAAATCTGGCAGATCCCTTTACGAAGGGTCTATCAAGGAATGTGATAGAATCTGCATCAAGGGAGATGGGGTTGCGACCCACGTGAGTTAACATGGCGGTAAACCAGCCTATGTGATCGGAGATCCCGTGAAGTAGGACCTGGAAACAAGTCATAGGATAACAGAAGAGAGTGTACATTCCTTATCCCACTCCGTTGACGATGCATTACTCTCTTATGTTGTATGGTAGGTTGTTCAACTTAATGTGTTCTGATGCGTTGCATAAATTTCAAAGAGAGATACTGTTCTACAAAGTAGTCTCGAAAGAACACACCTATATGAGCCTGACTATTGGTCGCAGTATATGAGATTTGGGTGGTCTCTAGTCAGCTCATGAAAAAGGCCTGGAGAATGACTTATATGCTCCACACCGCGGGGTAGTTTTCGGCAGCCCTGTACCAGACAACAACTTAGTGAAGCTCTAACATAAAAAACTGACAATTTAAGATCTTGTCCATTGTTCAGTTGTGCATGAGTGTAGCTATTTGTTTAGGTGGATGTTCAACCTTAACCGGTCTCCACTGAAACGCTGGTATATCAAAAACAGAGTTTTTGGATCAACGACATTCTTATGTGCTTATGAGATATTGTGGGGGATTGTTGGAATTTAGGATAAGGCAAACGCCTAAACTAAATTAAATTCCTGGAAAATCTCAAAAGCCCATTCATCGAGTCGGTCGGTCCGGATCGTTGCTTATTCTTTTGGCAGTTGGAATATGTTGCGGACGCGTAACAAATCCCGATAATTGCGGAGTCGATTTTGGTTTCCTAAACCGAAGGTTTCCTAAATCAACGTCGGCTAAACCGACGTCCGCATGCATGCCGATATAATAAGATGTTCCCAGCTTCAAAACGAATACGCCAAAAATCCGTCGTTGCACCCACGATCCAATCTCGCTGTTTCGCTGCCTTCTGCTACTCCATCCCACCGGCTACGTGCACAGCTCGCCGGGAAAGCAGGCCTCCGGAAGCCCGACCTTCGAGATCCTGCCCGGTAGACGGTCGATAAGGTTTTTGGGGAGCGTTCTTATGCGACTGCTCGCTTCATCACGTCCCTTCCTCGTCGGCTTCTTCGTCACCATGGTCAACAACGGTGATCCTGCGGCTCAGGCTGCCGCTCAGGCTCAGGCTCAGGCTGCCGCTCAAGCTCAGCAGCAGCAGGCTGCTCAACTCCAAGCACAGCAGCAGATCGAACAACGGGCGACTGCTGCTGCCCAGATGCAAGCACAGGCGCTCGCAGCTGCCCAGGAGGTTGCCAGGTCAGCTGCTGCAGCCGGCGTGAACATTGACGCCGCTGGACTCGTCACCGACTTCAAGAAATTCATCAACAAGGAACCAACTCAGGAGAAGGGCACCTTACCGTACATAATCTGCTCTTTCTTGTTGATTTTATTCAGTAGTTATATTATGCATGCTGTGGAATTAGACGAGTTTTATCGATTTGCGTTGCTGTTTAGTTTGTCTAGTTTGCATGACATAATATGCTACAAATTTTTAGCCATAATTTTCTGGATTAAATATTCATCGAAAATACCTAATTCTTCAACAAAGATATCGGATACATGAGACCTAATTTGGGTTTACGAAATACAATTTAGTTGACACCTAGCTTGGTAAACTGTAAAGTTCTATTCCAATTCAAAACAAAGTATGAGATTTTGCATCGTATACTAATTTAAAATACCAAGGTTGGCCGTTGGGTTGAACAAGTTAAGACCAACCCATCTGTGTGTAAATAATTCAATGTGTACAAGATCACTGTCAAAACATAACTAATTGAGTATGCAAGAGATGTACAAAGGCTGAAAATAACTCTGTGCTAACCTAACCTTATCTGACAAATGTATCAGCCAAATGCTACAAAGAGTGAACAAATCAGAATATTCTAATTGAGTAACAAAATAACCATCATAATGCTTAAATTGAAAAAAGAAATGATACACTAAAATATTTAAGATATATTAGCATTTGATTCAGGAAGACCACTAATCCAACAGAAATAACAATAACACAATCATTATTTCACTGTACGAAGCAAAGTAACTTTAGCAATCTTAGACATGCATGCCTATGTGAGAAAACAAGATAGATATGTCAGTAACTCGAAATGACTTCATCGAAGTCACTTATCCTTATAATCAAAACTGCAACTGGAAGCACATAAAAAATCACAAATGTGAAACAACAGAAAAAATAATGAATGCCTGACGATCAGTATGACCCGTACCAAGAACTATAAAAGTATGATGAAGGTAACAATGTGCTCAAGAACCAGATGAACATAATTGTACAGATTGTAGAATTTACGGGCTGACTGGTTTGCCCCCATTCGGCAAATTTGGCTGACTCCAATTTCCTGGTTGTCACTTAATACACTTGTCATTTCTCTAAAATCTGGCTATCCCTATCGATCTCATCCAGAGATGCCCTCAACCAAACAACACCCTAAAAACCAGAGTCCACATTGCTGTTCTTTTGTGACTCGGTTTCTTGTTGATGGGTTCGTTGCATGGAATACAAAATTTTTCCTGCGAGATGTGCGGAAGAAACCCAAGATCATATCTAGTAGATGTAAGTAACGAGAGGGATAATGAGCATCATACCCTCGTAGACCACAAAGCGTTACGATCACGGGATCATTGTTGGCGTAGTGGAACTTTCGATTAGATCAATCTCAGTGCAGAAACGACGGCACCTCCTTGGTATCCACACGTTCAGCTTCACGTCGTCTCCTCCTTCTTGATCCAGCAAGCGAGGGAAGAGGTCGATGAGATTCCAGCAGCAGGACGGCGTGGTGTAGGTTATGGTGGAGTTCTCCACGGGCAGGGCTTCACCGTGCGCGTGAGAGGAGGAGGTCAAGGAGAGGAGCAAGGTTTGGTGTGTTTTCTCCCCCTGCCCCTCCCCTCTATTTATATAAAGGTGGTGGTCAAGGTTTGTCCCTCCTCCAAGAAGAGGCTAGGGCCAACTAGGGGAGTCCCGGAAGGATTCCTCCTTCTGCCCGGCCTCTCCACGCACGTGGTTCTCCACCGTACGGTGGTTTCCACCACGTGGTGGAGTCCCCCACGTTTCCTCTCCCCTAATGGGCCTAGGCCCATTAGGGGATAATTAATTAGATTGCTCCAATTAATTCATATAAAGGCCCAATTAAATTCTCAGAAATATTTCGGAACATTTCAGAACCTTCTGAGAACTTCCGAAACGTTCTAGAATATTTTTGGTCAATATCGAAAATACCCCGAACTTTTCTGGAACCCTAAAACAGCTTTTCCATGTATAAATCTTTTATCTCCGGACCATTCCGAAGCTCCTCGTGATGTCCTGGATCCCATCCGAGACTCCGAGTCAATATTCGATATCACCATCTATTATCTCATCAAACCCTAACGACATTAAGCGTTAAGTGTGTGACCCTACGGGTTCGAGAACATGTGGACATGATCATATCAATAACCAACAGCAGGACCTGGATGTCCATAATGGTTCCCACATATTCCACGAAGATCTCATCGGTTGAACCACGATGTCAAGGATTCAATTAATCCGGTATCCAATTCTCTTTGTTTCGGGATATATTACTTGCCCGAGATTTGATCGTCGGTATCACCATACCTAGTTCAATCTCGTTACCGGCAAGTTCTCTTTACTCGTACCGCAATATAATATCCCCGTGACTAAACACATTAGTCACATGCTTGCAAGCTCATTAGGATGTTATATTACCGAGAGGGCCCAGAGATATCTCTCCGTCACATGGAGTGACAAATCTCAGTCTTGATCCATACAACCCAACAAGCACCTTCCGAGATACCTGAAGAACACCTTTATGATCACCCAGTTACGAGATGACGGTTGATGTCCACAAAGTATTCTTCCGGTAGTAGGGAGTGACATGATCTCATGGTCTAAGGAAATGATACGTGACATAATGAAAACATTAGCAATTTAAAATTAAGTGACACGATCAAAAGCTATGCTTAGGTTGGGTCTGTATCTCACATCATTCTCCTAATGATATGACCTCATTAATAAATGACAACACATGTCTATGGTTAGGAAACCTTAAGCATCTTTTAATCAACGAGCTAATCTAGTAGAGGCGTATTAGGGACACGGTATTTGTTTATTTATCCACATATGTATTTAGTTTCCTGTCAATACAATTATAGCATGGATAATAAACATTTATCAAGAACAAGGAAATATGATAATAACAAATTTATTGTTGCCTCTAGTGCATATTTCCAACACTTGTTAACCAAGCGTTCCACAAAGCAATAATGTAAAAGCCACGATCTTTCTATTTGATTAACTAATACAGATATTAAAACTAATATCAACCTATATATCATCATAGCTCATCAACCAGAGCTCTAAAACATCCCGTAAACAAAACAATGCACCTTGGTTTGCCACCAAACAAGACAAGCAGTACCAACCATTGATTTGAGTTAGTGTCATTGCCGTTCTACCACATTGCAGTCATTCACCGTCTGATTTCACAAAGCAAAACGGCCAAAAATTTGATCGAGAGATGGGAGGCAGTGGCAAAAACAGTGGCGAACTCACTTTGTCCCAGCATGGGCCGTCGAGCTGGTTCGGTGGGAGGCAGCGGCGGGGCGGATCCGGGTAGCGGGAGGCAGCAGCCAGTAGCGGCTGATCTGGGGCGGTGGGAGGCAGGTGGCGTGATGAGCTCTGGACGGCCGGCGATGAGCTCCTGGACGGACGCCGGCCACAAACTCCTTGACCGCGGCGGGTGTTCCTGGTAGGATGGGGGAGGGCGGCGCCGACGGAGTGCTCGCGCAGGAGCAAGGCCCAGCCCAACCCTAGCGGGAGAGCCGGCGAAGGGGACGTAGTCGGTCGGGGCTCGGGGCTGAGTCTGGGGGGTTTGTGATTTTAAGAGGAATCTTGAGAGGGTGATTTGTGGGTTTTTATATACTGCTCCCTGCTCTTCTCGGTTGTACCTAGTACTGTATAACGAAGACGAGCGATCCGTGGCCAAGGCAAGCGCCCGCGTCAAGATGGAATGGTCGACCATGTATATCCAGACCATGCATGGCAGGTATGGAAAGGATTTTGGATCCATGGATCCATGAATGGATACCCGCTAACTTATGGAGTGGCCATGGATATTACATTTGATCCATGGATAACCGGCATTTATTATAAGAGAGCAGTTTTTCTACTCTCGAGCATCCTGCACGTTCTATCCATGCCGTCCAACCCTTGCATGCTGAACGTTCGATCTGGGGGTTGGAAGAGCCGTTAGCCCACATCAAATGCATTTGACGGCACGGCAGGAGAACAAGGGGATAATGTTTCGTTTGCGATCCGGATCGATGTTAGTTTCCCCTCCTTTTCTCTCCTTGCCCAGGCCGTTGATGTGTCTTCTTCTTCCCCCTTCTTCCTCTTTCCTATCACTGTTCCCCGTCACTTTCTCCCCTCGTCCAGGCCGGCAGGGCGGCGCAGCTCCATGTACATATATGGCGGCTCCATGTATGGTGGCTTCTGGCCATATGGCGGCCACAGGTAATCTCAGGCCATGCTGCAGCCTCATGTAGATGGAGGAGAGACATCCTCTCTCAAGAATGGAGCATCTACATGGAGGAGAGACATTGAGGAGAGAGAGAGACATGGAATAAAGACGTGGAGGAGAGACATGGAGGAAAGACGTGGAGGAGAGACATGGAGGAGAGAGAGAGAGAGAAAGATGCAGATGCCGTCCCCTTCCGTACTGAAATTTACAAATCCAAGAAGAGCACTGTGCACATTCCGTTTAAACGTCTAAAAATCACCGTTTGTGCACTCAGTTGATGGACGGCTCCAGATATATGGAGCAAGACGCTCGGGAGCAACCTCATCTTTTTCTTATTATAATAAATAAATTACTGACATGTGGGTCTATTAGTCAGCTACATGAGTTATATAAATAGCCCCCTTCCCACTCAACACTAACACTAACTCCCTCACCTCCCTCAATGCCACACTCCACCACAAGAATTAGTTGTATGTTTTTGTATATGTTGTTGTTGATGATGTATATATGCTGCTTTTGATGATGTTTTTTGTTGTTTATGAAATATATTGCATGGATATGGATAATCCATGAATATCCGGATACCCGTGGATATGGATGTGAATACTGTTTTGCACCCACGGATATATATTTTCGTGGATGGATAGTTGGTTTGGTGATAGATATGGATATGGATTTGGTCGACCCGTGCCCGCCCCATTGCCATCCTCACGCCCGCGGGGCCTCGATTTAGCGTTAATTCCAGACGGATCTTTTTTCCATACAAACAACTATCCGTGGCTCAACTTTGCCAATCCGTACATATGTTTTGTTTGGGAGGTTGGGATCGTGGCAAGATTATTATGTCCTACCCGGACGTCAGTTTTGGATGGAAACAACGAATAGATCCCGCCATGGTTTCGGCAACTAAGAATCGCGCCAAATTTTTATAAGGTCATGTTGAATAGTTTCTGAAGTTATTTGGATGGTCAATAAACTATCAAAATTATTCCTAGTAGCATGCCCGTGCTGAAGTTTGGAACTATATATGCTACCCTCTTGCATCTTGCAGTTTGTTTGGTAATGAAATGAAATCAAATTTTTATTAGGATTCCATTTGGTTGAATTTGAATTCTAATTCGAAAATCAAATTTGTCAGCCACATTGATTTGTAGAGTGGGAGATGATTCCAGAGAAGTGGCGATTTTTAAAGAGGAAATGAGGTCAGTTATGGTACGATTACATGAAATTTTGAATAGAACTCATCTGCTCAATTCCATGCGAGCCAAACAAGTTGATTTTTCAAATCCAAAATGAATTGCGAGATTCTAGGTTCAAATGATGAGTGTGAACGAGCTGAGGAGATTATCGTTGCACAAGTTGGATTCATATCTGCCTAGGAGTTGCTCAATTCTTTCTGTTCAGTGGTGTAGCGGTCCTATGGTGTCATGCTTACCAATGCCTCCTTGGGATTTAGAAGCATCATTTTTGGGCCCAAATGAGCAAAAGTTTTACTAGCACGCACATGAGATCGGTGAAAATGCAAGCAACTGGATATATAGTCACGAAATTTAACTTACGATAATGATAAAATCAAATAATGTTGCTGATCGGTTGGTCTCCCGATTGAAAAGAGCTCAAGGAGCAAACACGGCAAGATGGTCTTTCAGAACAGAGGGGCAACTCTCGACCAGACGCTCAAACCCCTCGGTTCCCAAGACCGGCTTGAGATCGCCAGGAATTTGGACAAAACCCAAGCAACGCCTCCTTGAGCCCGTGGCAGCCATGCCGTTCAGCCATCGCCAACATACTCGCTACCGTGTCCACGGCGATGTGATCGCACAGCTTCTCCTCGCACATCGACTTCAGCCCCCAGAGATCGTACCTATCCGCCGCCACGAGCAAGTCCGGCGCCATGGGCATTATAGATCCCCCGGCCTCGTCCATCGTCGCCGGCAGCGAGTCGGTGTAGATGAAGTGGAGCATGGCCTTGAACGCCGTGGCGTCCATGGCATCGATCCGAACTCTGCTAGAAGGAATTGTCTTCTCTTCCTCTGTCGTGCCGTCGAGGAGCTCTGCCGCGAAGACTGAGGACCGGGCGGCGAGGATGTGCCAGTGAGCGGCGATCGTCTCGCCGCGCACCTCTAACGCCACATCCGCCCCAGCGCCGGATGACAGTAGCCGGCCGAGGTCCCGCCGCAGGTCGGAAGGCGGCACCACGACGAACGACGACCACGGCTCTGACAGTTCTGACAGCTCTGTCCCACGGGCGACGACATTCGTGGTGGCGACGGAGATGTCGCATCTGACGCTGACGCAATCCCCTTTGAGATAACACGAGTTCTGGAGCCTCGCCCTCTCGACGAACTCCGGGACGCCAAGCGGCTCGTCCTTCCCCAACGTCGCCCTCCCCGCCCCGCCGGCGAAGCCCCCCTGGCCCTGCTGCGGCTTGCCGGTCTCGCTGTTTACCAGGAGGAACGTCACGCTTGCCCTGAGCCCCTGACGCTCCTCCTCGGCCTGGAGTCGCCGTTGCCCACGAGCACCAGCGCCATGGATATCCAACGGCCGGAGAGGCTGGGGTGCAGGCCGTCGGGGTAGTACCAGATTTGCCAGCCATGGCCTCCGAGGAAGAAGGTGGGGAATCTAATGCTGTTGCCGGCGCCGAGGAGGCCCCTGGTTTCCGAGTAGCCCTCGATCTTGAACACGCGCGAGGTGGACGCGGAGACGGCCTCGTCTGTGACGGATACGGGGGAGAGCCAGGTCGGCGGCGACGGCGGCGGCGTGCTGCCGTCGTTGCCATGGACAGATCCGGACATCATCGGACGGAGACGGGTGCTGGCTTCGGAGAAGGAATTAATCTAGGGCCTGCGTTCCGGAAATCCTCATCTCGATTTCGGGTTCTGGCGCTTCACTAATAAAAGTCTGGATTCCCAATTTTTTGTTCGGCGAGGCTGGCTCTGGCCTCTTTGCTCCGGCCCAAAATATAGCAGCCCGTTCTTTGTTTCGGCCCACAATATAGCAGCCCATACTTGTCAAATGCTCACAATTACTGCTCCAATCAATTGCTTAATCGACGCGATAATCAGGAAAATCATTCTGCATGCAGTGCAGAGCATCAACTAGCTGTTTCAAAAAAGAAGACTTCTTTTTTTGTAAAAGCTGGATTCCGGATCCAGATGATTTTATTCATTAGTAGTGAACTTAGCACATATTACAACAGGACTCTCTAAAGACAGAGAACTATAGACAAGTTCCTGGAAAATGTAGAAAGGACCCAGAAACAGAAAGAAGAAATGCAATCAGGTCCTCAGCATCCTCTCGGAATCCACCTTGCCGTCGTTGGGGACAAAACCACTTGGGACAACGAGGCTGCCATAGTTGGAGACTATGACGACCAATCAGACACTAAACTGCCTTCCATAAGGCCTCTTGACTAGGAGGAAAGAAGATGGCCGCCCTTCGGCCTAAAGATACGGTTGCAAGGGAGAAGCAGGCGGCCGTATGTAGGCGCCGTCGCTCCACCGTGACCACCGTGGTTGTGCTCGACCTCGACATGGTTGTGCTCGACCTCGACACATCAGCTTCAGTCCGCCGCTTTCACCTCATCGGAGGACCACCTCCATGGTGGCTACAATTTCAAATGGAAAGCCACTGGATCTTCTACAACACCAGGAAACAAACGAGCTTATTCTTGGAGCTGTCGGCATCGACCTCCGCATGGACTGCCCCTCCAGTCCCTCCGAGCTTCTCCGCCGCCAAACGCCGACCATCGTCGCTCGAACACGGCAGCCGCCTGCTCCCTAACGGCATAGCGCCATACCCCGGCAAGAAGCCGAAACCCTCTAAGGGTACCCTAACTACGGCGGAGCTCCGAGCACCTCCTCCATCTTCTTCCCCACCGGCTCTGCCGGCGGCAAGAAGCTGGATTCGGGCCGGGCTCCAAGGATTTTCCTGGAGGCTACCGTAGAACGGAGAGAAGGGAGGAGAAGGGGATAAAATAGGATGATTTCCACACACTCTCGATAAAAAAAAACTAAATTTCAAAGAACCACAGTTCTTGAGGCAAGCTTCTCACAGAACCACACTTTTCGATAATTTTCTCGCAGAACCACACTTCTTTAGACTAATCTTCTCAGTTTACCCAAAGCCAACATTTAAGCGCATTTGGCACTTTTTCTTACAGGTGGGGCCCACTGTAAGGTCGCAGCCCATTTATGCACTCACCCCCTACATATTTTCATTAATTCATTTACTCCCATTCTTCTTCCTCTTCTCCGGCTGGCACCTCACCGGCGGCCGTCGAGGTGTAGCTCTCCCACTGCAGCAGTAGCTTCTCCTTGTGTAGATCAACACCGGCAAGTCGACGTCGAGGTTCAGCTTGAACACCGGCATTGGATCTTCATACTCCTCTTGCTGTAGCACCTAGGGCGAGTAGTGGAGGCTGCACCGGTGGAAAGAAGATATGATTGGGGAAATTTCTTGGCTCTAGTTTCTGTCCTAGAGCTTGAGGAACTCCTTGATGGCCCCTTGGAGCTGGCCCATGACGGCCTCCCAGCCACCTGTGACGGAAGTTGATGCATCCTATGCGCTTTCAGGTTCTTGCACTAGTGCGGTTGTCGGCGTTGCTTAGACTTTGCTGTTGTTCCTTTGCTGGTTGTCGCGGCTACATTTGTTTTGTCGTAGCGCTTCGGGCGACAGCCTTGCCTGACCTTCTTCAGTGCCGACGACGGCGACGCTCTCGGGTGTCGTTTCCTCCTTGGTGGCATCGTCGAGGAGCCCCGACCAACCTCCATGCCCTGTGGTCCAATCCTTCGCGTGAAAACCCAGATTTGGCTAGCCGAATCGGACGATGGCGACGTTGTTGATGTCGCTCCCTTGCTGGAGGCGTTGTTCTTGGAGGATAACCCTTGGCTATGTTCCTGTGGCATACGCCTTGGCTCTAGCAAGCAGGTCTTGTCGTGTTGAACGAATGTAACCTTCACTTTGTTGGTTATAATAGAGATTCAAATTACTCCACGGGAAAGTTGAAGTCACACATTGGTGACACATTTTGTCGTGCCCCGTTGCGGGCGGGGGATTAGAGGCAGTGATAACTGATATGAGTACGATCTAATGCACCAACGCAAATTTTTGGAATCGATAATGCCTCGTGCCATATAATTGTTACTCCCTCTGATTCTAAATTTTTGTCGTGGTTTTAATTCAAATTTATACTAAAATCACAACAAGAATTCAGAATCACATGAAGTACAATAAATTACGAGGAATTTTCTTTCGCTATATTCGTGGATAATAACTCCAGTCCAAGTCATGTGGGCCACAGAATGTTATGCATCGTTGAAAGTTCGAACGTGTAGGTTTAGCCTTGCTCATTAAGAATTGTCTTGATTAGATTAGATTAAGGAAAAGACAATCTGCTCCTCAAAATTAAGAGAGCATAAAGAGAACAGAAATAAGAGCTAACAACCCAGACGAGTTCCTGAACACCATAAACACATCGATCAAGGAGCAAGTTGCGCGACAAGCTCTTTCAGAACCGAGGGGCAGCTTTTCATCAGATGCTCCAAGTCATCGCTTGCCGTGATTTCCTTGAGATTGCCCGGAGACTTGAGAAAACTGAAGCACGCTTCCTTGAGCCCATGACAACCATGCTGGTCCGCCAATGCCAATGTAGTGGTCACCGTGCTTTTATCAATATTGCTGCACAACTCATGCTCACATATCAACTTCAGTCTGGCAAGGCTATACCTGTCCGCCGCTGCAAGCAGATGTTGAGCCATCATTGTTGCGTCAGCACTATCCATCTGCGGCAGCGAGTCGGTGTAGATGAAGTGGAGCATCGCCTTGAAGACTCTCGGATCCATGTCGTCGATCTTCACGCTTGTCGCCGTCTTCTCCTTCATCGGACCGAAAAGCCCAGACTTGAACACTGACGACCGAGCGGCTAGCACGCACCGATGTGCGGCGAACGTCTCGCCGCCGACCTCGAAACTCACGTCCGCACCCTCACTGCCGGCATCCGAGAGGAGCGCGCCTAAATGTTGGTGTATGTCGGACTGTGGCACCACGACAAACTGCACCGCGACGTCCTTTGCCAGGCAGATCTCCTTCAGGACGGTGACATCACAACTGATCTCGAGACAGTCATCTTTCAGATAGGCTGACTGCTCCAATTTCTGCCTTTTGATGAATTTATCATGTCCCTTTCCACTTGCTTTGGCCGAGAATGTGCTCACTGCCTCGGTGTGCAGTGGAACGTGTGTGCGTTCAGCCTGGTCGAGCAAGCTGAACCTGTACTTCGCCTTGACCTCCGTAGCATCAGGGTTGAGAAGAAACAGGGCCACGGATATCCAATCGGTGCATTCCGAACCCCAGCCGTCAGGGTAGCACCTGATGCACCAGCTACGGCCGCCGGCGTTGAACTTGACGGACCCGATGAACTTGCCGACGCCGAGGCCCTTTATCAGGGAGTAGCCTTGGACCTTGAGCACGTGAGACCCGGACACGGCCTCGGCCACGACGACAGACGCCGAGTGCATGCCACCTCCACCGGCGGCAAGGGCTGCCGCCACGGAAGAGGTGGACATGTCGCGCGTCCACGTTCGTTCTTGCTGGCGGCCTGCCCGCTGTGGCCGGAATTTTATGCGTGGCGGTAGGGTGAACGCGAGCCGGGCTCGCCACGAGCTCGCCGTGGCTGTCGGCGAGCCGCCAGGAGAAGCTCGGTTAAGGCGGCTCGGGCCGGCTCGCGAGGTGCAGCAGTCAGAAGACAACACCAGCGTGGGCGGTGTGGCGACGGTGGAGGCTTCGTGGAAGAGGAAGGCGGCGGGGTGGTCTCTAGCCCTTGCCGCGGACGGCGAGGAATACGACGGCGAGGCGCTCCCCTGCCCAGCAGCGGTCGGCGTGGCAGCTGATGGAGAGGACGAAGACGGAGTCGCAGACGTCGAGGCGGAGGAAGGGGGAATGTGCGGCGGGAGCCGCCAGGGAGCTAATTTTCTGGCGCCGGCGGCGGCCGATCGGGGGAGGGAGGGGGCGAGCGGTGGAAGGAGGTCGGCGAGACTGGGGTTTGGGGGCGGCGCAGGTCGGGAATGAGAGGGGAGGGTTTGGCCTCTATCTCCTTACTGGACCGCGCGGGATGAATCGGGCCGCGGAAAATGGGCCTTAACTTCGGGCCGCTCCGGCTCCGCGTCGGGCTAGCTCGGTCCGAGAACGAAACGAGCTGGCATTTAGCCCGGCTCGGGGCTGAAAAAATTGGAGCTCGGGGCGAGCCGCAACGAGCGCGGAGCTAGCCCAAATGCTCAGCCCGAGCGTCCAGGCCGCACCACGATATCTTTGTAGTCACATATTCGAATGGTCATGTATTCTCAAAAAATAAAAAAATCGAACGGTCATGTGCTACCGAAATCAGCTGCTATGAAGGCGTGCCCCTAATGTAGTTGAAGGGTGACTTACCGAAATCATGCTTCCACATCACCTATGTGTCTCCGGTGAAGACGAAAGACATCATAACTCGAGACCCATACCCAAGGAAAAATAAACTCACTCTCGTGCCGGACACAAATTTAAAAGCGATAACCTAGACGAAAACATGTGCAAGAGGAGACACCGCCGAACCTCTAACGAGAAACACTGTACCTCTAACCAATCACGCCATTAGGTGCCACCAAAGGGAAAATGTTGGTCTCATTTCCTTGTCTTAGTAACGTCGAACTAGCATCGTAAAATTCTGACACTTGCCTCTCTGCTCCTTGCCTTGTTGCAGGAATTTGAACCGACGTAACAATCAGGAAGTCAATGTGCACGCAATGCAATGCATCAGTTAGCCTGGTTTTTTTTTAAAAAAAAAGCTCAAAAAAGGCTAACTGGGCTAAATTACATGGTTCCAGCGGCGAACGGGCCAAATCCAAATGGTTTCTTCTTTAATGGGCTGGGGTGGGGGGCGGCAGTGCGGCACCCTCCCTCTAACATGAACATAGCCCCACAAGTGTCTCCACTCTATACCTGCGCAAACCTCGGGCTAGGCCGGGTTCGGGCCGGACTTCATAAAAGCCCGACGGTGAAACCTGAAGCTCGAGCCTGGTCCGGCCCGAAACCCTGAAAATAGGCCATTTAAGTATTAAAATAATTATTTTCGGAATAAATAAATGATTTTTATACCTATTTTTTCTAAAAAATCCCGTTTTGTCATTTCGGGGGCCGGGTTTGGGACAGAAAAGTGAGATCCGAGCCCGGACCGGGACGTCGGGCTTCGGGCCGGGCCGGCCGGAGGCCGGGCCACCCATGCGCAGCTATACTCCACTCAAGGAAAAAAAAACTCCACCAGTGTCCCCTCTTCAAAAAAAACTCCACTAGTGTTAGAAGCACTTGGTCAGGAAGTTGATGCATCCAACTGCTCGCAGAAATAGCATACGATCGGTACTGATGTGATAATTGGCACATACTTTGGATCCTATCGCAGCGAACAAAATGTAGATCCATTCTATCATGATAGCAGACAATTTTTTTTGAGGAAAAGACAGTTGGTTCCCATCATTTATTCTCGGGTCCGTTTGCTATGCAATCAAATTCTGAGAGCCCTCCGATTAATCCAGTCTTTGCGAAAAAAACCCTGTACATGTTCTTTTTTTTCTAAAAATCCCCTGTTGTTGATCTCCCCGATTTTTTTTTCCAAACAGGTCGTTTCTTCTCTGTATTAGGTCGCCTGACCGCGTCTCGTCGCCGCCGGGCCGGCCGCCTGACACCAGATTCGTCTGTGCGCCACTAGAAACGATCCTCCCATCCTGCGCACGGCAGGCGCCCCAATGATTTGATCAGAAGAGCTGAACGTCATGCTCATGGCTGCATCCCTCTTCTGCCTATACGTGCAGACGAGCAAGGATACCAAATTCATGATCGCGTTGCTGCATCCCCTCTCCCTCTCCCTCTTTCTCTATATATCTCTCTCCATACGGATGAGCGATGCAGTGATCAGTGCACGCAGACTTGCAGACTTGAACTAAGATAAGAAATATGTTCTGAAAATCTGAAGTAGGCCTTGGAATGATATGAATTGGCATGGTTGATGGTTCAGGTGACAAATTAAACCATACAGCCATACAGGTTGGTCGGAGAAACAGAAATATTTTCTTACTAATCCTAGTTCATAACAAATTGTAGGAACTTATCACCAACAAGTACCACGAGACTAGCTACAAGATTCTAATTCATGGCACTTCTGACGTTTCTGAAGCTCCTGCCCTTCTTTTGTTTCAGTTAAAACAGCACCTCTCTTTCTCTTTCTACATATGAAAGAACAATTTTGCAGTTACAAGATTCTAATTTTCGAACAAGCATTACAAATCAAGATTTTTTACTTTTGGCTTGTTGATGAACAGTGTCAGTACTTTTCAATCCATAGAACATTAGTCAAGAGGATAACGGTTCCTCTGGTATTCTTGTTCCCGAGACAAATTCATAAGTGAATCAAATCTCATGGAACCTGGTGGATAAAGTCTGTAAAACATCACCCTTATGGGTTTGAACCACTATGCATGCATTGATCTTTGTGGTGTTACCTGAGACACGGTACCATAGATTGCTAATTGAGTTCTTCTTCGGAGAGGGGTGGAGAGACAAGGACAGAAAGGGCTGCAGGTCCGTGTGACGTTCAGCTCTTCTCCATAAAAGGGATCAAATCGTTGGGGGAAGCGAATCGTTTCTGGGCAGTGGGCGCGCGGACGAATTCGATGTTGGGCGGCTGACCGGCGGCAGCAAGACGTGGTCAGGCGACCTAGAAGGTGGGAGCTCCGCACGTGAATCTAACCACAGGAAGCAGATCGGAGGGCTATCGTTAATTTGATTGCATGATTGCATTAGTTTGGTGATTGCACGGCAAATGGTTTAGAGAAAAAGCATTGTACAAAACAAAAGAAAAAGAAGGGGTGAAATAAAAAAAAAGGCCCGGAAGGGGAGTCCAAGCAACTAATCTTCCGGGTTGGTGGAACAAGCCTGAGCCCGACTCTCAATGTCTTCCCCACACCAAGTAGGACACTTACAAGGCTGTCATCCCCGATCCCTTGAAGATTCTCCTGTTTCGCTCCTTCCATATGCCCCACCAAGAGTAGATGACACGACCGCTAACTCTTTGCTTATCCTTCTTTGCAAGCCGGTGCAAACGACTGTCCCAATGCTGAGTGCTGGGAGGGTGAGCTTGGGCCCAATCCTGGTTAAGGCACCACACCTCCTTGGTGAAGCTACAGTCGCAACAAAGGTGTAGGATAGATTCTAGATGGATGCGACAAAGCTAACATACTAGATTATGCGGCCATTCTCGGAGGGCTAGGTAGTCACCGGTGAGGATCTTGTCATGCAGCACGGTCCACGCAAATAATTTGCGTTTAGGCTAGGCTTTAGCCCCTCAAATCTTTTTGCCGAGAAGGGAGGAGTCGTACCGAAGAATTGGGCCAGGTACGTAGTGGCCGCCGAGTATGAGCCCGATAGGCCCAGCGCCATGAGACATAGTCTTCAGCATCGGAGAGGGTGGTCGCCTGCGCAAAACTCCACGGCTCAACGAAGGCCGACAACTGTTACCGTGGTGATGCAAAGAAGGGAGTGGACCGAACGATTTTTTCTGGACACAATGGAATAGAGCTCCTGCCAATGTTGCCTTGGATCGAGCCGGCCAGTTGCCACAATTGTGTTTGTCATAGCGCCAACAATAAATTTCTGCCCTTCGACTGTATATTGTTTAGCATCTTTAGCAGAATTTTCCATTCGTTCTTCAACACTTTGAAGGCTTTCTTAATGGCATTGCGTTTCAAAAGGTGGATCTTGTATGTTGAACTTCTCCTTAAAAGTATGGGTTTTTTATTTCCGTGCCCTCGGTTCCTTAGTTCTACTCAGTTTTGCCTGAGGCTTAAAACGTTGCTCGCTTCTACACTTCGTTCTTTGGCAAATGCTCGCAAATGTCCTCACAGCGGACCTGTTAACGGTCAAGGCCTTTGACCGTTGCCTCCTGACAGGTGGGTTCAGGTTAAATCCCGCCGAGTGGGGCCAACCTAGCTACTGACATGTGGGGCTGAAGCAACAGGAAAATGATCCCTTTGACTGCAGAAGAAATGATTAATTTGCAAGTGGGTCCACCGTCGGAAGGAAAAATCAAGCAGCTTCTGGCCATTGCCCCGCCAATGCTTTGCCGTCGGTAGAGTTGCTCTCCTGCGCGACACAGGCCGGCAGGGGGTGGGGTGTCTAGCAGGCGCAAGGCCGCTTCACCCTGAGGTGGCGCTGGAGCTTCTCATTGCTGAAATCTTGCTGGCCGCGGGCTCGTGCGGTCTGCGGTGGCGGAGGGCGACGCTAGGAGGCGGGGCGATACAGAGCACGGGAGAGGCAGGTAAGAGGGGCAAAAGAATGAGTAGGTCATCACGAATCTGACGGAGGCATTGGAAGGGGTGGAGGAGCACTGCGCGAGAACCTCGACGCCGGCGGGTGGCAGGTAGAGAAGAGCAGCGACGCGGGGATGACTCGGACCACGAGAGGCTCGATGAGAATCACCAGAAGGTTCAAAGTGATAAGGTGGACGAAAGATCAGTATGGTCGACTAGAGGCGGGGGGGGTGAATAGGCGACTAACAAATTTTACTTTTTAATTTTCTTTTCTTGAAAGATACAAACACTTCATCCTAGGGTTCACTAAATTCTCTAAAAGGAATGGAACCCTGGTATGAAGTGCGATAGCCGAAGCACTAGCCGAAGCAAAGTATAGACAATGAAGTAAAACAAGTAAGTAAAGGGGCAAGTATGATACCACACGGAAAGACGAAGATTTCACCGAAGTTCCACCTATTGGGATCGGTGTACGTCTCCGTTTGGAGGAGCGCTCTACCACAAAGGGAGAGATGCCACGAAGGCCCACTCTATTCTCCAACTACCACACCACAAAGGTGGGATGAGCTCTCACAACACCGCAAAGGCGAGGTGAGTTCCACTAATGGCTTCCTTGAAGGCGAACGCCAAACCTTTACAAACAAGGGGAAGGGCACGAATCCACAACTAAATTGGAGGCTCTTTCCCAAATCCTCAAACACCTCCTCACAAGATTTGAGTGCTTGAAGAGACACCTTCCGACTAGGGATCCCAAAATCCCAAGAGTAACAAAATCCACCAAGGAAAACGAGGGGAATCAACTTTTGATTTGGTGAAACCCTAGATCGAGCTCTTCTCAACCCTTCCTCAAAGTATTGGCTTGGGGGATGCACTAGGGAGAGAGATCTCGAGATTTGAAGCTCTTGGTGTTCTTGAGTGAGAGAATGGGGATGAACTGGGTGTGCTCAGGCAAGGAAACCCGTTGGGGACGAAGACCCTTTTATACCCCATCGAAATCCAACCATTAAGACACATTTCAGTAACTCCAGTACCAGGCAGGTAGTGGACCGGAAGTTCTAGGGGGTAGAACTTCCGCCCTGCTACCGGTCTCCTACAGCTATACGCAGTAGGATTCCAGTAGCGTTTCAGTATCAGACCGGTACTAGAGCAGAACTTCCGCCCACCGGAACCTCCGGCTATTTAGGCGGTAGTACCGGCTATCTCTGAAAAAGTGTGACAGGCTTAGCAAGATTAAAACAACTCTCAACTCAAAACTGGGATTAGGCTTTATGTGGGTGCAATCTAGTAGGTTTGTGTACGTGAAGTTGATTCACCCAAAGCTTTTCCAAATGGACTCTCTCTTTATAGTACGGATTTCCCTACGACTCAATAAAATAAAAAGCCGTAAATCCTTATACGCTTCTTTCCTTTTTGAGGGCGATGAATCGTGTCACAACACTAGTTATCAAATCTGAAAACACTTGGCGCACGATTAGTCCACAAGTTATGTTTTCATTAACACCAAAACAATTAGGGATCGAAATGCCCTTTCAGTGGAGCTGAGGGAGGCAGCGGTGGAGTCCGGAGGTCGCCGGAGAAGGAGATCTGCTCGGCGGCAGAAACCGGTAGGAGCTGAGGAAGAAGATGGTGATGCAGCGATTGGAGGCACCTCGGGTCGATTACTTCTGCAGGAAGGATTCTCGAGCCGATGCAGGTCTCTTGGGCAAGGTGACGAGGCTCATGGAGGACGCTGACCATGACGGTGCAAAGCAGCGGTGCGCGAGCGTGCTCTGGACGACGCGAACACCGTTCGCGTTCCGGCCAGAATAGAGCACGAGAGGATGTGCAGCTTGCGGATACAGCTTCGGCATGTCTACAAGGTCGTGGCAGCAAGGTTTAGCGGCCGAGTTGAGAAGCGACGGTTTCGTGATGGACAGCTGCTTCGGGATGAAGAATGTTAGCCCTGGCAAAAACATGGGAATGTATTGTTATTGTCACTTATTCAGTTCCTATGAATTTCGATTTGTTTTTAGAAAATGGACTTTTGTTCACCAAGGGTTAATCGACGTTGATGTTGTGTTCTGTTGTTGATGTTTTGTTCTGGTTAATCGAAATTTCAATTTGTTTTGACAGAGTTAACTTTTGTTCACCGGGGAGAAGAAAGAGCCACTTTTTGCCCTTTGAGCCCACTGGAATGGATAACTTTGTAGGAAACTTGGAAATTTAACTTTCTCCAAATTGATCTCTGATAGCACAGATGCAATCTGAATGAAAAGTTATGCAAGATGACGAAATTTCAAATTATTTTGAGAAAGTTGACTTTTGTTGACCAGAGCCACTATTTGGCCAGTCTGATGTAAATTTTGGAATTGAATCACAACACTTTCTCCAATTGAACTCAAATTTTGCGCACTAGTCACATATTCCTATTAATGTCATTATCTCAAAGCTTGTTGAAATCTGAATTGTTTACCTATTTTTTTAAATTCAAATTCAAACAAATCTGGGAAACTGTTACCTCAATCACTACTTAGATTCACAATTTTCATCCAAGAAGATTTTCATAGCGTTTAGTGTTCATCCTTGATGTTCTCTCCAAATTTCATATTTTCTGGAGTTCAAGAACAATATTTCGTGCACTCTTTGAATTTCCAGCCTTTTCGGCTCATAAATCAAAATTCAATGAAACTTCGCACAAATCGATGTGGAACCAATATAACAAAGTCATGGTTGTGCCATGGCATTCCAAAAAACTTGGAATGCACCGGGTCCAAACGCATTTGAATCCTTTTTGCACCTAAACTACTGTTTTTGCCTATTCTGCCAATTGAATTTTTTTTATAATAATAGGAAATTTTATCCGGAAAAATCTGAAAACCTCATGGGCTCTTTATTTGTCAATACCTGTCACCAAAAAAAAATTTAGACCAAAATCAATTTGTGACCGGCCTTACTTTACCCGGGGAGGTCAACCAACGTTGTTTCATTCAAAATAAGCATCCCAACAAAGTCACGGTGCCGAAAAAGTACAACCTTATGCTGTTACCATACCCATATATATATATGTGTGTGTGTGTGTGTGTGTGTGTGTGTGTGTGTGTGTGTATACACGATGGGTACGCAAGATCGATTAAAAAATAGGAATAAAATAGAGATATGTAGCAATATGGTTAGAGATAAATAACGGATAACATTATGCAGCGTCGTCGCCGTTGCCGTCGTTGAGGCCGCGCTCCTCACGCAAGGCGAAGATGGCGTCGCGCTCCGCCCGGATTTCCCGGACGTTCTTCCTCCCCCGCTCCTCGAGAAGGTTGTTCCTCTCCGAGTTTAGCGTCGCGAGCTGAAACTCGTACCGCTCCCTCGCCTCCGCCGCCTCCCGGCCGCACTCATTGGCGAAATCTTCCGTCACGGAAGCCACCTTCGTGGCAGCCATGTGCCGCCGATCGGCGGTCTGCACACGCTGCTGGTACGTGTGCAGGAGCTCGGCGTGGCGCCGATTGATCTCGCACTCGGCCTCCTCCTCCTCGTTGTCGTCGTCGTCGTTGAGGGGGAGTCGGCCGCAGGACGAGCACGGGATGTCCACATCGATGCGGGCACGCTTTGGCAGCGGTGAGCGGCTGCGACGAGCGGCGGCGCCCATGCTCAATGCATGGGACAATGCCGCCGGTGCATGTCGGCGGGTGGCAGACGACGGAGTGGTGGCCAGCTCACGCGCATGGCCACGGCCGGCCGAGCTGTCGGTACCGTGTACTAGCTCCTTGTCCTTGGCCATGGTGGAGAGAAGTGGTAGAGCTCGAGAGAGAGCGAGAGGAAGAATGTAGATGAAATCAGAGGAGACAAGAGAATCGGTTTACTGGGCACGCACATAAGTAGTATTGGGGAGAGGAAGCCGACGGGACCGAGAGAGTAGTGGGGAGAGGAAACCGACGGGACGATCTCACAGTTATTGAGACTGAGTGGGAAACGTCCTGGGATCGCTCTCACTGGGCCGCGCCGCCGCACACGCCTGCTATTGACGCCAGTTCCCTCAAACTTCGCACGTACGCCAGTTTCCCATGCATTTCAAACTGCGTCGGCGACCGCATTCAAAGCCCACCGATCGCTGGAAACCTCTCCCCTTCCCCCGTCACTATCGCTATTTAACCCGGCACCATGGCTCTGCTTCTTCTACACAGCTCTCCATTCTTCTCCTTCTACACAGTTCTCCACTCCACTTCTTCAACCCGCCGCCCAACGCACGCACTGACGACAAGGAATGGCATTCGAAGGCCTCACCTTCAACCCGCCACCCCTCACTGACGAGGCGTTGTTCCCACCTTGCGTGCGTGTGGAGCGGATGCTCCAGGTGTGGGCGATGTCGCGCAGCCGGAGCTCGATCGCGCTGGCCAGGAACTTCCTCAACACCGGCTTCGGTCACCTAGAGGCCGATGGCCCTCCAATGTACCGCCTAGAGAGGCTCCGTGAGCATGGCGTCAAAACCGCCCTCCTGGTGCAACTCACCAACAGTCATGACGCCGATTACCTCCTTGGCCACGTGTGCGGGTGTGGATGCGAGTTGATCGCATTCACGTTGTACAATGTGTACACCAACACTACGACCACGTCCCCCCACGCCGGCGAGATGCACGGCCTCCCGTACATGGAGGAGGCGGAGGCGCCTGTGGAGGCGGCTGTCGAGGGGCCTGCGCCGCTTGTGGAGGAATCTGAAGATGAAGCCGAGGAGTGAGCGATCGATCGGCGTTTTTTTTTTCAAAATTAATGTCGTTATATGCTATGTAACCCCTTGTTGGAATATATGAACTAGATTCTTTCTTCGATTGCTGCGTTGTGCTGTGTCCGCCGCGTGAGCGCGCGACAGCGGCGCGTCCTAGCATCCGTCACGCCGACCGGGAGCATCCTAGCGGCGCGTCCTAGCGTCCACGTCCCCGTCCCGGTCCTTCTCCTCGTGCTCGCGCCGATCCCCACGCCGCAGCGGCCGTTGTCGCGGTGGCCAGAGTCAAGATCGCCGAAGCTCGGCCCGGCGCACAGTCAGCAACGCGCATTGGTCCCACCTGTCAGGCTTATACTCGGTCCCACCCGTCAGCAGCTAACGGCTTGACCGAGTTGACCATGAGGAGGTGCTCCGTGAGGGCAAAAGCGAGCATTTGCGCAATGGAGGAGGGTAAAAGCGAGCAGTGTTCTAAGGCCTGGGCAAAACTGAGTAGAACTAAGGAACCGAGAGCACGTAAGTAAAAAACCCTAAAAGTATTTAGTGTTGCACCTTTCTGAAATTAAGTCAGGGGCATGATACCTCGTACCTTTCTCTCCTTTAGAGCTTGAAAAGTACCTTTTGTAGAACTCGAATCCATGATGACACTTGTACCATGCTTTCTGCCAGGTTGCCATTTGATGCATAAGTGAAATGTACGTCTAAGTCACATATTGTCAACACATTTTGTCGCGCCTAATGTTCCTACATACCTTACTTTCTTGTTGGAGGGAATAAAGGCCCTAATACGGGTACCATCTAGTGCATCAATGCAATATTTGGAATCGATAACGCCTTGCCTACATTATAATTGTTACGATAAATGAAGAGAATTTTTTTTCTCTCACTATATCTGTGGATAGGAACCCCACAGTCGAAGTCAACTACAAAATATTATGCATCGTTAAAAGATCATATGTGTGGCAGTGCTCTTTAGGAATTGCTAAATTATCTGGGGAGCTCCCTTTTTCGAAAAAAAATGAAATAAATTATGTTAAGGAAAACACAAAATTTTTTTAGAGAAAGGAGCAAACTCCCGATTTCATTAAGGAAATCAAACTACAAGGTGCAGGTCTTAGAGGTTTGTCCTCCACAAAATAAACTGCAGAAATGAAAATCAGCCGGGCCTCCAACCTGACTGAACTCCGAATTTTACAGCCACACGGCAAAACTAGCCCAAAAACGTGAAACTGAATAGATCAGCTATGCAAATCAAACACCCTCAATCCTTCTCTGACACAAGCCTCAACCATGACGAGGATGTAGGACCTCCGACGCCACCAGCTGGATGATCAGTTGCGCCCCCAGAATCATCTTCTCCTTCGCTTTCCCCTTCTGCAGACCCGCCCTGTACTTTAACCAGTAACAAAAAGGGAAAACCAAGTTAGCAGGATCCTTTGGGAATTAAACTTGCCTTGAAAACAAGCATCTTTTCTTGTTTCCCAAATTGTCCAACAACAAGAGCCAGGGCCGCGACCACCGACGACCAAATGGCGAGCACGGACCTATGCGCGTCGAACGTCTCGCCACCAACCTCGAAACTCACGTCCACCGTAGCCGCCAGTCGAGAGGAGCCCCGCGAAATGCCGGCGCATGGGCGGCACCACGACAAACTGCATCTCGCGACATTCTCTATGAGCCGGATCTCCCCCGTGAAAGTGACGTCACACCTGAGCTCGAGACAATCTCCTTTCAGATAGGACGACTTCTCGAATTTCCCTCTCTTGGTGAATCTGGCACACGTCCATCCCATTTCTTTTTTTTTCTTGACGAATCGCAGCTAAGGGTGGGCGTGTAGAACCGTCAACTAAGCCCTAACTACGCCGGGATGTTTGGCCTGGGGAGTGGTGGTATGTCGTCTTGATTTGGCGGAAGAATGGGTCGCCGTCCACTGTGGCGTATCTAGGATGTTGAGTCAGGGTTGTCCCACGTATTCATTCCAGTCGGAATTACTTGTCGAAATATAACATGTATTTAACATTTTTAAAACATAGATATATTCATATTTGGACAAATTTGATACAAGTAATATGGGTCTGAGGGAGTAATTTTTTTCTACCCCGATATCAATTGTAACCAGCAATTTTTAACTCCAACTAAAAACACTAATATTGAATCTACCAAAAGCACTAAGATTTTGGAAGCGAAATTTGTATATTTTGAAGGAAAAAAATCCTGCATTGAGAAAAAATTGCAATAATTTCAGTTCGAGCAATGAAAAACCTAGATTAAAGAGTCAGTTCCAGAGATCTGCTGTGGCGCTTCCGTTGACCCGTCACGGGATTGCAGTTTATGTTTGCCGTCTGCTGGCTGCCACGCGCAACGGCGCATCCGTTGCGTCTTTCAGATCGTGCGGCCACCGCTAGATGAGCAGACGTAGACGCTAGGGTCGGCCGTCGGCGCGAAGTCGAGAAATGCGAACCGAAACTGTTGTTTTTCTGCTCGCGATCGCTAGGCAGCCAGGCCAGATGCATACACAACAGAAGCAGATCAGGAGATGAGGAGATGGCTGGTTGCTCGGCCTGTTTTAATATACATGGATATATGCGCTGCGTACAAAATCGATCACCCTGGCCACCCTGTGGATATATACGCCCCTGGCCGTCCACAAGTTTGGCCAATTCAGTCTTTCGGTTTTTTTGTGAACTCATATCTGAACAAATATAATAAATTTCGGTCCTAGTTTTTTTTAATCCAGATTTTTTGTTCGGTCTTTTCAATTTCAGTTTCGATCATCGGTATTTATGTCCATCCCCTCGTGGCACCACCATCCTTCCCGTCTTTCCCCGGATCCGGCACGATCGATCTCGTGTTCCTCTAGCCTCCCCCTTGTAGCACCGCCGTCCTTCCCGTCGTAGAACTACTGCCCTGGCCTCGCAACATTGCCGGCAATCGTTGTCCGCAACGCCGGCCCCCGCTCACGGCACTGCCGCCTGGCCTCGCCGCAACGTCACCTCCCTCTTTCAAAATCGCCAGCCACCATTCGTAGCACGGTCATCATCAGCGAGTGTTGAAGAATGAAACTCAGAATTCAAGGATGTGTATGAAAAAAATTCTAGGACAAGACAATAAGAAAGTACAAAAACATAAAGATGCATGTTGTAAAAAACAACACGAATCTCCAGACATTGTGTGGCTGTGGTGGTAGGTGGGCAGCCTCCTAGGAGAGGGAGTGATGAGCTTCCACGATTATCTTATTAATTATCTCTAATTATATTAAGGAAAAAATACGAAAAACCCAATAGGAAATAAAAACAATAATCAAGACCCCAGCGAGAATTTCGAACGCCGAGGCAGAATCCTCAGAGCCATCACTTGCCGTGGTTTCCTTGAGATTTCTCGTAAAATTGATAGTACTCAAGCACGCTTCCTTAAGCCCACGACAACCATGCTGGTCGGCCAATGCCAACATAGTGTCCACCGTGCTTCCGTCAACGTGTTTGCACAACTCATGCTCACAGATCAACTTCAGCCTCGGAAGGTTATACATGTCCGCCGCGACAAGCAGATGTTGAGCCATCACGGTTGTTTCGCCCTTGTCCATCTCCGGCAGCGAGTCGGTGTAGATGAAGTGGAGCATCGCCTTGAACACTCTCGGCTCCATGTCCTCGATCTTCACACACGTCGCCGTCTTCTCCTTCATCGGGCCAAAGAGCAGGGCCGAGAACACCGACGACCGAGCGGCGAGCAAGCACCGATGCGCGGCGAACGTCTCGCCGCCGACCTCGAAACGCACGTCCACGCTGCCCTCGCCACCGCCGGAGGCGCCCGAGAGGAGCGCGGCAAGATGTCGGTGCATGTCGGACGGCGGCACGGCGACAAACTGCGTCTTGGCAGCCTCCACAGCTACCTTGCTGATCTGCTTCATGAGGGCGAACGTGACGTCGCACCTGATCTCGAGGCAGTCGTCTTTGAGGTACGTCGACTCGTCCAGCTCCATCCTTTTGATGAATCTATCCTGTCCGAAGCCGGTCTTTGCATTGGAGAAGGAGCGCATCCCCGGTTGCGGATTCAACTCAACGTGCTTGCCTTGGGCCTGGTCGAGCAAGTTGAACTTGAAGTTTGCCCTGACATCCGTAGTAGGATTGGGGTCCAGAAGAAAGAGAGCTATGGATACCCAGTCGGCGCAGTAGTCCGAGCCCGGCCCGCCGTCAGGGTAGAACCTGACGGTCCAGCTGCTCCCGCCGACGCTGAACTTGCCGAACTCGATGAACTTGCCGACGCCGAGGCCTTTTATCAGGGAGTACCCTTTGACCTTGAGCACGTGCGACCCGGCCACGGCCTTGGTCACGACGGCTGACGCCGTCGTCGGCAGCACTGCTGATAGGGGAGAGCTAGACATGATCTCTGGGTAGTTTGACGTGGAAGATCGGCCAGGCCGCCGGGGGATATTTGGGTTTTACTGTGGTGGTCGGCGCGATGGAGGATTATATATATCGATCGATCCATGAAGCACACGGTCAAGCATTATATGGTAATCAGGGCCCGCGGGCGGACGCGTATGCTACCCGGCCGGGCGATGACATACTAAGTATGAGAGGACATACTAAATATGAGATGAAATACTACTAAATATGAGACGTGACGATGGTTCGACGAAGCACACGATCAAGCAGTAATTGCTAGAGTAAGATTTGAGCATTGCTATATCCTGAGGAAAACTCGGTTTCCACGAACTAGCCAGAATATTTAAGTTCTGCAATATTTTTTTAAGGCAAATTCTCCCTTACCTATTGCTCCAGCGAGTCTACGTGGAGTATTAGAAAAGGGCACTATTGTCTTTTCACATTTTCGCGCTGATAAAAAAAAGAATTAAAAAAATAGTTGTCTCTCTCCCGTCTCCCCGATTCCAACCTGCTGCTGCCTCGCGCCGCCTACCTTCCTCATCGGCGCGCCGCGGCTTCCGCCGCTGTCCGTTGCGTCTGCCGCCACCTTCTCAGCCGACGGCCGTCGCCGCCGGCCGCCTTCACAGCCGCACGCCGCTGTCGTCCTCGCCGCGGCCGCCGCCATATCAGGCCGCCGCCGCTGCCGCCCCTTTGGCCGGCGAGGCAAGCACGATCCAGCCAGCGTTGATTCCACCATGGAGAACTGAACTGCATACAAATGCAGGCAACGAGAGACGATGTCTCTTCCTCTAGCGGCAATTGCTCGTCGAAGTGGCAGGCGGCAGTGCTCGAAATTGAGTTTCCGAGCTCGATTCCACGTGGGGAAAGGGTGGTTTGCAGGGGTTAGAGGGGGATCGTTGCTCGGCGAGGCGGTTCAAGGCTGGTGGCCCTCCTCCCTCTCCCTTCCTCTCCTTCCCCCCCCCCCTCCCCCGTCGGCGGCCCCCATCCCCATGGCCGGCGAGCTCCAAAATGGAGCTCCGGCGGCCGGCGAGCTCGGATCTTCGACCCCGAATCTTCCCTCTCCCTCCCGATCTATCTCGCCGGCCTCCAATTTCTCTCCGAAGTTCCCAATTTCAAATTTTTGAGCTCCGGCCGCCGGCCAAAATGCGGCCTCCTCATCGTCGCCCGGAGCTTCCCTCTCCCTTGCGAGCTCTCTCTCCCTCCCGATCTTTCTCGCCGGCCTCCAATTTCTCTCCGAATGTCTCTAATTTCAAATTTTTAGTAAGCCCCGGTTAATTAACACCTTAATCCCCTTGTCAATGATCAAGCTAACAATTTTGCTTTGTGTTTTCTTGTGTACTCCCTCCATTTCACAAAGGTTAGCGTATTTTATTTCGTTGAGACAAGGCTTTGACCAATGAAAACTCTATTGATATGTGTTTTTTTCATACATGAAATTAATATCAACGGATTCGTCTTTAAAAGTTCTTGCTAACGATCATGATTTCGTATCATATAACTTACATATGAATATAGTAATTCTTGGTCAAAGGCTTGTCTTAACAAAACCAAATACGCCAACCTTTGTGAAAAGGAGGGAGTATTGTGTTGTAGATCGAAGGACCGTTCTAGGATGTACGCTAAGGAAAGAATCAATGCCTGATGGATAACCGAATGGACGGTCTTTTTTGGAGTCGCGAAAGGTGATATGGAACGAAAAGGACTTGTGATGATGCGTTGTCCATGTCGCAAATGTGGAAACACATGCACGTGCTGGCATCGAGTTTTGTGGAAAGTTATTCTCGCTGGACTTGTCACGGGAAGGATGCGGTTGATGTCGGTAGCGGTAGCGAAGATGATGATGTCCTGCGGTATGATCTGGCGAATGATTCCGAGGAAGAAACAAGGGTCGATGAGGAGGCTAATGTGGAAGGTGAAGGAGCTCCACGTGACAGGATTGCCGAAATGCTAGATGACCCGTACCTACGGGACCAGCTGGAGGGCACCGAAGATGAGGCAGAGTCTGCTCAGTTCAAAAAATTATTGGAGGACGCAAATACACCCTTGTATGATGGAGCTGGCGAAGAAAACAACGTGCTCGAAGTGACGCTCGAACTTTTGAGGCTGAAGGTAGTATCATGCTGGTCAGACAAGGGCTTCACGGACTTGTTGAGCCATCTTGCTTCAGTTTTTCCACAGCCAAACAAGTTGCCCAAGAGCACATACGAGACGAAGAAGATTACATGCCCGCTTGGATTAGATTGCGTGAAACATCATTCATGTCCAAACGACTGCATGGTATACATTGGAGAGTATGAGAACCATGAGAGCTGCCACATATGCGGTGCATCGAGATCCAAGAAGAAAAACGCCAGAGCTGGCGAAGACGATGGGGAAGAAGTGATGAAGGGCAGGCCGGCAAAGACTGTCTGGTATCTTACAGCAGGTGGCCGATTTGAGCGTTGGATGCAGAACGTTAAGGACGCGAGGTATCCCGTTCATCACGATCCGGCGCAGGCTGCATTCGATCCTGACGGGCTCTACCGTGTGGAGGAAGCTAGGGTCCTAAGACACCCTACAGATGGGACTCAGTGGAGGAACTTCGACACGGCATTTCCTGATTTCGGGGCAGAGCCCAGAAACCTGAGGCTCGGTCTCAGCACTGACAGGATAAATCCTTTCGGAAACATGAACAACAAGCACAGCACATGGCCAGTGATCTTATTTGTCTACCACCTTCCTCCATGGTTAATCATGAAGAAAAAGTACATCCACATGTGCATGCTCATACAGGGTCCAAAGCAGCCAGAAGCTGACCTAAATGTGTATCTGTAGCTAGTGAAGGATGAGCTAAAGCAGCTTTGGAACCCTGGCAGAGTGGTTTGGGACGCAAACAAGAGGGAGTACTTCACGATGAGAGCAGCGCTTCTGACCTGCGTGCATGACTACCCCGTGAATGAAAATACTTCATGCCAGGTGACACATGGCTACAAGGCCTGTACAAAGTGCGGGGAAAACACAACATTGGAGAAGTTGCCTGCTTCATCCAAAATTGTTTACATGGACCACCGAAAGTGGTTGGATGCTAAAGACCCTTGGATGGATGACAAGGAAAGGTTTAATGGGAAGACGAAGCACGGGACAGCGTCAAAGGAGAAGTTTGGTATGCAAATCCTCGAAATTGTGAACGATCTTGAGGTTGTCCCCGAAAAGATTGCTGCGAAGAATTATAAGGAACCTGAAGACGTCATGTGGAAAAGGAGATCCGTATTCTGGGACCTGGAGTACAGGGCACATTTAGAATGCCGCCACAGCATAGATGTCATGCATGTGAAGAAAAATGTATGCAACAGCGTGCTGGGGTTGCTGATGAACATTTCAGAGAAGAAAGTCACAGGTTCACGACGATGGTGCTACCTCCTGAGATCCCTCGTGAACAAGTTGACGTGAGAAAAATCCCGGCAAGAGAGGAACCATGGGTCTTTGCTAACCAATGCAAGCAGGTATTCTACATAGACGACCCGGCAAATAAAGGTCGCGTTGTAGTAAGAAGAGGGAAAAGAAGCATTGTTGGAGTGGACGGAGGTGCTTCACAAGAAGACTACGAAGGTTTCCATGATCCGACGACCGCCGCAGATGACGAAGAAGCGGAACGCACGATATTAACGAGGAAAAGGAGAGGAGAAAAAAAGTGATGGGAGCGAGAGCGAGAAAATACCACAAAAACCCTACCTCACAAGCAGTTCTGCGAGGAGTCAAGTTATGACTTACCAAAGGAAGGAGAAGCACTAGTAGTCACATTGTAAAAATGTACTCGTACTGAATCTTAATGCAAACTTTGTACTAAGTGAAATTATGTGTGAAATTTGTATCCATGTGATGAATTTTTTGAATTTAATGTAGCACAAATACTAGAGAAATGCATGAATTGATTCCTCAAACATAATTTCAAAGAGACAGGTTTTCTAAATTTAAATTGGTACAACTTTCCCAACAAGCATAGTAGCACATCAGTAACGGTCAACTACTGTGTGACCGTTACTTTGTACTAAGTGAAATTATGTGTGATCGATGTACTTTTGTGTATGCATGTTAGTACATGGCTTTGTCACTCCCAAAAAAAACTAGACAAAATGCATGAATTTATTCATCAAACTTCAACTTTTTGATTTCATCTATCTCAACAAATATGGCAACACATCAGTAACGGTCGCCTGGTTACCCGCCCGTTACTGATAGTTACTGATGATTGAAGCAACATCAGTAACGGTTGCGTTTCTTACCCGCCCGTTACTGATGTATATGGGGTATATAAGGGAACACGCCGAAACAATTAGTCTCATTCTCGCCTGCGCGTCCTCCCCTAACCCGAGAGACCAGCAGTGGGCGCTTCCCTAACCCTAGCGAAGCGTTGCCGGATTTTCGCGCCACCGCCGCCCTCGACCCTGCACTGCCCCGCGCCCGCCGACGGCCTCCTCGTCCTCGCCTCCGTGTCGTCTTCCTCCTCCGCCCCGAGCCCGCGCCTCCCCGTCCTCGCCCGAAGCCCGCCGCCGACGGCCTCGTTGTCCTCGTCCCCGAGCCCGAGCGCCGCCACCCAACTGTCGTCCTCGCCCGAGCGCCGCCACCCTGCGTCGTCCTCCTCCCCGACCCCGCGTCCTCGTCCCCAGCCCGAGCGCCGCCACCCCGCGTCGTCCTCGCCCAAGCGCCGCCACCCCGCGCCGCCGTCTCCCTCCTCACCGAGCCCGCGCCGTCTCCCTCCTCCCCGAGCCACAGGTGCTCGCCTCTACCTCCTTCTCCTCTGCCTCCCTCCCTCTCCTCTGATTTAGCTTGATTTAGGGTTAGGGTTAGGGTTAGGATTTGTTCCTGTTAATTTAGGGTTAGGATTTGTTGCTGTTAATTTAGGGTTAGGTTTAGGATTTGTTGCTGTTAATTTAGGGTTAGGATTTAGGATTTGTTGCTGTTAATTTAGGATTAGCATTGTAGTTTGTAGTAGTAGATAATTTATATCAAATTAGATGTACATTTCCCACCACACACCAGGGCATGTATACATTGTGAATTTGATCGATATAGTATTGAGTTAGATGGGCACACATATTGTAATAGCTAATTTGTAACATGGATACATTTTATTTACCATTGTGAATTTGATATAGTATTGAGTTACAGAGCATTGTAGTGAGCACATTTTACATGATGTTTTATGCATTGTAATATATAGCACACATCAGTATCTGCATTTGATAATATATAGCACACATGAGTATATGCATTGTAGTTTTTTATATGCTATATACATGATGTTTTATATGCTATACATGTAGTTTTTTATATAGCGGTTTTATAAGCTATTTTCGAGAATTGAGTAATGAATTGTGGGCCCGACCATCGTGTCGGGTCTTGGAGAAGGGTCCGGCCATCGTGCCGAGGGGGTACATATGCGGGTGGGTTTTTTATGCAGATTTCGAGCTCCTAGAAGAGAAAATTTGCTAATTTTTTAACATAGGTCATGCCGAAATTTTCGGCCGATATATATTTGATGGTTTTGATGGCATAGGTACGAAATGGGAAAGAGTAGCCAGAAACCAGTTCTTGATCGGGAGGAGGTAGATCGTGTCGATGAAGAGTCTTTATCGGGAGAGCAAATTGTCAGCTCTGGCTCAGGTACCTCTCGTTCAGAAGAGCGCGACAACGAGCGACGGGTGGAAGAGAGTAACCCGCAGCCAACTGAAACTCTCGCTAAGAAGCCAAGGAAGAAGACGTCGAGGGGGAGCCACAACTTGAAGGAGTTCTGTTACGTGGTCACCCGGCACTCTGAGAGAGGCCGCCCGGAGTCGCCTGAGAGGGCACAGAAGGCCTTCGCAACGACCAGTGGAACCGTTGCATGTAAATATTGCAAGATCACCAACGAGTGGAGTGACATCTCCGAAGTCGTTAGAAACACGTGCATCGCGGACGTTGCAAGGAGGTTCCAAGTCACTGACAAGTGGCGCGAGCGATTCCTAGCGGCCGTCAACATAGCAGTGCGCAATGGACTTGCTAATTGGAAAACCACCGCTAGAAAGTGGATGGACAAACCGTATAGATCATCAAGAAGAAATGGCCATCGATAACTGATGAGGCCGAATGGGACAAATTCAAGAAGGAATCGTCTGACCCTGCCTGCATTGCGAAGAGTGAACGTATGAGAGCATTGCGCGCGAGAAAGCCCTTGAACCACAGGCTAGGGAGTGCAGGGAAAGAGGGGAAGAAGAAGGTCTGCTGCAAGCAGGACCGAATTCTCGAAGCGGCAGGCAGGGTGCCTCCAGTGCATGACATGTTGGAGGACCAATGTGCTACAGAATATGCACGTCAGCACATGACACTAGAGGAGTGGGCGGGCATTGAGCCAATGCAGCCGCCTGTTAAAAAATTTACGGTAAGGGTTCACGTGCATTTATTTGTTTTCGGCATTAATTATGACACTCCTGATCCATATAGACTCACATCCTGTCTTATATGATAACAGGAAAATGCCCACAAATGGGAGGAGAGCAAGAGGTCAGAAACATCCGACAACTCCGTGCAGAGCAAGAGGTGGGAGTCGGCTGTGACCGCCGACTTGCAAAAGGCGGAGCACACGGGCCGTGTTCTAGGGGAAGGCGAAGGGGCCTGCTGGCATGATTATTTCCCGCCTGCTCCGAAGCGAAGCAGGGTCCAAAAAAAGCTTCCCGCTTCTGCTGAAATAATAGAACAAGCTAAGGCGGAGGCGCGAGAGCAGGCATCTATCGTTCTCAAGAGGTGTCGCGAGAATATGCAGTGCAAGCCGTCCATCATTTGGTGTCAGCATTGGCCAAAGACCACCCCGCCCTTGACGCCATACTCGGGGGTGGAGTGGAAGGTTTGAGGAACCTCCTTCCTCCTCTTCCTCCTCTTCCCCCGCGAAAGAGCACCCCGCTGAAGAGCAGCGCCGCCTCCGACACACGTATGGACGACAAAGACACCTACACCCCAGATTACAGCCCGGCTCCTAGCATGGACAACCCCCCCGCTAGCCAACCGGACCCAAGCGAGGGCATTCGGGATAACGATCCGGGTCCGAGCGACAACATCCTTATAAGCATACTTTTCAAACTCTTTTTCACTCCTTACCTTCATGAATAAAGATCTTACACACATATGCCTTCTTCTTGTTACGCACAGGCACCGATGAAGTGTCGTATCCACGTAGACAAGCCTGGGAAGCCTGTAGGCGCCATTGGCCACCTGATGCCCAAACAATCACCGCCACTGGTGCACGGCATTCTTATGAACGACGCACAAGTGAGTGTGATGGTGGACTCCGTCGTCGACGACCATCGTGATTATGCTATCCCGCTACCTCCGGAGGAAGTGTGGATATCCTAGGCGGTTGTCCAAACTACCGCATTATGTGGCCTAGGAGCTTGGTATCTCTCTACAACCGGCGTCGGCCCTCTATGACTCCATCTCCCTCCGCCCACAAAGGTACTTCTCAATCATCGCTCGGCCTTTCCCCTAGGATACTTCCTCCTGTCGATGCCGGCGGAGATGAAAAGCGGGCAATGTCGATGCCTCCACGGCTCAAAGATAGCCAGACCACAGGGTCGGCACAGGCTGGAAGCGTCCCTCTTACCTTCTCTCTCTTGGGTGCCGCTGAGTCCATGGGTGGCCGCAAGATCGATGACAAGTACAAGGCAGAGGAGCAGAAGGCATGGGACAATAAGAGGAGGCATAAAAAGAGGGAGCGCGGCAGCAAGACCATCAAGGAGTTCTCCAATGTCAATCAAGATGAGATGCACTATGTGCCTGACATAACTGGAGTCTGGGAGGACAATAGGCTTGACATTCTCATAAAGAAGCCCCATCAAGGTCAGAGATTCGAAGACGGATCCTATTTCGTGGCTAGGGAGTTTGACCGGGTGCTTCTTTACTATCCTGGAAGACCGATAGTCACCGAAGATTCCCTGCGTGCCGTGTCTAGAGAGATGCAAGAGCTTCGTCAGTTCTACATGCAAGCATCAGCTGGTTCTCAACAGTATGCCCAACAGATCAATGTTCGAATCCCAAAAGACTATGGCTTCTTTGACCAAGAAATCGGGAACATTCAGGAACATCCTATCACCTTTGGTGTGGAGTTCAACGAACTATTCCACCTCTTCAACTGCCAAAAGCTTGATATCAACCTCTTAAGGCTGTGGTCTGCTTACCAAATAAGAGAACTGCGATGAATGGAGGTAAAAAAATAGCCATTCTAGACCCCGCGATGTTCAACTACGGTGGCATCAGTCTTCAGCCAGAAAAGGATCCCTCAAGAACCCTGACATCTAAATACTTGGTGGCATGTCTCGAGAAATACGCGGACCACGACTTGATCCTCTTCTTCCTTAATTTGGAGTAAGTTCAATTTTATATATGGAACCGTTTGTTTTTTCTAATTCAGTCTTTCTTATACACCCTTAGATACTAAAATTTGTTTCTTTTGAAAACAGAGACCATTGGGTGACACTACTCATTTGTTTGCCTTGGTCCGTGGTGTACTACTTCGATTCACTACTTTCGAAGAAGGGTGTTCGAGGTCGGTTCTGGAAACCCATCAAATCACTCATTAACACTACCTGGAAAGTGGCGACCAAGGGAAAACTAGCTGGTAAAGGCTATAAAGACGAGCCTCACCACAACCACAGGTTCCCTTGCCAGCAATAGCCACCCGACAGTGTGTTCTGTGGCCACTACTGCTATCACATCCTTATGAAGAATGCCAGCATGTTCAAGCCTGAGTGGAAGGGGTCAGTCGCGGCGATGGAAGATTACTTGCGGCCCCGAATGACAATGGGACACCGACCTAAATGGGTCGTGTATAACATTCAAAGGGAGTTCGCCCATCTCATCAACAATGAGGTCATCAAGCCTAGTGGGGACTTCTACGAATGCGTGGAACAAGTGGTGTCTAGGGTTCACCCACAAAAATAGATTCAAACTTGAAATGAGATACATTTGTATTCTTTATATGCTTCTATGAAATTTTGACACTTTGTAATCAATGTCGTGAAGTGAGATACTTTTGTATTCTTTATATGCTTTAAATGATGCGGCTTTATATACATTTGTATGCTTTAAATGATGTGATGTGTTGTGCTATCATGTGATGCGGTTTTATATGTATTTTTATGTGCTGTGCTGTATATACATTATGTGATGTGCTGTATATACATTCTGTGTATTTCCTGTGTATTTTCTGTGGTTTTAATTATTATTTTAAATACCAAAAATGTATCAGCGTCGGTCGCTCGACCGACATTGATGTGGCAACGCGACCGTTACTAATGATATATACATCAGTAACGGTTCGGGTCGGCCCGCCCGCCACTGATGATATATACATCAGTAACGGTCACAGTGACCGTTACTAATGATGGTACATCAGTAGCGGTCGGAGCGACTGTTACTGATGATACCCATCATCAGTAACACGAAGTTAGTAACGACGGCCCCGACCGTTACTGATGTTGTTTTTCGACCGTTACTGATAAGCCTTTCTGTAGTAGTGACGAGGCCTTCTCACAGCCAGCGCCGGTGGCCCTCGTCCCTCTTACGTCGAGCCAGCCGCCGTCCTTCTCTCTGCCGACGGCTTCTCTTTCTCAACGTCGTTTCTGTTTCGATTATACAGGTCGGTTAAATTACTTTTATGCCCTGACCTTTTGATACTCCACCTAGATACTCCGTACAGGTAAATTGGAGTGTCGAGGAGTAACAACTAATTTGTGCCCTTAGATCAAAGAAATGGAACGGTCCAAATTAATTCCGGGGTACCGTAGAAGAGTCTTTTTTAAAGGGATCCACAGATCTATTGACTGGGTGTGGTTATTTCTAAGAACGCCTGATTTTTTAAACAAAAAGGCTTAAATTTATGTTGATGAATCAGAGCCATTGATTAGTATCTACATGTCATTTTACTATACTTTTCTCATCGTTCATTTCAAATCTCAAAGCACATATCATACTAATGGCTGAGGAATCAACTTATCTCTAAATAAAAATCAGGCAACTTAGATGTAGCAAAACCGATTAATAATCATCAAAAGCAACACAAATAGCTCTAAACGTCATAAAAAAATACAAATAGATCCTTGGACCCCCTAGCGATGGAAACAAGCACTAGAACGAGCCATCGTCCTTGCATCTCAATTACCGGAGCCGGGCAAAGCTTGTGAAAAGAGAGCTTGTGGTAGTATACGATATAGTAGTCCTTGTGCTAAGGCCTCAAAAAAGCAACACACGAGAGCAACAACCATTGCCAAAGATGAGAACCGTAGATCAGAAGATTCGGACCTGAAATCATATGAACAAACAAACACGAAAGCCGATCAAAACCCAAGGAATTTACAGGAAACCCAATAAGCCGGGCCGATCCAAGGGCATTACAGGAATTTACAGGATCGCCGGACACACAACTCCACACGACCTCGGCAGCGCTAGGTGCACCACCAGAGCTAGCGAGGACAGTGCGGGGGAGGACCTTATTCTTGCTCCAAGATATGTTGCCGCTGCTCACCATTTTGAAGAAGACACAAAAAAAACTCCCGAAACAAAAAACGAGAATCCCTTTCGTCGACGAGCGTCATGGATCTGGTTAGAAGAGCCCCCTGATTCTAAATCTCCTTTTGGAGGATGTAACCTTAATTGGATTGCAATAAACGAGGCCTTTTATTGAGATGACACAGGACGGTTCGGGTCGGGCCTGAAAAACGAGGAGGGGTGAAGCCGGCCCACCGTGCATGTAATAAGTGGACACGGGAGGGCATATTGCTAGGCGGAGAGCACTAGAGTACCAGACCATGAGAGTTATACCGGCTCCGTCACCTACCGGTGGCATGCGGCCGTCTCAGGTGATGCTACGTAGCGTCGGTCTGGGCCCACCTCATTGGTATATTTTTCATTGATATATGGTATATGAATGATATATTTAATTGGTATATGATATACAAATGGTATACTTGATAGATATACGATATTTGAATGGTATATGAATGATACATTTTATTGGTATATGGATTAAAAAACACGTGGGCTTAAGTGGCAGCAGGTGGCTGGCTGCATGCCACCGGTAGGTGACGGAGGGATAGAAATGGCTTCCGCCAAATACTACTGTACCCTTTAAGGAGTAGCACTAGCAAACAGTTCAAATTTACAGAAACCTTTCAAGTTTTGTGGATTCCTAGCTAGTCAAGATAACTTTTTTTCTTTTGGAGCAAGATTGATGACGAGCTCCCCCACGATGGTAATGCAAGCTGCTCCTGAAACGCGTAAAGCAATCGGTCGCCATCGATCACTGCCTTCAAGTTGTCGAGACTCGATCGAGAGAAGCAAGGAACTTGAAGCATGCTTTTCTGAGCCCATCACAACGTAACCATGATGCTCCGCCAAGGCCAGCGTAGTGGCAGCCGTGCTTGTGCTAATGTAGCTGCAGCAGAGTCTCCTCGCAGATTAACTTTAGCCTCTCCGTTGTTTCGCCGTCGTCGATCTCGGGACACCGAGTCGTGTAGATGAACTTGATCGTGGCCTTGAATACTTTAGTCCCGGGTTCCCGGCATGAAGATCGAAGACTGAGCAGCATGCATGTGCCTATGCGCCATGATCATCTCGCCGCCGACCTCGAAGGTCACGTCCCCGCCCTGTCCGGCCATCAGGAGTTCGAGAAGACGTTGCTTATTCAAGTTGGATGTGGCGGCACAATGACGAACTTCGTGATCGTGTGGTGCATTCCTCGCCGGTGACGGTACGTATCTCCTTTGTGACGGTGACATCAACCCTGATGCTGGAACAGTTGTCTTTGAGATACTCAGATTCCTCCAAATATGAAGCCCGACCGCGCCAGTTTGGCTCAGCCGCAATTAATCGAGATCAAAAAAGCCTCTTGCTTTGTGCAATTGCTCTCGATCGGGTACACGGGGGAGCACTGCATATTTCAGTACTGAAACATGGAGGGACCGAAAAATATATTCACAAGTCCGAGCTAAGAGAAAATTAAAATAAAAAAGAAGAATAGGGGCATTCCGAGAATTGAACTCGGGACCTCTCGCACCCTAAGCGAGAATCATACCACTAGACCAAATGCCCTTTGCTGATTTTTTATTTCATAGAATTTATATAATCTCTAATACTAGAATTAAGTTTCACAGAACTGTACAACCCGACCAATACCGGGTACATCTTCGCTAACTTCCAGCAGCATGCAGATCCGAACAAGAAATCTGTAGTGGTGTGTCTGTGGCCCCTAACGTTGAGCCGAGCACACACAACACAACAGCCATATGCATATGCACAGGCACTGAACCTCATGAAACCTCCAAAACCTCATCCCCATACCCACCCAAAGCTCAAAATAGATCTGCCATGCACTTGCAAAAGGATTTGCAACATGGGGATTCCGAGAATTGAACTCGGGACCTTTCGCTCCCTAAGCGAATATCTTACCACTAGACTAAATCCCCAGATGTATGACATGCACATTTCAAAAGTTTCAGAGAAGGACGTAGACATTGAAACCATGAGATTTACTTTTAAGTTCAGTCATTCATTTTGTGAAGTTATGGTCTACCTTAGTACCTTACCCATATTGTGAAGTAGTACTATTTGTTCCCGGGTAGGTGGCAATACGTTCCACATATCAATCTCATGCAGAAGGTGCAGTCCAGGGAAAGAAAATGAACAGAAATGCAAAAGGCCAGAAAAAAACTTCAGATTACTGCATTGTCAATGCTCTCACATTGGGTTGGGGCTACAGACAAAAGCCTCTTTCACATTGCCAAATGTTTGGATTGAATGTAGACTCTAGTCCATAAGACCATAACAGCCTTTGAGCCATAAAATGTTCAGACTTCAGCTTAAAATCAACACAACACATCAGTTAATTCTCAGTGCAATATGCACACTTGTTCTTGCTAGATAGTAAGAACACCCTGACGTTGGGCTCTTGAAGTTGCAGTTGAAGGTTTGGTTACTGAACACCTGATCTGAAGACTGAAGTTGTTCAGGAGCTAATTCCACCATCCTAGTGCCTGCAGAATGTTCAGATCAATCTAAAACTGAAAGCAAGCTGCCTTCCTGCCTTTGCTTGCTCCATGGCCGGAGGTGAGGCTGAACCATATCTAAGAGCGCACCAGCAGTGGCGACATGCCGTGGCAGAGAACCCATTGGACTTTGCGGGAAGGCAGCGCAGTTCCGGCGAACGGTAGCAGCGGCACCGCCGCAGCACATCTGCACATGCGGACGGACGGACCGTGCCTTGCTTGGGTTTCGGTCAATGTGGGCCGCCCGATCAGTATTACACGGTGCAGATTGTAGCTGAGAAGAAGCAGAGGGGTTTTTATAGGAGGGACCCTGGACTTATTTCGTATTGTGTTTCCGTTCAACGCCGCGCTGCCTGCAGCGGTTTCTTTCCCAGTCCCGGAGGAGCGTCGGGGTGGGCCGTGGGCGGTCGGGAGGTGATGGAGCTCCGGCAACTCACGGGATCGCGGCCACTGACTCGCTGACACTACAGGTTTGCCTCTTCCTAGCCCCTTCCCCACTTACCCGGCTTGGTTGGCTCTGCTTTTGTATGTTATCTTGAGTGCATGCCATGTGTTCGACTTAATAGCCGAACCAAGGCAGCTGCCAATTCTTAGCTTTGATTCTTCTTTAGTTCTGGTTGCTGCTTGGGTGTTCCAGACTCCGGAGTCCATATGATCTCCATGTGTGGCCAGTGTTGTTTAACGTTCTTAAATATGCAGTACAGTTGATAGGCCTTGGTAGGAGATTTGGTATTTTGGTCTCACGGGAGATTCATGGGAGTCCCTTATTTGTTTCAGGTTATAATAGCTTAATTTTCAGGTTGGAGATTCTAAGGATTGAACTCAGGACCATCCACTCCCTAAGTGAGCATCTTACCACTAGACTAAATTCTATTCCACATGGATATTTGAAGCATTGAAGAGATGAAAGATTCAAACACGCTACCATTCACCGCTCATGTTCCCCTTTTGTCCGCGACTCTTATGGGACAATGGCTTCCAGCCGGCGAGAGGTTAGAGTGACGAGTTATTGGGTCTCCTGAGATGTAAATGTAGGGTGGAAGGTGGCATCTCAGCAGTCAGCAGTGGTGGCACCACCAGCGATGGGTTAACAGGTCCAGAGGAGGGTGACAGCGGGTGGCAAGAGAGGAGAGAGAATGTTAGGTAGCGCAGGCTAAAGTGGCAGGAGGTGTGGCAAACCAGAGAGCCACTGCCAGGAGCCTGGTTTAAAATTTTGATTTCTGAAATATTTTGGGAACCACTGGAATTGCTTTTCTTGAATTCCGGTTATCCAAATGACCTAAATATCATTTGATGAAATTCTGAATTCTGCTTGAACTGGGCTCAAATTTATGTGTCACCGATTTTTTTTACCGAAACACAATTTCTTTTACCTAATATTTAGTGAAATTTCATTTGAGGTGGTGGCGGGAAGAGCAGAGTGGGTGACGGATGTGTTTGAGAGGCAGTCAAAATGGATATGGATGGAACTAGGAAAGAACAACATGGAATGTGAAGGCAAGTGATAGAGCAAATCCCTACAGCATCGACAACTGCTTTCTTGTTCCTGGGACCGAAATAAGAAATTGCTAGTCAGTAACTGCATTAAAAAAAAGTGACTTAGCATCTTGATCAGAATAGCAAGTGCCTTGACTCTCTTGAATCCAAATTCATTTGCAATCATGGGGCTAATTTTTGTCTGTTAGCAACTGTACCTGGTTTTGGTTTGGTTCAAGTTTCGTAAGGCATCATTCCTCAGTAAGCACATTAACTTCCAGCCTCCCTATATCCCATGCCGGAGATAGGTAAGTAACAATGTTGATTCATCTTCCTCAATCATGGAACCACTCTTACTTCACTAGAGGAAGTACTGATAGATACAAGAATTAACTACATGAACTACTAAGATTCACTAGAGGAAGTACTAATTTCAAATTTATTGAAGACAACAAATTTAATTTCTGCTAGCCATACAAGGAAGGCCACTTCAGAATCTAAGTTACACATACCACAGTAGTCATGCAGCCACGAGTTCAGGAGAGAACAAGATAACGAATCAAGTTCCCAAATGAAAGACCAAAGGATCTTCAGCACACACTTGTGGTTTTCTTGCAGAACTTCTGGCTACATTGTTTCAGATTTATCCTTTCTCCGCTTCAGCCTTGTTTTGGGCTTTCTGCGGCGATGCCTCCCTGACTATTTGTGGTCTCCACGGCCATAGCCTGAGAGGCCTCCTCAATCTCTGAACTCCCTGCTCCCTCCATTCTCCTTGGTCCTCTCCTTATGTCTCCTATCCTGGGATCTTTGGATCCCTTGAGCTCATCCGCTTCATGAACTTTAATTCTAATCTGGTTGTTCCTCATATCTGCACCAGCTTGCTGCGTCTCCTCAACAACCTGTCCATTGTCATTCCTGGCATTATTATCCTGAGGTTCTGCAGAAGCATTGTTTTTAGTTGCATCTTCCTTTGGCCACAAGCTGCTCTTCTGGATGCCACAGTGCCAGAGCAATGCCCATATTTGGGTTATAAACTCCCCTCCAGAGAGACACTTCTTGTGTGCCTCTGCATTCCAAGTAGGTGCGATGTGTATAAGTAACTCGGCCCATACCCCGGCTAGGATCTCCCAGCGGCCTTCTTCACTCTCATGATCAAGCAGTTTTCTGCCCAATATCGCACCTTGTTTCAGGACATCTTCATAGTCAGATTCTTTGATAGGTTTATCTGCTTCTTCCTGCAGTTTGATGTGCCTGCTCTGTAAGGAATCACAGCATTTCAGAATGCCATCACGAGCACTCTTCACGGCGTTTTGGAACACTATCTTGGGCACAAGAAAGCTATCAGGGATCAGGTCAGGCTTTGAAACAAGCAGATATGCACAGTACCGTGACAAGCTATTCGCGGTGATGTACGTTTCCTGGAGCTTATCAGGCAACATCCCACTCACTTTCTGCTTATTCAATTGTGATGGACAGCAATTTGTGAACCACGAGAAGATGCTCTTTCTCTTCTTCTCATCCACATCCATAAGATACGGTTTTGATGAGCAGCAACCAGTGAAGCAGGACAAGAGGGAGCACAGAAACCCAGGGTTGCTTAAGTCGACACTTTGTTTTTTAGCAAGCTCCATCTCACATAGACTGGTCGCGATGTGCCACACAAGAATGATGTGAGAGCTTGTAGGCAGGTACAAGTAGGGCAAGTACTGCTTTAACTGCTCCCTTCTGTTACTATTAACGTCAGACAGTGTCTTGATGACACTGGGCAGACTATGACTTTGAGCTTCCATCAGAATTTTGTGGAGCTTCTCTAGAACTGCCTGCCTGACATACTTGGGAACTTTGATGGCACTGCTGAGCTTTGCCCCATCATCCTTCTTTGGAACCATTCCTGTGGTTAGGTTGTGCAAGTAATTCCAGCATCTTGGTCTGTCATCATATGACTGCACGAAGACATACTGGTCAATGAGTCCATGCCACTTCTTATTAATCTTAGATCTGAAAAATGATACTATTATGTGATCCATACATCTATCGTCAATGCTCTTGTCCTTCCGTTGCACATACTTGCACACCAGGAGTAATCTCATCCAGTCCGAGAGTAAGTAGGTGACCATCTCCCAGATCTCCTTGATCATCATCAAGACGATGAATGCCCATGTGATGATCATGTCAACATTAAACCCCTTCACCAGATTGGCAAGCTCGCCATTGGGGGGCTTGTAAACCTTACGAATGTCGACCCCAAGCCAGCAGACAACACCGAAGGTCACCACAGATGGAAGCAAACTCATGAAGAAGGATAGGAGCCCGCACCAGAAGACCATTGGGTAGCGGGTGTTAAAATAGTCATTGGTGAGCGCAAGCTGGAGTTCCATGATGCTAAAGGCATCATTGGTGCCAATATTCTCGTCTATTATCTTCTTGACTAGCTGTCTGTTTATGCAGAAGATATGTTCTTGTGGTGTTACATCCTCAAGCCTGCACCGGAGCAGCCTGGACAGGGCGAAGGCCAGAGAGAGAACCTTCCCATCATTGCCCTCAGGGTTGTTTAGTAGGCAAGTGAGACACCCCCAGATCTTGTCTAGCGTGATCAGTGGTGACCTTTCCTGTGCGGACCTGGGGCTGCTGGTAGGACTTTCTCTTGTAGCAGAGCGACGTCTGGTTTTCTGGGTCTTTCTTGGCTGGTCGGCAGAATCTATGTCCAGAGCATACTGAGGTTTCCGTAACTTCATACCCTGCTTTGACTCTCCATAGACTAAGTAGTTGTATCCTTTCATCGTCCCTGGGTCACAGTCCTGTGGCTCTGGGTTACTAGGCTTATAATTGGAATGCATGTATTCTGAGACAAGCTCTGAACTCCCGCCATGCCAGACAGATTGGAATGCTAGACTATGTGAATGGAATCTGTACCCGCTCCTCAGTATCTGCAGAGCCCAAAGCGACCACAGTGGACGTGCGAACCTGGATCCACGTGACCAATTCAAGAATGCTGTCCCCAGAAGCTTCAACACGTTTCTCCATTCAATGAACCTTCGCCCACCACGGTCAGGGACACCATAACCTGAGATGTAGTCTGCACTGTAACGGAAATTGACAAGCACAAGGGCCCAGACTGGGAACAACTGATTCTTGAAAGGTGCTGATTGCATGGCCCCCAGGAGGTATAAGACAATGGAGTCAGAAACCGCATCGAACACGCTAAAGACAGCTCTCATGAGGGAGTTGTGGATGATGTGGCGAAAGAAATCCATGAGGAACATCACAAAGAATAACAGTGTGACGATGACCACGAGGAACTCGATGCGAAACAGGATAAATATTTTCTTGTCCAGCATGATGAACAGGGATGACACAAGGTCACGGGCATCACTGAAGCCAATCATTTTCCTGGATCACGAGACCTGTCAAATTTGTTTTGCAAATAAATTAAAAGCAGTACCCTTTTTAATAGGAAAATCTTCAGATACTTACTGTACAAATGAACTTAAACAATTATTAAGGTGGAGCTTAGCTTATATTGGATAGAAACCAGAAACACAATTGAGGCACAGTGGATAAGCTAATTAGCAATTTGAAAAGGCCATATAACTGCACTTGTGCAGTTAAGTGGTGGTGGAAACCAATTCTGGTAATGCTTCCATGCTGGATATCATTTGGTTATATGTTGCGCTTAAGTTCATACCTAATATTGTACTCCCTCCGTTCCTAAATTTGAAGTTTTGAACTAAAACCACGACAAGAATTTAGGAACGGCAAGTTGTGGCTTTTTCATATGAGTTGCGCAGTGTTATCTTGTTATTTAACGAAGTGCAAACAAGTCTTATCACCAGTTTTATTTGATGTGTCGTGTGCTTCCGTATCTTTATTTATGAGTACTACATATATGGATCATTTCAGCTAAGCTCATTTGTGTTTCCATATGCATATGAGAACTGAACTTATCATTCCATGCTTGTTTCTGAAGTTGAGGCATCTATCACTTATATTCTGGTAAACAAAACTCTAATATGCAGATGATGCAACGGAAAGCTAATTCTCAAGAACTTATGCTTGTGTAGAAATATGATACAGAGTGGGCAATTTGTACCTGAACTGGGTAGCTGCTCAAGGTATGTCAGGAACCAGGGAGCTGTATTAGATGATTTGTGAGACCTCTTGCCAGTTCCAAATCAGCCTCCTCCTTTTGGTGAGACCATGCTCGGGAGAAGGTCAGATGTATCATAAGTACCTGGGTACTTATCATTTTAATAAGGTAAGATTCACTCCATCTTGACATAGCCTCTCAATCATGCTAATTAAACTAATAAATTGGCTTCCCAAGGTCTTCTTCTTAGGCCTTTGTTTTTCGAGAATGCAGGTCATATCAATAATGTGTTCTCATCTTGACTTATATTGAAGCTTCCCAAGGTCTTCTCAATAAGGTGTTCTTAGGTCTCTGTTTCTCAAGAACGCAGGTCATATCAATAATGTGTTCCCATCTTTACTTATATTGAATAAGAAATTGGTAGTAGAGAGAATCTTCTCTATTGGGTTCAATAGTTTGATTAGGCCATTTATCTATTTCTCAGGATAACTTATTTTTGCAGCTAAAAGAGAGATGGAAACGGATATACACCACCACACACATACACCAATTCGAGCATACCTACACATGCCTACACCACAAATCTCACTATTTTGCTACTAAAGCACACTCGGATGTGCGTAACTGTGAGCATCAAAATTTGAATCCTGATGGGTGGAGTGGTACCCCGCAACTTCACCACCCCACCAACAAGTTGGTTTTCCCATGGTAACTTTCTTTGCATGGGCTAGTGGGTTTATTATTCTTAGAGCCAGATTAATAGTTTGATGTTATCAAGAAGCAACTTATACAAAATGTATGCAGTTCCTTTCATTCTTCAATAAACTTTGAGAATAGATTCCATCTAAGTTTGAGGCAGTTGCGGAATCCCCTCACATCCTGTCGTTTCTCCATGGTGGCCACTTGTGAGTGAGTAGTAAATGGTGCTTACTAAATACAAATGGAAAATTGAGGTACTCCCTCTGTCCACAAATAAGTGTACTTCTAGGTTTTGTCCTAAGTCAAAAATAGTATAGTTTGACCGACTTTATTGGAAAGAAAACGTAGCAACATTGATGACACCAAATTAGCATCATTAGATTCGTTTTGAAATGTAGTTTTACAATATACCGATTTGATGTCATATATGTTGCTACTTAAGTTGGTCAAATCTAAAAAAGTTTGACTTAGGACAAAACCTAGAAGTACACTTATTTGTGAGTTATATGTCAATGCAAACCACTTGATTCTGAGATATGTCTCTACATCTTGGCATATTTAGTTTACTCTGTCAACCTGTCCCCAACAGTTACTGGGAAAAACAGATCCAGCAGTTTTGCCATGCTGGCTAACCTACAACCCTCTTTGAACTGGAGATACAGTTGACCCTTGCAATATTTGACTCAACTGGTAATGAATATGTACTGTGTTGGGTGACTATTTTTTTCTTCTGAAACCCACACCTAAATGTGAGTCATTTTCATTAGAAGAAGTGCTGAGATGGTGAAGAGTTCACAACCGAGCCAAAACAGAAAATAAAAAGGAAGGAAAATGCAAAAACTGTACCGTACAAAAACTAAGGCTAATGCTAATGCAGAAAGGGACAAATTAATTCCACCTTTTACGGTCCCCGAGCAATTGTATATTCGCCGCACTGTTATCTATGAACTGTCATGGTTAACACTTCATCAAGTAATTAATGCTTGATTCCATGGTAGATGTAGTTCTTAATCATGGAGGCCTGCTTTGCTAATTGAGTTTGACAGTTGTGGCTCTTAATCATAGGCCTGCTTGGCCTAATTGAGTTTTAAACATGGGCGATCATTTTCCGCCTACTATGCTGCATATGGTGCATAATTTCTTATAGTAGCATGAGATGCCTCCAGATGCAGTTCTAATAAAATGATGCCTCTGGAGGCTTTCTTAATTACTACTAGTATTGATCAAGAGATAGCTGTTCTCCATGTGTGGATGTCATCTATGATATAACTTATGTGGTTGAGGTCTTGAATTGATTGATCTATTCTCTGAAAACTCGCTAAATTATTTTCTCCTTTGTTGGGCCATTTTTTTCTGTAGCTAAACGAAATGTCTTACCTTGAATATGCCTTCTCAATCATGTTAGTCTGTCCACACTCCTTCTCAAATCTCAACCATGCTAACCAATAATTTTGATCCATATGGTCTTCTCTTTAGGTCTTTGTTTTCCGGTGCGATCATATAATGAAGGGTTGACTTCTTATCGTGTCTTTTATTTCTAGGAAACAACGACTAGGATGGGTGCGGTCTTCTTGAGTGCACACATATCCATCAAGATCTGCATGTGAGCAATACAAGCGGACAGAAAACTCATGTGCTTTATGCAGCTAGTTCGATCTAACAGGCTTCTGCAAAATATACATTGTTTATTTATTCTAAGTATTAATTAGATAGTTGGGTCTTGACTTTGATCTATTGTCTAACGAAGTCATATTGTTTTTAATATTGCATCTTCTCTCCTGACAAAAGGTGTGGGTTGGGGCATAGGCCTTTGATTCATCAAGTTCAAATTTGGCCCTCAACAGAAATTCACTACCACTGCAGGTCATGAACTTGTCCAGACGAGAAAATATGAGATAAACATCCATCCTCACTGGCTTACACTAAGGCCGGTTCATCGGCATAGGAGTAGGAGGAGGTAGAGAGAGGGAGCCAAGATGAGGCCCACTGCAGCATCGGGTGCGAGAGCATTCTTGCTCTCCGTCGCCAGGCTCTTTAAGCTGGACAATGTTACTCATATGGCCAGTGTGGAGCTGTGGGTGCTACTGACGACGCTGCTGCTGGTGATCAGGTTCCTCCTTGACTTCTTTGGGCCATGGTACGCCGATCGGCGTATGATGGCCGTCATCCTCACTATGGAGACCCTGAACCACAACCTGGTGGTCTACACCATGGGGCTGATGCAGCTGTCAGGGGAGAGAGTGAACGACTACTTCCAGGCATGGGCGGTGCTGCTGGTCACCCTGCAGTACAGCGTCAAGATTGGGCGCCCCTATGCCAGGTCCAAGCAGATCCCACTGCTGGACCTCATGTCCTCCTTCTGGGCAGCCAATCTCCTGCGGGTGCAGACCTTCTTCCTCCTCAGGATCCCCCTCTGGCTGATCTGGTCCCTCAATGCGGTTCGCATCATCTTGTTCTTCATCTCCTCTAGTAAAGCAGAGACGATAAACCAAGAGAGCATGAGGCTGGTCAGCGACTACATGAGATACGAGGAGGCTCTCTCTGGCGAAGACGACCAGACCATGGCCTTTGCGGATGATGGCCAGCTGAGGGAATTTGACATGAGGGGTTACAAGTATCTGGTGCATGGCGAACACCTGGTCCTTAAGGAAGTCCAAGCGGCCACGCAGGAAGCAGCTTCTTGCTTTAACAGAGGAACACCGGAAGAAAGTAAACAACTTGACCAGAGCTACAGGATTCAATTGCGTCCAGATCAAGAGCACAAGAAGAAACTTGTCACCATAGAGAAGATATGGAACGGTGCCAGCGAGAGTGGATTGCTTGGTGCCACAGACAGTGACAACCAGTTGAAGGACATCTGCCTCTCATTCGCCTTGTACAAGCTGCTGCGCCGTCGGTTCTACGACCTACCCATGCATGAGCTGGCTAGGCTGCAAGGGGAAAAGAAGATCAGGAGCCTTGTCTTCAGTTACATCCTGGGAAAGGACTCCGAGAGGGCATTCCGCATCACGGAAGTGGAATTGTCCTTCCTCCAAGACCTGTTCTACAGCAAACAAGCCACCATGTTCGCTGGTGGATTCCTGATTCCTGTCATGAGCCTGCTACTGTCTCTGTTGCTGGCTGCAGCCACGGGGTACATTGCATATCCTGTTCGGTACATACCCGAGAGGATGGATCAAGCAGACCGTAACAGGATCACGCATGGCGTGTTCATTACCCGTGTCATAGTCGCTGCCATCGTTGCCAAGGAGGTCGCAGAGATTTATCTCTACGTCTTCTCACGGTGGGCTAAGGTTCTGATGTTATGCAAGTATGTCCAGTATCAGTGGCTGTGGACTCCGGTGGCAGAGACAGCGATGAAAGTGATGCTCTGTTTCAGCAGCAAAACCAGGTGGAAGCAGAGCATAGGTCAGCAGAACCTTCTTGTTTCATCCCGTGTGGTGAGCCCTTTCACAGAGAATATAATACAGGACAGTCGGGGGCAGATACCTGGAAGAATCGTCCTCAAGGATTACACAAAGAATGCGATATTGGACGTGCTCAAGAGCTTGATCAAGGATCAGAAAGAACTGGGTAAATACTTCGAGAACACCTTTGGGTCAAACCAGAAGCTTGCTTGGCTAAGTGATGAAAGTGATGAGCCCAAGCCCAAGGTAGATACTCACATCATACTGGTCTGGCACATCGCCACCTGCCTCTGCGAGATCAAACTATTTGATGAGGTCAAGAAACTCAAGGCTCTGCAACCAGTAGGGTGCCCGAAGCCGTTTGTGGGAGAACCAGTTGCCGGAATTCACGCCAAAAAGGAACCAGAAGGGCCAGGAATTCCCGATGAATCACAAGGTGCCAGGTCAAATTCTGTGTGGTGCGAGCAGTACGCAACCGCAGTGAGCTTGTCAAACTACTGCGCATATCTGGTCACGCGGGCACTGGTGCCTGATAATGGCCTTGTCACCAAGAAGGTCCTTGAGGAGGTAATCCGAGAAATCGACCATGTTGCTTCCGATGTCATTATGGGCCCCTTTTCCTTTCTTTTTAGGTCGTGGAAAAAAAGCGAAGCTCGAGCAGGGGGTCAGCTGTCTAAGGAACAGCTGGGAACCATGGAACATGTGTATGAGTCTCTTATGGCCATAGTTGGCAAGGCGAGTGAACACGAGCATGATACTGGCCAAGATGGGGATCCTGACGAGGAGGCACCCAAAGTACGCGATCGAGAGGAGGAGCCTATGCCAATGCCAGACGACAGCGACAGCGACAGCGATGATGACCTCAACATCAGGAACTCCATAACTAAGATGGGTGCGGAGCTCGGGAAGCAGCTGACTGACCTCTATGATGGCAACGCGGAGGGCCTGTGGCACGACCTGGCCAAGTTCTGGACGGAGTTCCTCCTGCACCTGGCGGCGTCCACCAAGGCGGCCAAACACAGGACGCATCTCGCAGGCAACGGCGAGCTCATCACGCACCTATGGGTGCTGCTCTCGCACGCCGGCTTCCTTGGGAGCACCAGCCACGGGCACCAGGTCCTGGACCCAGAGGATCTCCAGGCTGCCAACCCGTATAATGAATGAGCGTGTTGTTCATGCACCTTCATATGCGTGTAAACCGTGTGTACCCTTCTCTGATGTTCTATTGTTTTGGTAGTGTTTTCGCTTTGTAACGTTGCTGTTTGTGGTGGTGATTGTGTCATCGAGCTTTCAGTTTTTTTCATGAGTTCTTATGAACTAGCTAGAGCTCCATCCTGGCACGTACGGCAACGAGATCTTTTCATGAATCAGCATGGGTCAAACTAGACAGACAAGCAGCAAGTGTTGAACTGCAGTTATCAGTTCGTCTTTGACTTAGTCTTTCAGTGCTGTAACTGTAAGCCCACTCTGTATCAAGTCAATATATTGTAAACTCTGTCTTCAGATCGTGCAATATATTCAGTTGCTGCTCTGCAGTCTATATATTGTCAACTCTGTCTTGAGATCGTGTAATGTATTCAGTTGCTGCTCTGCAGTCTATATATTGTATGCTCTGTATCAAGTCAATACAAGTTCAGCTTTCGGTCTTATTCTCATTTTATCAGCAAGGACAACAAGACCACATTCACAGGTAACAGACATATCCTGATATCCATAGCACCGGCCATTGTTGGAGTGACCTGTGCGGCTGTGCTTCCTGTTTGTTGCAGGTGTTAGCTTTCAACGTCTCCTGCGAACCCAGCGGCTTCTGCTTTTCGCTGTTCGGCGGTGGCAATAGACAGCCCAGGCTGATGCACAGCAGCGAGGAGACATGATCATGTTTTGTTCCCAGTGGTTTTCCAGTATGATGATTATGGGGAATTTATAAGTGCAGTAGTTCTGAATGCCACGAACTACAACCTCTTCATGTTGAAGCTAGACTACCGGGCCTTATTTTATTTTTCTGTTATCATTAATTTCTCAATCAGTGAAAACCTCCTGGGCGCACAGAGAATGCTAGACCGAGACGATGGCTAAGGCATGCCTCCAGACAATCATCTGGGATGAGGTCCACGATTCTCTGAACTGAAGCTACACTGTTAATTGAAACTAGCGAAGTACTCGTTGCTACGGCTGAAATAAAGTAGACTAGTTGCTACGGATGAGAACTTACTATCATATATGATAGACACTTTTCAGTAATTTAATCTCGTCTTTGGTGAGAAACATTATCACCATCTCTGTCTATTGCAAAAGGTTTATCATTTGCGTCAAAAGAAACGAGGAAAAAAGGTGAGTATGTGACGGGGTCTTTTATGGAAGTGAAGAATACAATGGTTCTTTTCTTTCTGAATTTACCAGATGAACGGCATAACGAGGGAGTTAAAAACTTGGCGTTTGCCAGAGGAGCCGGAAACGATTTTATTGCCCCGACGGATCGAGGTAGGTTAAAATGCATGGCATGTAGGTTAAAATCGCTTTGTAATGTCCAAAACCACTTCGATCTCCTAAATACACGACTTCATGTTCAAATCATGTCACTTTGCTACGTACTTCCTCCGTTCCTAAATACTTGTCGTGATTTTAGTGCAAATACTTGTCATGGTTTTAGTGTAAATTTGCACTAAAACCACGACAAGTATTTAGGAACGGAGGAAATAGAAAATATAATGACTTTTCTGATCCAATTTATGAAAAAAGTGCTCCCTCCATTTCATAATTCTTGTCTCAAATTTGTCAAAAAAAATGAATATATCTATTTCATAATATTTAGACAAGAATTATGAAACGGAGTGAGTACCTTATAATTCCTCATCTATTTTCTGCGCAGGAAAAAAAATGCATACGAATCTATGGAAACAGGAAAATACCACGGAGATTTACATTACATTGCACCTGAAAACGGACTCCTCCTGCGCAAGTGCAAAAGAGCCGACGCTGCTGCATGCAAGTGCAAGAACTCCTCCTGCTCCTGCTCCTGCTCCTGGCGGCGGCGTTCCGTGAAGCGGTTGTTGTTGTTATTGCCGTTTCTCATGAGCGGCCGTCGCAAGTGCAGAAGAGCCGACGCAGCTGCAAGCAAGCGCGGCGAGGACTCCTCCTGGTCCTGGCGGCGGCGATGATAGGTGGAAACGCCGGGCAGAATTCTCGAGGAGTAGTAGCCCGGGGGGATGAGGCCGTGGGCGTCGATGGTGGCGCGCCACGCGCGGCAGACGGCCCGGGCTCTCGCGAGGTGGCGGTACGGGAGCCGGCTGAGGATTTCGCGGAGGAGCGCCTCGTCCGCGGAGCACGTGCCGGCGGTGCCGTTGGCGTTCATCGGGGATTTGATCGATATTTCTTCGCTGCCGGCAGCCGTAGCGTAGGGAACAGATTCTAGTTTCAACGTGCTCCTGGAAGTACCGATGTGGTTAATATATATAGTAGTAGTAACGGTTTGTTATTCATGTTGAGATCGTCGAGGTCAGCCCGGGCTTGATCAGAACTCTTGTTAGTTATTGAGAACCTTTATTGATCAGAACTCTTGTTTAGTATCAAGACTTTGGCACCGTACGTGGGGAGCCAATATAATGGACCATGACATGGCAGAATAACCAACACGAATTTGAATATATGCACGCAGCACAAAATCAAACATCCGAAGGGGCAATTTTTTGGACAAAGATTACATCACAGAGCCAAAGTAAACACACAAGTAGAGATAGGAGACACGATGTTTGATAAGCTGATAAGGATAAGTAGCTTAGCCTCAAAGAAGATGCACGAACGCAGCAACAGACGATATCTAGGTAAACTCTATAACCCCTAAATCTCTGAAAGCACACAACTTCTTCAGACCCTCGAAACATTCTCATTTGCAAAAAAGTACTCTACCAAAAAGGAAGCCAGACCAGCACCTTAGCAGGAAGGAGGAGGAGGAGGAGGAGGATGCGTCGAAGGTACTGATGCTGCTTCAAGGCGATTCACACCGGACTCGATGGAAGTAAGCCTATCGCTGATGAGCAACTGATTCTCTTTGATCTCTTCCAGCCGGGCGTTCTGATCACCAAACCTGTCGCTAATGCTATCAAGCTTCACCTTGATGTCTTTGATGCCTTCCATTATAGATGCCATGCCATTGATGCCTTGCATTACAGACGCCATGTATGCAGGCGGTACTTGTGTAGGTCCTTGTGCAACTTGACCGTCCTGTACCGGGATTAAAAGTCATGTTAATTCCATGACATGGCTTCTTTGATTCCAGGGCAGTATTGGATATAACTGTTGTGGCTATAGGCAAGCAAATGATTATTAGTTCCCAATTAGGCTTGAGAACAACAGTACTCGGTTTTGCTCTAAAAAATTTGCAGGTACAACTGTACCCAATGTACCAATCTAAACCCGCCCCTACTAATCACTATAGGTTGACTGCATAAAAACATGTAAAAATATGAACAGGTCGGTTAATTAAAGCTATGTATAATAAGCTAACTTCAATGGTTGTCTCTTAGCTGCGTAGGATTTTGGGTGAGGTGGAGGAGACACGACACAAGAGACAAAGCCCACTGGTACAGAGACTGACATGGTATGAAGTGTGTGGGCTAGTATTCAATGACAAGACAAACTACTGTCTTGGTCATTTAGTAGTTCTCTCTGACAGATAGGAGAAAATGTAGAATTGTTTATACTGTTGAAAGTACTGAAGATAGAAGCAATTCATAAGTGACAGTTCCGGAGAAGTACAGTGGAAGAAAGAAACAGAACCTGTATATAGCAGCAACCATCCAACATATTTTCTGGTGCATAGAGGTTGATAATAAGCTTGTGTTGAAACCGTTTACCACACTGAGGGCACTGGAAAGAAAGATTGACATACAGGCATAACTTAAGCAATTTCATACACATATATGACATATACCTGATTTGATCTGTGAACCAGATGTATATGTAGTGTTATATATAATTATCATACATGGTACCTTCGCCCTCTTGTTACCGGAACAACGCAGCCATCTCTCCAGGCAAGATCAAGGAATGCAACTGCATGTAGTGGATATGAGATGATAAATGCTTGTGATGTGAGTTGTGAACAAGTGAATCACTAGTCCCATAGTTCAAACACAATCCTGGCCCGTGTGCATCAAATATAAAGAAGAAGAAAAATACTATATTCCTCAAGAATGAAACAAAAAATTAGCTAGTTTGATCACCAGCTGTAATAAGTGCCTTTTTTTTATCCGTTAAATCTCCATCTTCAGTGGTCTCCCGGTCTCCCCAGCTCCACATTGCAATCACCCCCCGTTGCCACCACCTCGGGACACTATACTGCATGTCTCAAGAATTAAACAAAAACATGGCCAGTCTGGTCACCAGCTGTTTTCAGCAGTCTCCCCAGCTCTACTTTGCATCACCCCCTGCTGCCACCACCTCGGAATCAGGGTGGGCAGAAAACCCGAAAAACCCGGATAACCCGAAGCCCGCAAAATCCGGTGCTAACTCAGGTTTCAAATTTGGAAGCCCGAAAATAATTCAGGAAATTAGGATTTTAACATACGGTACCCGAATAAACCGAACAGCCCAAACTAGAATGAAGCACAGCACATCACAGCAGCCCAATACGAATATTCTACTTCAGGCCCAGCTCAGCCCGCCAAAGCTCTCCTTTTCCCCTAAACCTAGCGTACATGCAGGCAGCCAGGCAGCAGCCGCCGCAACTCCCTAGAAAAGGAAAATGGTCGCCGCCACTCCCGTCTGTGGTACCGTTGCCGCTCGCCGCCACCCATGGCACTGCCTGCAACATGAGGCCGGCGACGGTGCGACCCAACCACAGCTCCTTGCCTCCTCCATCTTCTCCACTCATTTGAGTCTAGCACGAGCGCGACATGGCGATGCGATGTAGCGAGACGAGCTATCTCCTGCCCTGCTCTAGCTCCTCGCCTCCTCGTCTCCCACATGAGCTATAATTCAGGATTTCCCGAAGCACGAGCCCGAATTGTCGGGTTATCATTTTTCTGGGCTAAATTCGGGCATCATTTTGGAAACCCAATGTTTCAAAAACCCGAATTACCCGACCTGAAATATCGGGTAAACCCGAACACCCAGCCTGACCTCGGAACACTCAGAAGTTAACCATAACCTGTCTCAATTCTGAACCACATATTTCATGATCACCAAGTTCTACCTCCTCCTCCTCGATCATGCAACACAGACTCATAATATGCAAAATTTAATTAATAAATTATTTCCAGAATTGCAACTCTGCACTATATTAGCCATTGGTCAGACAAGAGGTTTATTATCAATTTAACGGTTATGGAAAACCTATAACCTAGGAAATTGGCCACAGGTTCAATTTTAGCCATGACTCAAAACACAAGCAATGCCCCCTACAAAATAAAAGAGAAGAAATGGAATTGTAAGAAAATTTGATCCCCACTAATTAGTTAGTAGACGTATGCACCTTCCAATTGAGTGACTGTTGCATATATTGCGATGATTAGATTTCGAATCACCAAGTCAGTCCCAGTGCGGATATGATCGTAATACAACTACAAATCCACTAAGAATCTGCCATACATGCAGATGCAGGCCCTGACTGTAGTTATTTATAAAATCAGCTGCTGAACTAGAAACATCACCGAAAAGAGTCGATACCGTCCCACTGACCAGATGCGATGCGCGCCGTAGCAGGTCCATGGTTCCATACAGACGGAGCACGTGGTCCCCGCCGGCTGGACGCTGCTGCTGCCGCCCTCTTCGCCCACCACCGCCGCCGCCGCCATCGCCATCGCCGTGGTCGCCGGAACCCTAACCCCCTCCTCGTCGGTGTCGCTGTACTCAGATTCCTCGTCGCTGTAATCGGAACCGGAGCCGGAGCCGGAGCCCGAGCCCTCGTCGTGTTCTTCGTACGAGGTTTCGGACTCCGTGCCCGACCCCGAACCCGACGACGCCGTCTGGCTCTCCTCGGCTTGTATCCGCTCCAAACGTAGGCTGCGCCTCTCCGCCCAAGCGCTGGTACCCGCGGGATACGCAGGCGCCGCGGCAGCTGATCCCTCGTCGTCTTCTCCCTCCGAGATTGCGGACTCCGTGCCCGAACCCGACGCCGCCGTCTGGCTCGCCACGGCTGCTTGTAGCCGCGCCAGGCGGCGCCTCTCCGCCAAAGAGGTGAGTCCCGGGCCAAACCGATACGCAGGTGGCGCCTCGAGGGCCGCGGCCTCCTCCTCCGTCGCCGGCGCCGGAGGCGAGGACGACATGGCTGCCGTCAGCTTCAGTGCGTGGCGGACGCTGGGAAGTGGGGATCCTACGATTCTGGGTTCTGTGCATTTCAGCTATCAGGGCCTTAATCTAATCTCTTCTCTAAAAAAAAACGAAGAAGCGAACTAAACTTGTGGCCCAAGCCCATAATGACCAGCCCATACTAGCCCAACAAGCCAGGACAATACGGCCCCAGGAAGCAACAGCGATATCTCACTCTTCCTTCTCCGCCATTCGGATAGGAAGCGGCAACAAGCGGCAGCAGCTAGCAATGGACGTGGCGGGGGCTCAGGCCCGGACCCTGCCCCTCCTCCTGCGCCACCCGGACTTCTGCTCCCGGGGCTCCGTCTCCTTCTCGTCCTCATTCCCCCGCGGCGGCGCCCGCCGGAGCTGGGCGGCGGCGGCCACGGCGGAAGGGGAAGGCTACGAGCGGGTGGCCATGGACACCCCCGGCGCGTACCGGCTCGTGGACCGGAGAACTGGGAAGAGCGTCATCGTGTGGGGCGGCATCGACGACGACGACGGCGGAGAAGAGCCCAGCGTGCCGTCCCCGGCTGTCCTCTCCAGGAGCACCCACAGCGGCAACACCGACAGCTCCTCCCTCTCCAAAGGTTCGGCAAAATGTGGGCGTAAATCTGTCAGTCTCAAATTCGGGAGGCTAATTCTAGCAACAGTATTCAAAGCAGTGATAGATTTGGGGACAAAATTCATGTAATTCGTAATGCTTGCGTGAAATAGTTCGCTTTTTATCTGAAGATGAAGCCATTTTTGACACTACAGGTGCAGCAAATTCGGGTAGTTCAGGTGTTGGGAGTTTTGGGAGATTGAAGGCGCAGAAAGTGCAAGATCTAGCTAGGAGATCATTAGCCAACCTCAAGAGAGAGCCTACTTCTAGCCGTACAAGCACCACCCGGCGTAATGAATCATCTTTTGTTGATAAAAAAGTTGAAGGTGAAAGTGATTTTGGAAGAAGGAAGTATGGTTCAGAGTACCCAGCGCGCCGTGCAAAACCGAATAATAACTCTAGGGATGAGAAGACCAGGGAAGTACGCTCTCTGGATTCTGTTCTGAGGCAATACAGAGGCGACGGTGATTCGGATTTTCGAAGTGAAGAGGCTACTTCTGGCCCCAAAGTTTGGGGTAAAGTTGCCGATGCTACATCTTATAGACGAGAGGATCGGAAGCAAAAGGTCCCTTTGGACAGTGGTTTTTTTAGTCGCAGATCTTTTAAGGAGATTGGCTGTGGTGACGAAATTCTTGGTGCATTGAGAAGCTTTGGGTTTCCTCAACCATCACATATTCAGGTCAACACATTTTCTTATCTTTTGCATTGAGGAAAAGGATTATGAATTGTTAGCATAGTATCCATGGCTGTTATACAGTACTTGTTCGTCACTAAAACACTATGTAGTCAGTATCTTAGTCCATCAATATCAACTCTCTGAATTCTTGCATCTTACGTGATTTTCTTAACTGGCTCGTAAAACCATTTTAGGCTATGGCATATGGTCCTGTCTTGGAGGGGAGGAGTTGCATTATTGCCGATCAAAGTGGGTCTGGCAAGACATTGGCATATCTTTGCCCTATAATTCAAAATTTAAGGAAGGAAGAAGCAATGGGGGTCCACAAATCATCTCCCAGGAACCCACGAGTCATAATATTGACACCTACTGCTGAACTTTCTTCTCAGGTATACTACTTGCTGAATGTGACGTTGATGTCCTATGTTTCAATCGGGGTAAGTAACTACGGAATTTCCTGATGAGTCGTTTTTAAAATACAGGTCCTTCAGAATTGCCGTTCAATATCAAAATCTGGGGCTCCCTTCAGGTCTATGGTTGCAACTGGTGGATTTCGGCAGAAAACGCAGCTAGAAAGCCTTGAGCAAGAGCTAGATGTACTTATAGCAACACCTGGTCGTTTCCTGTATCTGCTTCAGGAAGGCTTTGTGCAATTAAATAACCTCAGATGGTATGCTGTTCCTTTTTCCTGTCATTTGAAAGTTAACTTAGAAAAATAATGTTCTCGCAAAAAAAACTTAGAAACATAATGGATGTACTAGGTATAAGACCTAAATAAATAAATAAATAAATCATTCCTTGTATTTGCAGTGTTGTGTTTGATGAAGTGGATATTTTATTTGGTGAAGAAGGTTTTGAACAAGTGCTTCATCAATTGATTACTGTTGCACCAGTGACCACACAGTATCTTTTTGTCACTGCCACTCTTCCTCTTGATATATACAACAAGGTTGTTGAAACATTTCCTGACTGTGAGGTAATCATGGGACCTAGTATCCATCGAACAAGCGCACGTCTTGAAGAGGTAGGTCGTTTATCCACTTATTCATTTCTTTAGCCTTTTACCATGCTGCATATCTGTCTGAAAAGCTTGCTAGGGAATACTTCTTGCCAGTCACTTTTTTATCTGCTGATGTCGATATCATATACGATTTCGGTGTCATTTGCTTAGGATTGACCCACAGATAAAGGACTGCATAGTCCAGTGGAGTCCATAGTAGTATGCAAATTGATATCATAGATACAGGACTGCAGCGTTTTCCCAGAGTGATTACATTTATAGTGGTTCTGCAGATTCTCGTGGACTGCAGTGGAGATGACAACGATGAAAAGAATCCAGAAACAGCCTTTTCGAACAAGAAATTGGCACTTGTAAAGATTATTGAGGAATCCCCGGTTCGTAAAACAATTGTTTTCTGCAACAAGGTAGTTCCTATCCCTTGTATTATCAATATCAAACAAACATAACAAACAAAAATCAGAATCTGACAGTTAGAGCATATGTTATCTTTTGCCAGATTGAGACATGTAGAAAGGTTGAAAATGTGCTGACACGGCTGGACAGGAAAGCTTCCCAGATCAAGGTTCTACCATTCCATGCTGCACTGGACCAGGAGAAACGCATTGCAAACATGAAAGCATTCCTGAATAAGCAGTCTTCCGACTCGATGTTCCTGGTGTGCACTGACAGGTGTGGATTAGTCACTGAACATTCATGCTTTCTTAGTTGCTGGTTTCAAGGCCATGGTTTCACTGAACCGCGGGACTGAATGTATATCATTTGGTTGATGGCAGAGCTTCGCGGGGGATCGACTTTACGAACGTTAACCACGTGGTGCTCTTCGACTACCCCCGAGATCCAAGCGAGTACGTCCGCAGGGTTGGCAGGACGGCCCGAGGCGCCTCAGGTGACGGCAAGGCTTTCGTGTTCGCGGTGGGCAAGCAGGTGTCCCTGGCCAGGAGGGTGATGGAGAGAAACCTCAAGGGGCACCCACTGCACGATGTCCCGTGCTTCTGAAAGGAGAGATGCTGTTGCTACCCAACACATCTAGAGTATTTCTGTTGTCGAGAACTAAAGTGAACAGTGTTAGCGTTAGGAACTGTGATGTAACACCTTGTTCTGCTGATCGTGCTTGTTTGACCAGCACCGTGGTAATGTGCAGAATAAGAAGCATAAGGGACAAGACATTCACATTACACATTCTATAACTAGGTTTTTTTATTTTTATTTTAGAGGAACTGATTCTTACACTTTACCAACTGGCCCCTATGTCTCAAGCCCTGTGGTCATTATGGTGATGTTTGCCGTGTGGCGGCATAATTTGAGGGAAACAAACTTCTATACGTAAAGAGAAAGTCTCATCATTTACATAGCTAGCTGTGATTATAAGCATTTGTAAACATGCTGTAATGATTATTAAAAACAAGGTCAATAGGAGCTTCTATGTTTCTCTTATTTGCTAGAAATTTCCATATTAAAAAACAAAAGGAGTAATATCCATATAGGGCATTAGCGCCTAATTCCATGTAGGTCTAGATATGATATAGACTAACCAAGTAATTAGAATCGTACAACTTTGTATAGTGAAAAGAAATCTAGTTATATATGATTACATTGATCTGGCTGCAGAATTACGAGGATATGGTTAATTCCCTTATACTCCTGTATGATCAGGAGGAAGTCGAATGTGAGATTTCAGGCTTCAGTCATAGCTTGAAGTAGTCTTGGCATGGGGGGATTGGTGATTTCAACTAGACCCTCAAGAATCTGAACCACCTCCCCCATTGTTGGACGATCAAATTCATCATCTTGGATGCACCAACATGCAATTTTGCAAGCTCTTTCCACCTCATCAAGATTGACATCACCATGTAACATCTGATCTGCTAGGCTCCCAACATCTCCTTCAACAAGTTTATGTGCTACATGCACCGGGAAATAAATATCACAATCTTCCCCACTAGAACATGGTGTTTGTGAGTTCCTCTTTCCAGATATTATTTCTAGCAACACCATACCATAGCTGTAAACGTCGACTTTTGGTGTAATAGCAATTCCAGTTATCCATTCACGAGCCAGGTACCCAAAAGTTCCTCTCATTGTCGTCAGTACTCGGCTAAAATCCCTTCCAAAGATTTTTGCCATCCCAAAGTCTGCAATTTTGGGGACAAATAATCCATCAAGGAGTATGTTTTCAGGTTTGATATCACAGTGTATAATATTGTGTCGGCAGCTCTCATGCAAATAGGCTAACCCTCTAGCAACTCCTAGGGCTATCTGATATCTAACATCCCAATTCAGTACCATAGAATTGTTTCGAAATAGATGAATATCAAGAGAGCTATTTGACATGTGTTCATAAACAAGCAACCTCTTAGAACCCTCACAGCAGAAACCAACTAGCTTAACTAAATTGATGTGCTGAACAGCTCCAATAGAGCTCACTTCAGCTCTGAATTGCTTCTCTCCTTGAAAAGCATGATCAAGCCTCTTCACTGCTATGGAAATCGAGCCTTTTAGAAACCCTTGAACACGGAACCAAAACTGCCTACCCCCAACTTATCTTGAAATATTTTGTTGCATGTTGCAACTCAGTGTATCTAAATGCAATGATTCCATTACACCCTTCAGCACCATTCAATATGCGAGGATATCGCTTCCTTTTGTTTCTCCAAATTGTTAGTAGTTGTTAGAGTGATCTCCCATCCGTGTGGGCCCAACGGCCCATCGGGCCTAGATCTGGGCGCCCAACCCAATATGGTTGGCGGGCCCCTGTCGCGCTGCGCTATATAAAGAGGTGGGGGGCCGGAGCACGCACTACGAGGTTCGCTGCATTTGCCACCGCCCCCACCGACATCCCCTACCGATCTAGGGTTGCGCAGAGGCGACGGGAAGCTCCGTCCACGCCGTCGCCCCACCGTCTCTCCCTCGCCGCCGTTCGCCATAGCCATGGCCGCACCGTCGGGATCTTCTAGCCAAGGCGAAGGTACTGCTCTCCCCCTCTCTCTCTCTCTCTCTCTCTTCGCCCCATACCCGAACCATGTTGAATCACAGTATAAAGTTCATTTTTCCTAGATTGTTCTACACCTAGTTACATCTAGGATCTTAACAGTAGTATGATAATGAGTGCAGAAATGCCTATACCAATAACAACACCGATAACAATTTGTCTTCTATTGTTTTCCAAACTCTGAACATCTTTACCTGAAACGCAAATGTAAATAGTTTCTCCATTTGAATTGGTAGTGCTACTACATTGTAGCTGTCTTAAGTTGAGCAATCCATTATGCCAGATAGCGCATCCTCTATTTCCAAAGGAATATGCAGTGCAGGAGCAATTATTCAGGCAAACATTTGCACAGTTGCTTACGCTTGTTTGCAGCTTCTACCTCTTGGGCATTCTGTGGCAGTTGAACACATGGCATTGAGTAGAAGGTATCTGTCATAGGTGTTGTGCTCTTGTTGCTAATGCAGCCTAAGTGGTTATTTCTTAAGCGCCCACCAGTATGATCATCTAGCTCCCAATCCTCAGGGGATGTTATGGTGAAGCCCTCCAAGCAACTGCAGTGTGGAAGCACATCATCGTTGCAAATAGCGAAAGGTCCACAAACAGCGTAGACATCACACTGAGCTTTTGGTTGCGCGTAGGCCATTGACCAATCCTGAGACCCCTCAAACCAAATGAACTCCTTTGCTTGACCTGAGGCTTCAATCACAAGACGGACAACTACATGCTCGTCTACTATGTTAATTATTGCAAAGTACTTTTCTTGATCATTGTTGACCAAAGTCACATAACTCAAATTACTGCTGATGGGGCCTGTATATCCTGGATTTTCAGGTGATGAAAAGTATTTACCGTTCCATACACCACTGGACTAGTACGGTGTGGAGGAGTCGTCCAGTGGTGCAACCACGATCTGGTTGACACCACTTGGGTCTAACTCAAACCGGTACACACCCGTAGCTGGGTTCATCGATGATTTCCAAGAGACAAGACGGCGCTTCAGGCCGGTGACCTTGTCCCACCCAATTTTTGGCCCAGGGAGAAGTGTATCCGTGGGGTGGTCAAAGCTTTGCCAGAAAACCTTTGACGAGTTTGAGTAGTCCCTTAAGATGATGTTTCCACTACTCATCAGCATAGCAATGGTGCTATTTGTTCTGATGATGTTTGCTTGGGTAGACCATACTACGGATTTGGTGGACCGGTTGAAGATGACAAGGTTGCAATCTTTGGATATTGTGAGCTCTAATGAGGTGGTGTTGTGGATGGGGCTGTCCCTGTTTGCAACCCATTCAGAAGTGAATTTTGGGACAGTATTGAACCATATGCCTAGGTACCCGCTGCTGGCAGTGTTTTCGGTGGATTTGGTGCTTATTTCGAAGAATCCAAGCACATACCTGCCGTTCCTTGAGATGAGCTTGTCATTGACGGCGAGTGCCTGGCCAGGTAAGATGGTGTCCACCACAGCACAACTTGGAGGCATGCTTAGGCACAAGAGTGAGATGAACAAGATGAGGAGGCACATGATGAAGTTGCAATTAAGTGACGAGCACTGCAAATTTAGGATCTCCGTCGCTAGCTGAACAGACACGGTCAAGCTAGTCAAGCAGAGTCTTTCATACCACGTACTACTACGCGTTACTCGAAACAAATAGTCAAGTACCAACCATGCGCCTTTAGTCTAAAGTTGTCAAGCATGTGGTTGAATTTGTGGGCACTACTCCACTAGAGATGACCTACACACGACAGACGAACTGCGTAGCATTTATCGATTATATGTTTTGAACTTTTGAGACCCAACTAACAAGAAAATAAGTGGCCAAAATAGAGTCAGCATGACGCCGTACTCTTTTTTTTTTAGAGGAAGTAGAATAACATGACGCCGTACTCATGTAGCCGAAAACATGAGGTCTTTTACGGTAGCTGTGCGTGGGCTGCACTTTCTCGAGCCCAGTTTCCTTTTTCTAAACAGCCCAACAAGGCAACAAGGCACGTCGGGCTTTTTGGCCACCGGTGAGACCCGAAACAAGACTGGGCCGAGCTCCGGCCGACCCGATTGCGAGCTGTTGGCCTGGGGCCTGCTGGCGTGCTGGGGTCTTCGACTCGTTTTATTTTCCTCCTGGGCTGGGACCGGGGCCCGGTCACCAGGTTCAAGGATGCTACATTGCCCGTGGTCAGTAACTAGACAAGGCGACGCTTCTAAAAGAAAAAACCCTAGACAAGGCGACGGCGAGCAGAATGGCGGCGCGACGCCGTTTCGATCCGCCGCCGGCGCTCCCGGAAGAGCTCCTCGAGGAGATCTTCCTCCTCCTCCCGCCCGACGACCCGTCGCGCCTCCTCCGGGCCTCCTACGTCTGCAAGCCCTGGAACCGCGCCGCCTCCAGCCGCGGCTTCCGCCGCCGCCTCCACGAGCGCCACGGGGCTCCCCCGTTGCTGGGGTTCCTCCACAACTCCGGCGATCCCCGCTTCGTATCCACCACCGCCTCGCCGTTCCCCCTCCCCGTCCCGGACAGCGGCTCCTGGCACGCCCTCGACTTCCGCCACGGCCGCGCCCTCTTCATCTCCGTGGCTGACGAGGACGATCTGGCGGCGGACGCCCGGGTGCTCCTCGTGTGGGAGCCATTCACGGGGCACCATCAGCTGGTACCGGCGCCCGCGGCGCTGAGAAGCTATTCCTGCAACGGGGCCGTGCTCTGCGCGGCGGACGGGTGCGACCACAGCTGCTGCCACGGGGGACCCTTCCGCGTGGTCTTCGTCTCCTTCGACGACACGCTGGAGGACACTTTTGCGTGCTTGTACTCGTCGGAGACTGGCACCTGGGGTGAGTCGACCATCTTGAGCGGCACATTCTTTGACTTCCACCAGCCCGGCGTGCTCCTAGGGAATTCTCAGCTATACTTCGTGTCCGAAAGTAATTTTATCATCGAGTACGACTTGGCCAGGCACAGCCTGGATTTGTTCGAGTCACCGTTGGACTATGAGCCTGAGGACGTGTCTGACTATGACAGAATTGTCCTTATGCTGTCGGAGAAGGGTGGTCTTGGAGCTGCCATTGCCAGGGATTCACGTCTCATCCTGTGGTCAAGGGAACCGGAAGACGGTGCTGATGTGCCATGGGTACAGAGCAGGGTGATCGACCTGGCCAAATTGCTTCCGATTGGTGACCTGGTAACCGAGTCTTCAGAAACATCACCAAAGGTGATGGGCTTTGCCGATGGAGCAAACACAGTTTTCGTGGGCACGGTTGCTGGACTCTTCACAATCGAGTTCCAGTCACAGGGGGTGAGGAAGGTGCACGAGGACCGTGAGTTCAGCTCATTGATTCCAATTGTTGGCTTCTATTCTCCATGTTGTACAATCGGGACACCCGGAAGCAAGGACCATGGCTTGCCACTGTCGAACGCTAGTGAGGGAAAAGGGAAGGAGGATAAAACACGAGAGCAAGCGCGGGATCTGGTATACACGGGATACAAGGCCATCACAGAGGGGAACTTCGTTGATGCTGCCGACTGCTTCAATCATGCCCTTGAGATCAGGTTAGCTCTTTCTACTCCAATGCATCCCATATCACCGGATTGCTGAAATGTGTATACACTATACAGGCTGATTGTGGTTGAAAATTTCCAATAGTTCAGTCCTTTTCTAGATTTTGGTACTTTCATGTGTCCTTAGGTGAAATGCTGAGTCGTGAACCCCAGTTCTTACTTTAATCGGAGTAAGCTCTAGGAATTGTTACAAAACGGTGTCATCAGAACATAGTTGGTACCTTGTGCTATCAAAGGTTTTGATGGAATAATTGTTGCTGTGCTGCTCTATCTTAGATTATATAATTTTCATTATCTCATAGCCTTATGTTATAATCTTAACATTGATGCACCGGCAAATTTATGTTTGTTGTCCCCTAGGACTGCACATTACGGACAACTTGCTCCGGAGTGTGCTAGCATGTATTACAAATATGGATGGGCTTTGCTACACAAAGCTCGGAAGGCAGCTGTTCCATTATCTAATGTTCCCATGAGTGCACAAAATGAGGAATCAATGAAGAATTCAGGGAGCAAAGACGATACCAGAACTCAAAGACCTCCTGTAGCAACGTTGAAGATAGCTCCAACTTCAGGGAAAGGTGATTTGGAAAAACATACAGCATTATTCATTTCCTGAACAGTAATATATGCACTGAAAGGCATTTTATCCTGTGTATATGTGTGCTTGATGACATTGTGCTCTTCCTGGGGAGTATTTGTCTCGCTTGGACATTGAACTGTTTTGTGTTTAGACTTATGTCTTGGATTCTCAATATCAGTCACTATAGGGGACCATTTGGTCAATCGTGTTTAGCTAATTATTCCTAAGGCCCAATTACATTTTATGCTTAGTGATAGTAGATGATGTTGCTGGAACAAGAAAATTGCTTTTATTTCTCATAAAAAGCTTGTTTATGGTGGGTTGACCATATTGTCGTGTCTTGTGACATATGTCAGCTACTTGCATTCTAGATTTGTGCATTTTCTTTTCTCTCTCTTACTACCTCTGTTCCATAATATAACGCGTGCACACATTTCGAGGTTTTGCTTTGACCATCAATTAGACCAACAAAATGTGAACTATGTATTATAAAAGTTATACCATTGGAAACTTCTTTCAAATATGAATCTATTGTTATATTTTTATAACATGAAATTCACATTCTGTTGGTGTAATGTAATTGATGGTCAAAGTTAGACATCGAAATGCGTGGGCACGTTATATTTTGGAACGGAGGGAGTAGTTCACTTTGAATAGAAATGCCAGAACAAATATATGTGAGCTATTTTACAGTACCCCGAAATAAATATGAGACGTCCATTCTTCCCATTCTATTGTTAGGAATTAATCTTGAGTCTGAGTTGTGAACATGTTAATATAGCTGAGTTTGAGTCTAGCTAGGTTTATTCGCACTTGCAGTAAATACGGATTAGGTTATACTTAGTTTAATTAGGTAAGTGCTTTACGTGTGGTTAGTTTGATTCCTCAGATTGGTCCAATGTAGTACTAGTCCAAGTAGGTTTAGATTGTCCTAGCCGTTTGGCATTGATCTTGGGGCAAACCCAAGATTTATGAAGGCCTTCTTTTCCGCAATAAGCTCGCTAAACAGTGTAGTTGCATGACCTAGCTTTTTCTATATAGAAGTTCTTCCTCTTGGACATAGGCTACGCAATAATGTGTACAATTGATTGTTGATTTACATTTTCATCAGAATTTTAACTATTTGCCTTTAAACGGATCAGTGCATTATAATGATCATGTTATAAATTTCTAATGATCAAGTTGGATCAGTAACTGTTTTCGCTAAAAAAAAATCCGTATCACTTGCGCTTTTGTATGCATCTCATTGCTTTCTGTTGTTGTTTGGTGTTTTCCTTTTTATGAAAAGTCCCACTGTGTATAGTGGGTCATCTTTTTCAATGTGTTTTTTTACCTACTATAGTAAATCTAATATAGTCAGTGATTAGGGCTGAACACAAATGAGAAAGATCAGGAGTATGAGATTGGTGATGGCAAGGATGATGAGAACGTGGGTGATTCTGATTTGGATCTGGCCTGGAAAATGTTGGAATTTGCAAGAGTGATAGTTGAGAAGAGCCCAAATGACAACACTATAGAGAAATATAAAATTCTTTTTGCTCTGGCTGAGGTCTCCAAGGAAAGAGGTGGCTCTCGTTGTCTTAGTGACTCCTGCATTTAACTGGTCAATGGTTTTTGTACTCATGTCCCAACATTTAATTTGCAGGGGACATTGAAAGCTCGCTCGGTTACTTCTTCAAAGCTCTAGCCATCTTGGAGCATGTGGTTGAGCCTGACCACCGTGGAATTGTCAAACTGTATCCTCCTTGTGGTAATGACTACCAATTGTCTGTCATACAGTAGTATAAAGAGTTAAATAGTATAGAGCAGCATATTTGGAATCCATGTGCTGTTGTGCATCATTGTGAGAGTATATGTCTTTGGTTCTACCAGTACATTTTGGTTGGTTAAGCTAAACATTTAGGCAGCAAACCTCTGGATTGGTGGGGATTGGAAGGGATTGAGGGGGAAATGAACTACAACCCCTTCCATTCTCCCTGGATCAAGGCAGGTATGGGTTCAAATGAACAAGGGTTTAGGTGGCTGAAGGTGTCATTTTCATTTTTATTATAGATGTATGATATCAGTTAATCTGGGACCGAAATCATGCACGTGTACCTTCACTTGTGCAAATGCACATATTCTGTAGATATGCAGAAGAAGTGTGGTCACCAAAGGAAAATATTAGTTTAGATGCTTTTATCTTGTGGATATTGGCTTTGTTGATTTCCTTAATTCAGTAGTAGAAACTACCGAATATGTTTGCTCTTCGAGTCAGCGTCGAGGCTTGCAGATGCTATCCCATATTGTGCAAAGGCCATTTCGCTATGCAAGTCACGTAAGCAGAGGTTGGAAAATGCCATGAAAGCTTTGTTGGCCGATGAAGGCGATAATGCATCTGCTATTGAAGGGCGCTCTGGAGTACTTGCTACCGAAGATGAGATGGAGTTCCAAACTGACACATTGGCTGTTCTCCAGATGAAGGTAACAGACTAGATCTTGTTCATATTGGAAAATCGGTCTTCCTCGTGAATCAAGTGCTCCATGAAAGAACAATGCGATTTCCCCTTGCATACACGGAACACTGACATCTCTGAATTGCTTCGTTTCAGCTTGAAGAACTGGAGCCAGCAATGTCAACCCCAAGCTCTGCCACAGAAGAGAGAGTTGCCTGATTGCCTCACCGGCGAGTGGAAGTTTTGTAAAGCTGTGCAAGGAGCTGCATGCATCTTCGACTTGTCTGGAATGCTCATGTGTTCATCTGCATATATAACTAGTTATATTAGGCTGGTTCTGCTGAACTCCCTCCAAGTATATGGTAATTGTGTGGATTTCAACCCATGAGTTGTTTTCATGGTGGTCAGCTCTTTTAAAGTGTATGCAGATATGTCAAAAAAAATACAACATCTACAACTCTAAGTTTGATGTTGTAGATATTAGTACATTTTTCTATAAACTTAGTTAAAATTTAGCGAAATTTGACTTAAACAAAAGTAGAACATCTTATATTTGGAAACAAAGGTAGTGGTAAAGAATCGACCCTAAGTGCTGGCATGTAACTGTACGTCTCGATCTGATCTCTCTTTGTATATGTATTACAAACTTTTTAAGATGAACAAGGTTTCACCCCTTGGCTCCATCTTTATTAAGACGAAACCAAACCGTCACCCCACAAGTTCCACCATAACCGAACATACCATCATTTGTTTAGAAAATAATTAGACCATCATATCATAGCTCACCTATTTTATGCAGTGCACCTATCAGTGTACAGTTACAAATTGTTAAATTTTAATGCATTATTACAGTTGCTGATGTTCTGATTCATGTACCTTGATCAAAGGAACTTTTCACTTTTTCAGGAAAGAAGGGCGTCACATGACAGAATACATTGGCAGATGGTCTGGTTCATTCAGACAGACGCCAGGAGAAATGAAGGTACATAATTACCAACCAATGTATCTCTGGAATAGTGCTTATTTATTGACACATCACATTCTTACTGGGTCTCATATGTTGACATGTTTAGGATGTTTTTATTGTTCTCACATCTATCTTTTAATCAACCCATGCTGTTTATGACATGGCCAAAAAATGTTTCGTGTATTGTGCCAATTGCTACTATCTAGTGCAACATTATCGGTATCCTACTAGTTTTTTTTTTGCCGAGAAAGGCAGGAGCTTTGCCGTGCAATACTAGAAGAGAGAAACCAAGTATATGTACAATAGACCGAGGTCAAAACAAGGCAAAGAAGGCCAAAGAAAACGAGAAAACCAACTGCCTCGGACCAAGCACAGTTGGCTGACAGGGCAAGAAACACCTCACAACGCGGTCACCGGACAAAAAGCAAGTCTATGAGCGTCAATAGCGTCACGGGCTAGGGAAGCGACAACGAAAGCTGGGGTGGCCACAGCCTGAAAGATATGCCGGTTGCACTCGTTCCTAATGTTCCACATGATGTAAATGGCCACATCATTAAAATCTCTTCTTTTGTTCTTGTCCTTAGAGGCGTGAATCCACCAAGCGAGTGCTGTTGTAGTCGGCGGGCTTGACCAGCTGAAGGATGTTGAAATCGTAGTTGTCCAGAACATTTCCCCACACTTGGTGAATCCTACTAGGTTGTCATTGCTCGAATTATAGACTTCTAGTTGGTGTTTTAGTGGATCAAATAGTATGGGAATCAAAATGGATAGAATTACATTTCAGTGTTGATGCAAGATGATGTCATTTGTCTTTCCTACATATAAGGTTCTCGGTTGGTGGTCGTCAATCCACCTTTTCTTCTCACTGACAAACGGGATCACAAAGCAAAGGGGTAGCTAGCGAGTCCTCCTCCCATGCCGCCTCTGGTCTCCCCCAATCCCCATCTCGTGGTGGTTCCGATATCCAATCTCAGCCAGGGTTCCAAACTCAAAGCCAACCCGCACGGCCAAATCTCCCACGCCGCCCTCCAAGGTAGCCTCTGCCGGCCAAGATCCCCTTCCTCTGCGCGCGCTGCCCCAGCGCCGGAATTCAGTGGGTGCGGCAAACGGGTCGGGCGAGCAGCCGAGCAGGTCCTGGCTGCGGCCTGCGTCCCACATGCAAGTCGACTGAAAAGGGATTTGTTGCGTCATCTGGCCATAGTGGCCGATGTGCTCTGCTCCTCCTCCGACTTCAAGGTTTTCCTTCTGTACTAGATCCAGTGCGACCACCGCACCTCCACTGCTATTCTTCCCATAAATCTGTCCGTTGCGTGCTGTTCTTCCCAAATTCCCGAAAAGGAATCCCCTAATTCCAGTTTGTTTCGTTTTCTGTTCTTTCTGTGTTGTTCTTCCCAAAAATATAATTTTGTCATGGTTTTTGCAGAGGCTCCAGATTGGGGAGGCAAGACGAATAAACACCCTGTCTGAAGAGGTAAAAAATTTCAGATATGCTTGCCTGGTTAGTTGCATTGGCGTTTTTAGATAATGGAAAAGAACACCTCTCCTGGCCTCGAAGATGCACACAGCTCAAATTGCATTGGCATATGTAGAAACTAATTGATTTTGTTTGATTTTGTATGTCCAAGTAGTTAGGACGGGTGTGGTTGTAGATTGGGAAGTTTAGTATTAGCTGCTCAGACGTTTCAGTTCAAGCTGAGGCAGAGTAGGTGCGGTGCCAATTTTTCATGCTCTGTGATGTAGCATAATATGAGATGGAAAACAACTTCTGGGAAACACCCAGGCTTTTGTCAGCCAAAGTTGAAGTAGGGGGCATAACTTTACCATCTAGATCCTGGTGTTGGTCCAGTAATGGCTTTCCATCCTTGCAGGTTGAATGTGAAGAGCTTGCTTGAGTGATGATTTCTTAAAGAATCAAAATGCCTTACTTAGAGACGAAGCCAATCAGATTACAAAGAAGAGTCTGCAAAGAAATCCATGTCTGGTAATTCCTGCTAAGAACTAATCAAAGGTATGCTGTGGTTTTCATTTAATTATACATCTGCTTTGCAGCTAGCAACTACTATGGGTTGTTTGTTGTAAAATAATTCAGGGAGGAAACATTATCTCATGGACACAACAAATGTATTAGTAAATTGGAAGCAAGAACACGAACATAGCTGGGGAGTTTGCTACTTCGATCTGATTTGTCAACTTCCTGTTTATATATACTATACCAATCATCTTATGATACCGTGTATGTTGAATGCAATGTGATTATTTCCCTCCAGCTTTGTTGGTACATGCAATTTTAAAATTGGTTCATCTTCTCTTCTTGGGCAGTCTGCCATGCCTCCCGTGTTTGAGATGTTTGAAGGAGACATACATACCTGAAGATGTTAATTTTTAGACGATCCAAGGAAGCTCTATGAACCAGGTCGGATATATCACATTTTGGAAAGAAAAATGTTCAGGTATCCTCCTTTTAATTCTTGGCCTAGAATGCAAAAAACTACTTGTGGGACCTGAGATATAACATTGTTGGAGAGTAACCGCTAAATAAAACTTTCGGTGTCCCATCATAATTCTACAAAAAGGTTATGATGGAGATTATCTGAAGTTATAGAAATAGAGAAAATATTATGCTTATGGTGTTGGTGATTCATCTCTATTTTCTATTGTACTATGAGAACCTTTCTATTCCCTGAACCTGCATGTTGTCAGCAGTGTGATGCTTTTATTGAACTATTGCTGCTTTCTTCAGAATTATACTTTTCCCTCGTTGAGATCTCTTATGTTTTGCTAATTGAAATATCCAATATGGTCATAATCAAAGTTAAATCGATGCAGGTGGAATATTTCCACCGGTGGTCAAAACAGCTGTGCATTGCCTAACTGAGCCTAACAGATGTAGTCATGTAGCATTCTTGTAGATAGAGATGTTAGGTTATATTTGGAACAATATTGGAGGTAACAGCTATGCAGATTCTCACGTGTAATCTGAAGTAAATTAATGTAATACGTTTGCAATGTTAATGTAATACTCCCTCCGATCCATATTAATTGTCATTACATCTCTACTACTATAAACACACAGTTTACTCATCCCTTTTCGTCCACTCACTGTGGACTATCCGATCTAATATCATATCCTTTGTATGAAGTGTATTCACTTTGTATCAATACCAGGCTGCATGTTTGATTCGGTCATCTGTATTTTCACGTAGGATGTCAGTGCAACCTTAGTTACTCCCTCCATCCCAGAAAAACCGTCGTACTTCCTCCGTCCAACAAAGGATGTCTCAACTTTGACTAAATTTGGATGCATATCTAGACATGACTTGACTTTGACTAAATTTGAATGCATCTATACATTAAGTCATGTCTAGATATACATCCAAATTTTGACAAACTTGAGACATCTTTTGTTGGACGGAGGGAGTATTAGATTTTACATGTTCCCAAATTAAATGTCGCATTAGCTTCCACGAGATGATTTGCCTGCTTTTAATTGTTTCCGCATGCACAGCGCGCATGCATGCAGAGTTGATTGGAGGGCGCGAGGAAAGAGAGCCTAGCAAACCGAGCCGCAGTTATTGATTGTATGCAGGATTGATTAATTATAAACGTTTTTTGCTGTGCAATTAACTGTCCTTGGTATCTGTGATTTAACTAAAACGACAGTTAAAATGGGAAGGAGGGAGTATTTGGCAATGGGGTTCTGACTATGAAGGCCAATCATTTGCTTATGCATTAAAATCTGTGCCCGCTGTTAAATGGGTTGGTACTGTTGAATTGGAATTGATTGTCATAGCTACAGGTCAATGTGAATACCTATATGTGAGCCTGAATGTCTTATAAAGGCTGACTGCAGGGGGGGGGGGGGGGGGGATTGTTCCAAGATTCCAAGAGTTAAATCCTGAAAGAAGGTGCAACTGTTTTGTAAGTGTCTTTTCATTAACAGGGATTATACATTTTTGCATTGCTGTATATTCTGTTGATTGGTGTTCAGAAAAATGATTAGTTTAACAGATCAGAAAACCTCTTTGTCATTGTATTGCTAACATCTTCTCTGGCTTGAATTTGCGTAATGTGTGAGTGTAACTGGATTGACCACAGAAATTTAAATTGAACACTGAATCTCAACCTTATGTTACTTTTTACATGATTCTTGGTGCCCAAATAGGCTATCGCTTCCCTCTGATACATCCAATGTTTCTTTTGGAACAATAATTCTAATGGAAAATATTCCCTGTCAAATGGCTCGCTATGCTTAATATCTGCTTTACTGTATTACTATGTACCAGTAACTCACATGTTCCATTTATTTGCATGTTGTGCTTAAACAGGCTGGATTAGTTAGAATGCTGAAGAGTTTATTTCGAGAGCTCCAAATGTGTCTCCGTTGCAACGCACGGGCACTTAGCTAGTTAGACAAAATATCTACTTCACTGCATTCTTATAGCAACAACTAGCATCGATGGTACTGCTGAAAATTACTGATTGGTGTTCATCTTAGATTGGACCTTTGATCCAGGTGTATGAGTGTTTCTTAACTAGCTAGCATGCATGTTTAAATGCAGAACTCAGGTAAGGCGTCGCCGTCAGGTAATTTATGAGAGCCTGATATATGCTGACTATGATATTTCTATTTGCTGAAATTTAGACCTGTCAAGCCTGAGTTCAAGCTTGCTATTTCTTAGCAAGTGACCACGGTGTAATTCTCTGCTTCAATCAAGACATGGTTAGAAATTAAACATGTTCCCCATATGCATGCAAATTAATTGCTACCATTATAGTGTTTGTAGTCTACCCAACTTGTTTTATCTTTTTCCATATCACTTCTTTTTGGGTGAAATTCATCACATTCAGTTCAGATGTATATTAAAACGTCCAAAAATTTGTAATTTTATTTCTCAGGTTTCGTAAAGCTAACAAAATTTATAATTTATTTTCCAGGTTTCGTACAAGTGCTCGGTCTGATGGTTTTGGGAGTTGATTATAGTGATTCGCTGAACTCTTGTAGAAGTCTGGGTGCTTCAAGAGTTTGGTCATATTTTGGGATTAACTTGAGAAGTTCTCCACTTTGGTAATTATAGTCCGCTGATGAAAGTATTGCAGTTTCAGTCTTCCTGTTCAAGCTGAAGCATCACTCAGTAGCTAGATTTACTCAATTAAATCTTCGTGTAATGACCATCGCAGGATGCTATGTTCATCTGTGATTCTATTATGAGGATTATGCATTACCTAGCCATGTCATGTACTGATGTACAGCGTCTGGTGGTTCTCTGTGCTGAACTCTAAAAGAAGAGGGAAACAATCGGCATGCTTGGTTGTATTAAACTAAAAGAATCGCAGGTATCAATGGACCCGTGCCTTGGTGACTAGGTTACACTGGATGATGGTGGTTAATGCTTAGTGGAGTGGAACATGATTCTGATCTTTAAACGCCATTACCCGTTGGCTCTCTGCTGTTCCTTGCGGCCCATTTTCCGGCCAAAACTGTAGGACCTTTCAAACCTTCAAATTTGTCTAAATTTGAAACGAAAAAACCAAAAAGGAAGAAGAAAACATATGTATAGTTGGAAATCTAGCCCGGCTGCCAAGTGCCGAACAATGACATGCCCAGCAATGAAATCTGGAGCCCCAAATTTAAGTACAAGTCTCCAAGACAAGCATGCTTCACAACTTGCGAATTCTTGGAACTGAAGATGAATGTCAGGAGGAAATTAAGGTGTAAATCTTGAAATGTTTGGATCACGTATAACCGGCTAGTTGTAGATGGGGGGCACATTATTTTTTTCTTCCGAATGCAAATCAGTTCGGCAGTGCTGAGGAGGTTGATGCAAGGATGCCCGATGCGTAGTCTGTACAACATTTGATAGAAACCATGCATGTGGGAAATGGGCCAAATGGCCAGCAGAAGATATGGGGCTAAAGTCGAGTCATAAGTCTAAGATCCTACATACTCTTTGCATAACTGAACAGACAAGGTTCGGTTTCAGGGTTCAGAGTTTGCGCAGGAAATTGAACAGTTGGGTAGCTAAGCCTGAAAAGGACTAATTTTCTCGTCACCTCAAGGCGATCACACGCTAAGAAAACAGCAAGACCACTACTTAAGCACCCCAAAATATGATGGGCCAGCTATCCTATTACAGTTCACCCAAGAGAGCAACATCGTTGTATCAAGATAGCAGACCACTCTATCTGTCCATCACCAGTAGCCTGAAACAGCATGGTACCACTGTTGTCAGCATCTTGTTGCCCTCAGGGGTGCCATTCTTGTGCATTCCTGCCCAATATTTAAGAATAAGCAGATAACTTAAGAATGAGATCGAATGAATTAATATGTAAATAAAATAGGTTCAACTAGGAAGCTGCAGGCACACACGCATAGATAGCTTTTCCATAAGCGTGGAAAAATGTTTAGCCTACCAGATGAATAAATGGTTTTCCATAGCACCAATGACACCGTGGACGTATTTGGACACCACTTCATGGTAAAAAAGATGTTCAACGGATTCTTGGTTGTTACAGAAACAGGCAAAACAGCAAAGAGCATGACTGCCAATCCAATTTATCTTCCGTCAATTTTTTTTTATCTTAATGATCTTTTATTTCGCAATCTTACTTTGAATCCTATCTTTCCAAAGGTTTTTTCAGGAGGTGACGAGTTAAAATTTTAAACAAAAAACTAACAGTAAAGATTCCCTTGTCAAAATCTGAGCTCAAAACATTATCGAAATATCATAAAAGTCAACAGTAAATAACTTGTTACGCATGAAATGTAACTCCGATTGTACACGTTCATTCAACCATCTCTTAAAAGATAAGCCCCACCCAGAATTAGCTAAACTACGAGGCCGAACAGAATGCTCATCGAAATATCATAAAAGTCAGGAAATCTATCTTTAAGGGCACTGGCATCACGCAATTTATCAGAGTTGTTGCCTATCCAATTGTGCATTCTCAACAAACGAAGTAGGTGCTTACCAAAGAACTACTCAGACACAAATTTATGTGGAGATTATCAAGAGTAAGTATCGTGCCTGAAGGAATTGTTTGCACGGTACACCTCAAACTAATCTCTCTAGAGTATTTTTGGTTGCAATGGCTATTATGTAACTAAACTTTATATGCATTCTAGAGCAACAAAGTGAAATGACACAATAAAATGTGGCTTAAATCAAAATCCTCCTGGAGACAGAGAAGATAAATTCAAAAGAAATTCCACACAAACTATATTCATCAGATAACATAAGAATATAAAAACTGATCTGAAGAATGGTACATACAGACCAAGAAGTCTAGCTGCGCAGATTGCACAGGCAGCCCTTCTAGTTTTAGTAAACTTACAAAGAGAACCAGATAGCTTCAGAAAAAACAATGAGTGGTATAGAAAAAGACAAAACAATTTGAATAATTGAGTAAACATTTGGCATAAGGGCAACATGTTAATTTTCTATCCATGTCTTGACTGAAGCAGAAATTTACACCATGGTCAGTTGTCAGGACTTAAGAAGTAACAAGCTTGAATTTCAAGGTTTGACAGTTCACAATATTTCAGGAAAAAGAATTACAATAGTCATAACGATGACAATGCTAAGCATATATCAGTCTCGTATAGATTACATAACGTCTTGACTAATTTATAGTTATGTACTTAATCATGCCTGCCAGTTAAGATGTAGTAATACGGTACATGATAAAAGAAACAACAATCAGTAAATTTAGCCAGCATCATCACCACTGTGGAATGGATATTTTGTTAAACCAAACATGGTGCCTAGCATCAATACAGAACAGTAATTTTGTAACTATTTTGAGTTCCATATATCTACTAAATCACCAACTAGAACTCAGCAATGACAGGCTAGCAGGATGCCGATATACTGAGCAATATATAGTGGATATTTGCAAAATACGCCAACATGTTATATCCAATAACATAAACGCATGGGTTGAGTAAGACTGTAAGAGATATATGTACTAAATATGTGATTGTATGATAAATAGTAAGAATGGGTCAACAAAGAAGCATCGGTTGGTACCTTCATTTCTCCGCATCTGTCCGAACGAACCAGAACATCTGCCAATGTATCCTTTTTCATGACATCCTTCTTGCCTGAAAATAAGTTCATCTGATCAAGGTACAATAGTAGCAGGCAAATAAACGAGCAAGTGAGTACTAAATACCTGGGATCCGTGTTGTTGCAAGCCACGGTGTAATGATACAACGTAAAACGGGGTGGCCGCCTCCAGCCGGACAATCCCCAGTAACCTCCCCCTTGTGCATGTCCACGCCAACGATGTGCTTGCCGACACTGATGTACACCACATTGGACTCAGCCATGTCGAGAGCACTGATCAGCGGCGTCGTCCCCCCTTGCAAGGGGAGCCATGGGTGGCCTCCATCCGCCCACAGCCTGCTGAGTGCCACGCGGTGCTCCAGCGTCCAGCCGCCACAGTCAGTGTCGAGCTTGAAGGAGCTGAGCACGAACGGCTCCACCTGGGACACCTCGACGTACCGCAGCCATCCCCCCCGCTCACCCCAACGCGCCGGTACATTGGCGGCTCCCGCTGCCACCACACGTTGCCCTCGGCGTCAGGCAGGTGGGTCCCTCGGCGGAGTGCTTCGCGGAACGCTTTCTCGCCCATGTCCGCCGGCAGCACGCTTCCGCTCGGCAGCTGGACGAAATGGGGCTCCGGCCGGTCGCTGAACGGTTCGGCGCAGACGGCGCCGAAGGCCAGGTCCACCCACCACAACCTGCCACTCCAGGCCACCGCCTCCTGGTTCGGCAGCAACCGCCGCCCAGCCGGGAGCTGGCATGGCGAGCCCTGCACAATCTCCCACTCCCCTGTTTCCGAGAGAAACCGGAGCATCAGGCCCAGGTGAGCCTCCATCTCGGCCACGGCGTACCTGTCCGGTGGGCCGAACCCCCCGGCGGCATCGGCCTGCGTGAGGAGCCCCAGCTTGAAACCGGCCAGGATCTTCTTCGGGCCCTCGATTTCCGGGAGGCAGGACGAAATCGCGGTTGCAAGGGTTGAAGACGTAGTGCGTCATGCCGGGGAGCTGGCCGGGGTCGGCGAGGCCGGTGAACCGCCGGACGTGGTTGCCGCCCTGCTCGGCGCCCTGCCTAGCGAGGATGGGAGCCGCGGCGCGGATGTCCTGGACGTTGAAGAGGAGGAGGCCGTTCTGGCTGGCGCAGCAGGCCTGGACGGCGAGCAACCGCACCACGTCGTCGTCGGGGTCCGGCAGCGGGAGGCCGCAGCTGTGCTTGGCGAGGTGCTGGGGAACGCAGAGCCGGGAGATGCTCGGAGGGCTGGCGAATGCCACCGCCGGGCCTGGCGCTGGCCCGGCGGCCGCCGCCGTCTTCGACAGCAGGTACCACGTCCAGCAGCGCTCCCGGCGCGAATCCGTGGCTGCGCCCGCGGCCGTGGAGAGGGTGCGGCGGAAGCGGAAGCCGCGGGCGGAGACGGTGCTAGGAGGCGGCCGAGCGGCATGGCGGTGTGCCGTGAGCGAGCGCCGGAGAGAGGGGAGAGGGTTTTGCGGGCTCTGCTTTGCTCTTCGTCGTCAGGGGGTGCGGTTCATGTGCACCGGGTGCACCCAGATCGAGGCTCAAATCAGAGGGTGGTGGACTGGACGCCGGCCGAAAGCAGCCTAGAAGCGCGTATGGCGTGTTCCACAGCGTTGTCGTTGATATAGTTTCCTGTGAACCCAGGTGTCAGTGTCCTTGGTCCACTGGGGTTGGTTTATGGAAGAGCTCCACCTTTGGCGAGGCGCTGCTTCTTGTTCAGAGTTACGTCACCGGTTTCTCGACTGTTCCCACTCCTCGAGATTCCCCTCTGCTCCCCAAGTCCCCTGAAAACTTTGGAACGTTCAATTTGTCTCTTGAATTTTCAAAATTCCAACTTGACTGGACATTCAAGTACGACCAAGGGTATTCCCGAAATTCTCAACTACAGAAAACAAAGAAATAATCAATTGAAAATCCATCTAGGCTTCCAAAAAGCTACTACCTCCGATTCAAAGTGTCACAATTTTGAATTAGTCTTATACTAGGCGTAGTTGAAAACTGAGACACTTGTTTTGAATCCGAGGGAATAGTATGACATGTGTTGCGGCATACATGATGCAATTTAAATGGACCGTTTTGACTTGTGTGCGAATATTATCGTTTCCTACTCCGTATATAAACATCTATACATGCAGTTTTCTTAAAACCAAATAAACCGGGGTAACAAATTGATGTTTGGTCTCTTAACACGTTCATCTAAATATTTCATCATTGCCACCTTGCCTCACACAATAGGATGACATTATCAAAATTATTTGTCTAGAAAAAAAAATGTTTAACATGCAATAATTATTACAATTTGGAAATCCAAATATATAGATATTTTGAGAAAAGTTGCATATGCTACATCTATTGAAATAGAAATAGAAAATGTAGTTGCTATAGAGGACGTGGAAAAGAAGAGCCGGAGTGGCAGGACGGGCCGGCGGATGTGGTTGGCGATGAATGAATGGGAGGAAGGGTTGGAGAGAGAGAGAGGTAGAGGGAGGGAGAGGGGGAGAGAGTATGGGTGAAAGTGGTTAGGATAATTACGGTCCGAATCCGTTTCCGAATTCGATTTAACAGGATATGGGAAGAGAAATTATTATCCGGCCTTATACGGTATAGGATATGGTATATCAGATTATCAAAATACAATCGAATAATCCGACCCTAATAAGTCGGATATTATCTGTTTTTACCAACATGTTACATGCAACCCACTAGTCCAAGAAGCTCATTCAAGAAAGCCCATATCAACATATATCCCAACCTACTTCTGGTGTGTTTTCTTGCCATCTTATCCACGATTTGGGGTCTAGGCCCAACATAAATGATGACTATGAACTTATTTGTTACTATTATGCATGCACTATCCGTTCATCATTATCCATTTGCGATCCGGCATCGTTTTGCTACCATACCATATCTATTTCGGTGTTCGAATCCGTATCCGCACCGGTTTCGAATCCAATAGGAAAAATATGGAATAGGATATGGTATGAGCATTATCCATCCGAATCTGATCCGCTTTCACCCTTAAGAGAGAGAGAGAATCACGGGAGGGAGTGAAAGATTTGGTATTTGAACATGGGGATGGGGAACTTCGTAAGACAGTGAGATTTGGTAAGCCCGTGCTTTTGCCTCGTGGATTACTCAAGGGCCGAATTGCTGTCACATATGACGTACAAATACGGTACTGATGATCGTATATAATACATTTTGAAGAAACCTACTAAGTACAAAATTAATTTTGGACAGGCAAGAACAGTGGCACAGCAACAACAGAACATCAACAACAAGTGCTAGTCTGTGAAAAAAAAAAAACATTAGCAGAGGAGAGAGCTTTCCAATTATTTGGCCAATAATTTTTAAGCCCACACTTGGCCTTAGATTTGGCAAAATCTTTGAGAAAGATGGTTAGAAGTTCATCGGCAACCAAATTTTTAACTATAAAACAAACGAGCACCAAATTTTAGTGGGTGCCATGTTTTTTCATCGCTGGAGTTGGCTCAAAACGCTCTCTCTCTTTTCTTCTTTGCTTCCCGAATCCTCTTTTTTGGCGTCTTCTGTGTTTCCTCTGTCTCTGAGCACCGCACACGCACCGACGCACGGCTCTCCCGGACTCCCGGTTCATCTCCTCCTCCGCCGCCAACCTCTGAGGCTCTGACCCCATCGCATTGCCGACGCCGCTGCTTCCTCGTCTCCGTTCCCGTGACACTATCTCTCCTCAACCTCCCTCTTCTCTACCTCGCCGGCTCGCTCTCTCTCCATGGCCGAAGAGGACAGCCCATCTCCAGTGCCGCCACCCCACAGATCCCCCGGCCGCGGAGCTTCGACGGCGCCCCGTGTAAGATCCGTCAGCGGGCGGCGGAGCTTCAGGCCGCGGCCCGTCCAAGATCCGGCGGCGGTAGGATCCTCGAGCGGCTGAACTTGGAGCCGCGTCGGCGTGGCAGTTCGGTCCGGGCGGCTGCGAAGAGGAAGATGGGGAGAAGAGGGCGGCGACAAAGTGGCGACATAGGGAAGGAGATGGCGGGAGGGAAGCTCCGGGCGTGGCAGTTGCTGGATGGGGGAATCCTGAGGCCTGAGCATGATTTGGAGGAGCACGGCTCAATTTGGGGAGGGCGATGGGGAAACTGCTGGAGCCCGTTTTCTCCGCGTATAAATGGGGCTTCTGCTGGAGTTGCTCTAGGGCCCGTCCTCTCTTCCTCCAAATATCTGGCGGCAAGCAAAAGTGGCGATGTCGGCGGCGGGTTTGGGAGCAGCCGGCGTCTCGCATTACTCGGATGGCGTCTTGATGGCAGGCGTCTGCACCTTCCAATCCCCGGCACCTCCTTCAGTTCTTGGGCACCTCGTCTCGATCTCTGTCGGAGTCAGCAGGATGGTGGCGGCGGCAGACAGCATGGAAAGGTCGTCGGATCTACGCTCCGCGCGAGCCAGCCAGATTATTCCATCCAGGTCTTTCGTCAGGCTCGCCTGTTTAGCACAGCAAACCAGCAGCAACGGCAGACCACCACGAAGCCACATCTGTACCTGGTGCTTGATGACCACCAGAACGGATTCACCATCCACAAGCTTGACATAGACAATGACCTGGACGTCAGCTGCAGCTCTGAAGACCCGCTGAACTTCCACGAGCCACCCGTCATCCACCTAGGGCCTCCAACAATGGGAAAGGTTGCACAGTTTGCCGCCCTTTGGCAGCCACGTCATCTCCGTATGTCCCTGCACCAAAGGAATGTCAATGATAGAAGAGGGCTTCGACGGTGCTACTGTCATCTTCGACAGAAAGACATCTGTGTTTTCTGTGTCCAGTATTTTGCCGAGCAAGCTACCATTCGGGTATGAAGCAGCCATTGCCGTCGGGAACAGACTATATGTGCTTGAATAATGTACGGACACGAACAACGGCTCAAACGGTTTATTTTTCTGTGCAGGCTTACACTGTCTTGCTGCAGATCTGAATGATAATGAGAGGCACTGGCCTTGGCAACCCTTGTCTGACGGCTCGCAGTTCTCTTGGAGTTGGACTGTCAGCCCTCCTAAGTTTCTGTTTGATCCCAAGAGCATCACTGCGTATGGCGTGCACCCTTGCACGGGCACCATCTTATTGTCCGCTTCTGGGTTTGAGAGCTCGGGTACATTTTCCTACGGCTCGGGAGGTAGTGGTCGGTGGAAGCGCCTTGGTGATTGGGTGCTGCCATTCAAAGGCCTTGCCCACTATGAAAATGTGCTGGGCGCATGGGTTGGGCTTCACCTCCCCTCTCTTCAAACAAAGGATACTTATGTGTTGTACCTTTGTGTATGCCCCGTCATGGCTAACGGGCCGCCGCCGAAGTGGAAAGTATGCACGAAGAAGCTTTTTATGCAACACCCATACTGGAGACATGTGGATGCAAAGCTCGTTTACATGGGTGAGGGCAGCAAGTACTGCCTCATGGAGCGCCTCACATATAAGGGAGGGGGCAATATGATCTATGCAATCCGCCTGACCACGTTCACTGTCATCTATGGTGAGGACGGGGAGCTCAAGACCATGCCTCACCGGCCTGCTCGTTTCTACAAGGCGCCCAGCTATCTTTTTAAATTTGATGTGCAAGCGTTCTGGATGTAGTCTATGCTCCAAGCTGGCAAGCTTGATCATCTAACCAGCTTAGTTTGACAGATTGTATCTGCCATACTTTTCGTGTTTTCTGCTATTTATTTTTGTCTGCCTGCCCGTTGTATTTGATGAGCTGGTGTTTTTTTAGATTCTTAATAATATAAGGCGATATAATATAAGTCTTATACAAATTCGATGGTGGCTCTCTTTTATATTTTATATGGCTTGCTTTTATTACATCTGATAATTTGCTCCCAAGCAAACTGTTCCTCGTAAGATCTTTAATCTATATTTTTCTTGTTGTGGAATTTAGTCTAGCATTCCTCAGATGCTACCTCCTTGTCTGGTTTGGATATACCTTTTTTTACTAATTTTCTAATTTCGTTTCACCGTGTGGACTATAGTTCGCTGTTCAATCAAAACTACCTAATTAGAGTGCGAAAGTAAGATTGTAAGTGCTCCTTATACAACAAAAATGAAGGGCTAGTCATATATTGGGATGCAGAGCTTAGAGCATGTGATGTGATCCTAGAACATGCAATTTGTTTTGTTTTTGCAGGAACACCAGCCAATTGTCTGGGAACACTACATGGAAAATTGGCTTTCTGAGGAATGCCGCATATTATAGTACTCCACACTTATTTGTAAGTTTTTGTTATTTGTATATAACAGTATTGCTACTACATATGAAGTCATCATGTTTTTCTCTATTTTTATGTTACCATTCTCATTCTTTCGAAATGAGCAACTTGCACATGTCTGGCGTTACCTAATTTTATCTTACCATTCTAACTTTTTTTGGAAATGAATGAAGCAAGCTTTTGAAATGAGCAACTTGCACAGTCTGGTGTTACCTAATTTTATCTTACCATTCTCAGGTTTTTGGAAATGAAAGAAGCACGCTTTTGAAATTAGCAACTGCACGTGTCTTGCGTTACTCATTCGTTAACGGTTTGCTTTTTCGGTAGACCATGGAGTAGTACAGGACTTAGGCCTTCTCCCAGTGCGTCGTCTCTTAGCGCATGGTGTATTTGTTTGTGCTTTATTTCATTCTACTAATATTTGTTTCTTTGGTTGTGCTCCTCCTCCAAGCGGTCAAGGAAGAGGTCAAGGAAGTGAGGAGACTGAGGGGACAGTGCGGATGGCTGCTGCGACTACGCCTCGATGGCTGGCCTGGAGGCCTTCACGGCGCGACGTGGCAAGCAGCTCTCCATCTCCCTCCTGCTCTACCATATCCCATCTTCAGTTGTGATGGGATATTTATTTTGCTTTTATTTCTTGCCATATGTAGAGCGGTCTTATTGAAGTTTCATTGGTGAACTATTATGCTTTCATCACTTTTTACAGAAATGTCATCATCATTGATGATCTATCTTTGTCATCATCTGACCGTTTATGATGAGAATGTTGTAGGAAACGGCATCTTCTAGGGTGGCTGCTCCGAAGTTGCATGTCCTAGGAGTGTCTCCATTGCTCCTGTGTAGGAAACCGTATGCATAACACCGCTACCACTCAGACCGTAGTGGTGTTATGCATGATTGCATGATTCTGTGCCCTCCTGTGCGTTGAGCCAGATTATGCGCGATTGTAAACCAAACTCTTCCAATTAACACATAACCACTGTTTAAAATAAATAAATAATACAATTAATTACTCATGTGCTCATTTGATCTTATTGCCGAAAGAAGTTGTACAGATCACATAATAAGTACTTCGGTGGAGTCTTTTTCTTATACTAGCAAGGTGCTCGTGCGCTGCTACGGAACATCTTACATTGTGACAGAACCATAACATTCAGTGTTGTTTGATTTTTGTCACTACTCACTACACGATGGACCAAACATGAGGGCAATTAACTGCCGGCAAAAATCCATTTAAGGAGGCAGTCGAACTGCCGGGAAAGGTAAACTGCCGGCACAAATATTAAAGGGCATATTATCTGCCGGCAAAGATTAAGAATCCTTGGCAATCCATTGCCGGTAAAGATGCAAAGTTACAGGGGCAGCATAACTGCCGGGAGAAATTGGCACCGGCAGCTTAACTGTCGGCACAACCGCACAAGTAACTGGGGAGGAGGGGGAGGCTGGCTCGCCTGTCCATAAGTCTTGCAGGGAGAAAAGAAAATCCATAAGCTCCGGTGCACAAAAGAAACCCTAGAGTCACTCCCAGTCCCAGATAATCCCGCACACAAGCGCTGCGCCGCCACCCCCAATCCTCCCCGTCACTCGCGCACTCCAGCCGCCGTGCGGACTCCAACCTCCTCACGTCTGTGCTACCGTCTCCGGTCCGTGCTCTCTATCCTCCTCCTCGCCCGCCACTGCGCTGCGCCGCTCCACCACACTGCTGCACTGCAACCTCCGCCCTAGCACCACCGCACCAGCCGGATCTACGGCGAGCACGGCTGCCCTGGTTCCCCTCCTGTATCCCCAACCCGCAATCTCCCTCCTACCTCCCTCGCGCACTACCTCTCCCACGCCCCCAAATCCTAGATCCGGTCGGTGAGCAGGAAGTTAAGGCGGCGACGGAGACCTCCCCCGTTCTCTGACGTGGCCATTGAGGCAGGCAGCAAGGCGGAAAGTTAGCTGGCTGTGATGTGTTGTGCTGGCTCTGTTGGCTATGCAGGCTGTGCCCGGTGAGGAGGCCGGACAGGAAGCCATGACACTCTGCTTGCCTCTGCTCCACAACCAGAACCTGATTCTTCTCGATGACAACTTTCAGCAAGAGTGCAGCCTAAGAAGAGGTACTTTTTTTGTTTTCATTGTACATGATATTCCAATTTTTGGGAGTTGGTGATTACTAGTGCGATAGGCCAGTGCACCAGTGTACTGGGCTTGTTCATTGCTACAAACTTCTTATGTAGGTCTGACTTGCTATTTGACCAATGAAATTTGTTAAGAAGAGATAAGCGGCCACCAATTTTTTGATTTCTTCCCTATATGTAAACAAGGATGGATATATATGGTCAATAAAATTTCATTGTTCTAGAAAGAACAACCAGAGTGCATATTCAAAATAGAAATAAGAAGCTAATTTCGTTGTTGTTATTGCTGCTGCTGCGTGTCATTGAATTAAGAGAATAATTTGGCATGTTTTTATAGGTAGCACATCAGAGGTAATCAGTTTGCTCTATTTTCAGTAGGGCATCGAACTAAGAATAGCTAGGAGACAACATCAATGGCCATCAGCAGCACAAGAGGTATGAAGCATGGCACTGAATTAACTAAGTGCTTAAGTAGTGTAGTGTTGACAAATTTTCCTTGGTAAAACCAATCATATCATGTGTAGTGTATAGCACAACAAAGAAGAAACTATTAGTAGATTATTACTGAGTTCTAGTACTTTAGTTTTGTATTTTTAATGAGAAATGGAGTTCTTGAGGTTCTCCCCTCCCAGATCATCTAATAACTATGAAAATTGAACTGAGTTGTAGTACTGTGGTTTTGTTTTTTAATGAGAAATGGAGTTCTGAAGGTTCTCCCCCTCGGGTTCCTCCACTGTTGCTGCGGCGGTATAACATTGCTGCTCACGTAACTTCTTTGTTAACTGGAAAACTTTTGACCTTCATTTCAAATCGTCCTTGATATTCTTGTATGACTGACTTACCAACATGATAATTTTCTGGAATTCGCAGTTGAACCTCATATTGGTGATGGAAGTTTTTTTATCATTAATCAAAAATATGTTTGCTAGAAATGCAAAAATCAGGTTGTGCGATGAAATTATTTTATCTATGTCATTTGTGTCTTAGTCAGTTGATAGTGTCCTCTGCCTTGTGGTCTCTATTTTTGATCGATAGTGGCGTATCGCTTTGATGGTTTGATGATATTCTGGAAGCTGCACCTTGCAAAGCCATGTAGGGAGCTGAGGGTGCTCTTGCTCTTATATCCCTTTTAACTTTTCCTGTATGTTTTTGTTTGCTATGAACACTTTGCTACGAGGAGTACAATAATTCCCCCACATTATCTCAAGATTCTCACTATTTAATTTTGTAAATGCAGGTGGAGGGGGATGATCAAGGACAACTTCAAGGCAACAAGCATGCTGAATTAAATCCCAATAGGTATTACAGAAAACTGCTACACTTGGAGTCTGATTTCTTGTTATATCTATGCCTTGTCAGTTGATGGCTGCTCTAGCAGAACAAATGTGACTTATTTTTAAGAACTTGAAAACTGAAATTATGCAAATGGATTATTTACTGTACAACTCTTCCATTCTTTCTTTCTTCCAGGTTGACACGTTGCACAAGTCGCTTTTGCAGTCCGAGTTGGTGCCATCTAGAACTACTGATTTGCATTTCCGTGTTAATGCTTGATGGATAGCATTGGTGTTAACTTGTATATGAAGTTTCCCCTGAAGTTTCTGTTTTAGAAGCATATTTGTGCTCCTGTTCATTGTTGTATGAAGTTTCCAGAAATGCTCTTGTTGTTCATGAAGTGTTGTGAACTATGTGTTGTACCTGACATATCATGGCTTACTTTTAAATGGAAATTTGGAACTTACGGCTGAAAATGAAGTGTAACTGTGGGATTATGCAGCTTATTACTTTTTTTCTAATTGTGGGATGAAAATCAAGGGCAGTTTATCTGCCGGGGAATGCAGGAAGAGCCAGCAGATTATCTGCCGCCAAATAACTAACTGCCGGGAAAGGTATTTTTTTTACGGCAGGTTAGCTGCCGGGAATAGACCAAACCGCCGGGATTAAACCTACCTGCCGGGAAAACTATTTGCCGGCAGGTTAATCTGTCTACCGGGCAAAAAACTTGACTGCCGGCAAAATACAGGTAGCAGGGCACTTGAGCTGCTGGCAAAAATAAAACTGCCGGCAAAGACTTTTGCCCGCAGCGTTATAGGGGGCAGGCAAGACTGCCGGCAAAAACTCTTTGCCGGCAGTTATTCTGCCCTCTTTAGTGATTTTTGCTGGCAGAAAAGGTGCCCTTAGGTTTGGTCCATCGTGTAGTGACTATTTATCCTGCTTTAATAGTTCGGTTGATGGGGAATTGAGGATTAGAGAATGGATGCAGCAGCTGCGGGTTGATTGGGAGAGGAGGCCGGCAGAAGGAAGAAGATACTGGAGGAGATTGGAGTTTTAAGCGATAGAAGAACATGAGATCAGTGTGATTCGGACGGACCCCATTTGTTAGTTGCCAATGCCCAGGAAGGAGATGCATGGGAGGTGAATTGACGACCACTAAGTGAAAACTTTATAAGTAGGAAAGATATGCGATGGCATGTTTCAGGTAATTTATCTTGCGAAGACAGCGATAGAAGAACATGAGATCAGTGTGATTCGGACGGACCCCATTTGTTAGTTGCCAATGCCCAGGAAGGAGATGCATGGGAGGTGAATTGACGACCACTAAGTGAAAACTTTATAAGTAGGAAAGATATGCGATGGCATGTTTCAGGTAATTTATCTTGCGAAGACCCTGGTCTTTGATTAATTGTTCCTCATGTGCCGTATATTATAGACATGTTGCAACGTATTGGAGAAGGTTAATCATGCGAAGACCGTAGATTGTCACCTTCCATTCTGCCATTAGTCTCGTTGGGTCCCCAGGAAACAATTGATTCAGCTTGTTCGGTCTGCAGCTTGCCTGAATTTGTTAGATTAATTAGTTTTTCCATTCAGCTTGTTCGGTCACCTTCCATTCTGCCATTAGTGCTCAGTGATGACTTTTCATAGTCATATGTATGTCAGATAGATTTCTCCCCATCCTTAAAGAGACGACGTCCATATGTTTTTCTGGCTGTAAAGACAAGACGTTACAACAAATGAAATCGTGTTGGCTGAATGATTGCTTGTGCCAAATATGTTTTAGTTTAAGCTGGTGATACTCATACTCAATCGATATCATATCTCATTTGCCATCAAGAAAATAAACAAGTTTCAGAGCAAATAATTCCACCGAAAAATCAATCTGCTTCATGAACAGCATCGGAATATGTAATTCTTGGAAAGGGAAAGACAAACGGGCTCAAGCAACTCATACATGCTAACATAGTCGATCGAAGTGGTCAGGAATCATACTCCCTCCGTCTAAATTTGACTCAAATTTGTCTAAATATGAATGTATCTATGTCTAAAAAAAATCTAGATACATGTAATAAAAAAAATCAGTTAATATTGGACCGAGGAGTGCTTGCTAACCAGCTCCTCTAGAATGGAGGGACAAACACTCTTCGGATGACCATACCCATCACTTGCCACGACTGCCTTTAGGTTGCCTCGTAACGTGAGGAAATTGAAGCATGCCTCCTTGAGCACACGGCACCCATGCCGTTCGGCCAACGCCAACATTGTGGCCACGGTGGTTTCGTCAATATGTCTGCACAGCTTCTCCTCACATGCCATTTAGCCTCCGAAGATCATTCGAGCAGCGGGCTTCCTCGTCGTCTGCCCCGCCATGCCCGCCTCCGCCAGGGTTCCTTGGATGCATGGAAGCTGTCCGGCCACCATGGCGGCCAGCGGAACACTCCGAATAGTTCACCGCCAATGTGGGGCTTGGTGGCAACGAGAAAAGCGCCCGAAGTGGATAAGGAGAAGGGGATTCCCCGGTGGGTTTCTGTTTGGCGGCGGAGACGGCGACAGAGAGTTAGGGTCGGAAGAATACCCTTGCCGGTGGTTTTTTTTCCTTCTAAATCGAACTTGAATTTTCGGGTCGGCCCGTTTCGGTGTCTGTTCAACGGGTCCCGCCCGGATCCGGCCGTTGGCCAGCAGTATGGATCGTGGCGCTGGCTTGTTTTCTTCCTGGGGAAGGAAGCTTGACGCGTACTAGCACCGAAGACGAACCACCGCCCCGCCGGCCACCCCAACCAATCGAAGGCGAGCACATGGCGGCGCGGCGCGGCTTCGATTCGCCGCCGGCTCTCCCGGAAGAGCTCCTCGAGGAGATCTTCCTCCTCCTCCCGCCCGACGACCCATCGCGCCTCCTACGTCTGCAAACCCTGGAACCGCGCCGCCTCCAGCCGCGGCTTCCGCCGCCGCCTCTACGAGCGCCACGGGCTCCCCCCCTTGCTGGGATTCCTCCACAACTCCGGCGACCCCGCTTCGTCTCCACCACCGCCTCGCCGTTCCCCCTCCCCGTCCCGGACCGCCGCTCCTGGCGCGCCCTCGACTACCGCCACGGCCGCGCCCTCTTCATCTCCGTGGCTGACGAGGAGGCCCGGGTCCTCCTAGTGTGGGAGCCAGTCACGGGGTACCATCAGCGGGTGCCGGCTCCCCCCGCTGCGCTCAGCAACGATTTCTCCAACGGGGCCGTCCTCTGCGCGGCGGACGGGTGCGACCACCGCGGCTGCCACGGGGGATCCTTCCGCGTGGTATTCGTCTCCTTCGACGACGAGCTGGATGACACTTTCGCGTAGTTGTACTCGTCGGAGACTGGCACCTGGGGCGAGCCGGCCATCTTGAGCGGCACGACCTTGGACCTCAACAAACCCGGCGTGCTCCTAGGGAAATCTCTGCTGTACTTCGTGTCTGAATGTAATTCCGCCATCGAGTACGACTTGGTCAGGCACAGCCTGGATTTGTTCGACTCGCCGTTGGACCTTGAGGTCGTGTTTGACCATGACAGCCTTGACTATGACAGACTTGTCTTTATGCTGTCGGAGAATGGTCGACTGGGAGCTGCCGTTGCCAGGGATTCGCGTCTCATCCTGTGGTCAAGGGAACCGGAAGACGGCGGTGATGCGCGATGGGTACAGAGCAGCGTCATCGACCTGGCCAAATTGCTTCCGATTGGTGACCCGGTAACTGAGTCTTCAGAAACATCACCAAAGGTGATGGGCTTTGCCAATGAAGCAAACACAGTTTTCGTGGGCACGGTTGCTGGCCTGTTCACAATCGAGCTCCAGTCACAGGGGGTGAGGAAGGTGCACGAGGACCGTGAGTTCAGCTCATTGATTCCACTTGTTGGCTTCTATTCTCCATGTTGTACAATCGGGACACCCGGAAGCAAGGACCATGGCTTGCCGCTGTGGAACGCTAGTGAGGGAATAGGGAAGGAGGATAAAACCCTATGGCAAGCGCGGGAGCTGGTCGACAAGGGGTCCAAGGCTATCAAAGAGGTGAAATTCGTCGATGCCGTCGACTGCCTCAGTCATGCCCTTAAGATCAGGTTAGCTCTCTCTACTCCCAAATGCCTTCCATGTTACCGGATGTGCTGAAATGTGTATACAGACTGATGGTGTTGAAAAATTTCCAATTAGTTCAGTCCTTTTCTGGTTTTGGTACTTTCATGTGTCCTTGGCTGAAATGCTGAATCGTGAACCCCAATTGTTACTTTAATTGGAGGAAGCACTCTAGGAATTGTTACAAAATGGTGTCTTCAAAACTTTGTTGGTACCTTGTGCTATCAAAGGTTTTGATGGAATAATTGTTGCTGAGCTTCTGTATCTTAGATTATATAATTTTCGTTCTCTCTCATAGCCTTATGTTATAACCTTAACGGTGATTCACCGACATATTTATGTCTGTTGTCACCTAGGACTGCACATTACGGACAACTTGCTCTTGAGTGTGCTAGCTCGTATTACAAATGTGGATGGGCTTTGCTACACAAAGCAAGGCAACAGAGAGCTGAGGATGCATCCTTTCCATTATCTAATGTTCCCGTAAGCACACGAATTGAAGAAGCAATGAAGAATACAACCAGCAAAGACGATACCGGAACTCAAAGACCTCTTGTAGGAACGATGAAGATAGCTCCAACTTCAGGGAAAGGTGATATGGAAAAACATACAGCATTATTCCTTTCCCCCAAACAGTAATGTACACTTAAAGGCATTATTCCTTCCCATCAAACATATATCAGCTACTTGCATTCTAGATTTGTGTATTTCCTTTTTTCTCCTGTACTACTACACTTGGAATAGAAATGCCAGAACAAATAAATGTGGGTCTATGAAGGTCTTTTTTTGGCAATAGTTGGTACCTTGTGCTATCATCAAAACATAGTTGGTACCTTGTGCTATCAAAGGTTTTGATTGAATAATTGTTGCTGTGCTGCTCTATCTTAGATTATATAATTTTCATTCTCTCTCATAGCCTTATGTTATAACCTTAACAATGATGCACCCACATATTTATGTCTGTTGTCACCTAGGACTGCACATTACGGACAACTTGCTCTCGAATGTGCTAGCTGTTTGGTTTGCACAAAGATTAATCACGTGAAGACACATGCTCACAGCCTCACACGACAATCACCGGATTATGGCTAAAAGCACCTGTCGTGTCTTTCTTTGCTTTATTTCTTATCTCAATATCTCTAACCCGGCACAGAAACTGCCTACACCTACACTGACTAGGTGTCCAACTTGATTAGGAACAACCAAACAAGGAAAGTAACACCGATTCCTAATACTAACTCGAGTATTATTAGGACAGAACTAGTACTCACGATTTGGTAATTAAACAACGCGGAAACACTTTCCTAGTTACACTCAAACTCAAGATTATCCTAACACTAGCACGTATGACAAATGTGGATGTGCTTTGCTACACAAAGCAACACAGAGATGAAAAGGCAGCCTTTCTATTATCAAATGTTTCCATGAGTGCACGAAAAGAAGAATCAGTGAAGAATACAGCCAGCAAAGACGATACCGGAACTCAAAGAGCTCTTGTAGGAACGACGAAGATAGCTCCAACTTCATGGAAAGGTGATTTGGAAAAGAGTAAAATGCATCGGAGGTCCTAATTCTTTCGTAAAAGTCCCAAGTTAGTCTGTTTTTTTGTGAAACTGCATGTTTTAGTCCTAATAGTTCGTAAGTGGTTCAACACAGGTCCTGTTGCGGTTCTGGTGCGTGCCTTTTGCCGACGTGGCTATTTGGATCCACGTGTCAGGTTCCAAGGTGTACTATTTTTTTGCCAAAAACCCTCCGGACCATTTCTTTCTTCTCCCCCGTCACCCCTTTCTCCTTTTCTGCTTCTGCACTGGTCACCTTCTCTCCGAAACCTCTCTCTCCCGAGTCCCCCCTTTCTCCCCTGCCGCCATGGACCTCCCCAAAAAGTCTATGGCCTCCACCTCCTCCCTCCACCTCTCAAGCACCGCCACCTCCTCAGGAATACCCACCACGCCGGCCTTCCTCAGGATCTCCACCGTCCTTTGTCCCCGCCGCGACCAGCAGGGTCAACGGCACCGCCCAACGCGTCAACGGCCCCGCAGCGCCAATGGCAAGCCACGGCACGTCAACGGCGACGGCGGCAAGCACAACAACGGCGCCGCCATCAACGGCAAGATGTACGTCCACGGGCGCAACAGGATCCAGGTGAGCACGGGCGGCAGTGGCCAGGACGGGACGGGGCTGCGCGTGGCGTGCCTGGCGCGGCGGAAGCCGGCGAGCTCCGCCGTTCACGCGGGTGCTGGTGCAGCAGTGGTCGGGGAAATGACCGAAGCCTTGCAAAGGCGCTCTTCGTTCACCATTTCATGGCCATTGGTGCGTGCGCTCGAATTATCACCGCGTGGGGACGCTGTTGGGCGGGGGAGACCAAGGCGAGCGCACGAGCGGGCGTGCGGCGGTGCGGAGGAGGCAGGCGTCGGAGCGGGCGAGCTAGCGCCAGGCTTCGGGGAGAAGGAATGGGGGCGGCTTGGGAGAGAGGGGGGGACGTACAGAGCCAGAGGGAGAGAGCTCGGGGGGAAGAAAGAGGGGATGAGCTGAGAGTGAAGGGCTGACAGGGGAGAAGAAAAAAAAGGGCAGGTTTTTTTTTGCAAAAAATAGTACGCCTCGGCACCCTGACATGTGGATCCTATTAGCCACATCAGTAAGGGACACGCGCCAGAACCATAATAGGACCTGTGCTGAATCACTTATGAAACTATTAGGAGTAAAATGTGCAGTTTCAAAGAAGTGGGACTAACTTGAGACCTTTACGAAATAATTAAGACCTCTGATATATTTTACTCTTATAAAACATTATTCCTTTCCCCAAACAGTAAAGGCATCATTCCTTCCCCCAAACATATATCAGCTACTTGCTTTCTAGATCTGTGTATTTTTTTTTTCTCCCGTACTACTACACTTGGAATAGAAATGCCAGAACAAATAAATGTGGGTCTATGAAGGTCTTTTTTCCGCAATAGCTTGTTAGACAGTGTAGTTGCATGGGTTAGCTTTTGCTATATAGAAGCTCTTCCTGTTGGACATCAGCTATGCAGTAATGTATAAATTGTTGATTTAAATTTTCATCATAATTATAAGTACAGTAAAATGCATCCGCGGTCCTAATTCTATTTCAAATGTGCCAACTTAGTCCTAAAACTTTAAAAACGCATGTTTGGGCCCTAAATCTTTTTGAAGTATGCGTGTGTCTCTGTGTCTGACCGGGTGACGTGGTCGTTTGACTAACGCCACGTAGGACTAGGCCCACTTGCCGGGAAATGTAATTTTACACATATCCCCACGACTCCTTCTCCTTTCCAACCCACAGTCCGTTGAAGTCCAGACATGAACGCCGCCATGTTGAAGTCAAGCCAGAGCGCGGAGACGAAACAGCACATGTTGGTCGTGGCCAGCGCCACCAGTGACAAGTCCAAGCCTCGCAACCGTCGGCCCTCTGGGCTCCGCCCGTCCACCCACTCCACCATGGCCCTGGACGTGAACCCGGACACGGCTAGTACGCCGGCGGAAGTTCTTCAAGGTCCTCCTGCCCGGCACCTTCGAATCCAGCCTAGTACGTACGCTGCAGGTTTCTGAAACCTAATTGATCAAGGACTAATCGAATCAATTCTGCGCTGATGTCGTTGAATTGATTGATTTCCTTGCTGCAGTGACTGCCGCCCAAGTTCGCGGCGGGACTTCATGTTGGAATGTTTATAGATATATTGCAAGGGAGATTTTCCCCTTTCCTTTTATAGCTTCGCTTGATATTCAAGCTGTATTGAAAATTTGTAATCCTTGTATTAGGCAACTGGTGATTGATTGAATCATCCTGATTATACATCACGCCATGCTGAATATACGCATACGTGGGCCGAGGATGGCCTGGCCCGGCCGGCCTCGCCTTCGCCGTCGAGTCCTTGGACGCCTCTGGCTGCAGCCTCAGCCTCGACGCCACCACAGCCGTCAACGTCAAGCACGACCGTGGCCGCACGATGAACGACGACGACACCGCCAGTTGCTGCCACGATGACACGGAGTCCGGCAATAATAACAACGGCGGCGGAGGAGGACGCCGGGTACCGGAGCCGCTGCCGTGCGCGGCCGGGATGAAGAAGAGGAGGAAGAACTCGCTGGTCACTGCGGCGGTCACCTCGGGTGGCGGCTCTTTTGGAAGAAGAACAGAGGACGATGGCGGCGCATCGAGAGGCCGTACGAGCAGCGGTGCTTGTACCTGGCCATGGTTTTTTTTCTGCAAAGTTACATTTCATCATGATAAGTCGGTCCAGTCCTACGTGGTGTTGTCAAACGTTCACGTCACCCGGTCAGACACTGAGATACAAGCATAAGACCTCGGATGAACCACTTAAAAAAGATTTAGGACCCAAACGTGCATTTTCAAAGTTTAAGGACTAACTTCGCACCTTTGAAATAGAATTAGGACTGCATGTGCATTTTACTCTTATAAGTATTTGCCTTTAAACGGATCAATGCAATATTATGATCATGTTATATTGATTAAGTTGGATCATTAACTGTTTTCGCTAAACAAATATGTATCACTTGCGCATTTGTATGCACCTCATTGCTTTCTGTTGTTGTTTGGTGTTTCCCTGTTTATGTAAAGTCCCACTGTATAATAGTTTATCATCCTTTTGAATGTGTTTCTCTACCTGCTGTAGCAAATCTAATATAGTCAGTGATCAGGGCTAAACTCAAATGTCAAAGATAAGAGTATGAGATTGGTGATGGCAAGGATGATAACGATGTGGGTGATTCTGATTTGGATCTGGCCTGGAAACAGTTGAATTTTGCAAGAGTAATAGTTGAGAAGAGCCCAAATGACAACGCTATGGAGAAATTTAAAATTCTTTTTGCTCTGGCTGAGGTCTCCATGGAAAGAGGTGGCTCTCGTTGTCTCAGTACTTCTACATTTAACTTGTTGATGGTTTTTATGCTTATGTCACAACATTTAATTTGCAGGTGACTTTGACAACTTGCTCGGTTACTACTTCAAAGCTCTAGCCATCTTGGAGCATGTGGTTGAGCCTGACCACCCTGGAATTGCCAAACTGTATCCTCATGGTAATGACTATCAATTGTCTGTCATGCAGTAGTATAAACAGTTAAATAGTATAGAGCGGCATATTTGCAATCCATGTGTTGTTGTGCATCCTTGTGGGAGTATATGTTTTTGGTTCTACCCGTGCATTTTGGTCGGTTAAGGTAAACATTTAGGTCTCGCTTGGCAGCAATCCTCTGGATTTGTGGGGATTGAAAGGGATTGAGGGGGAAATGAACAACAATCACTTCCGTTCCCCCTGGATCAAGGCAGGGATGGGTTCAAACGAACAAGGGCTTACTGGCTAAAGGTGTCATTTCATTTTTATTATAGATGTATGATTTCAGTTAATCTGGGACCCAAATCTTGCAAGTGTACCTTCACTTGCGGAAATGCACACATTCTGTAGATGTGCAGAAGAAGTGTGGTCACAAAAGGAAAATTTCAGTTTTCATGCTTGTATCTTGTGGATATTGGCTTTGTTGATTTCCTTAATTCAGTAGTAGAAACTTCCGAATATGTTTGTGTTTTGCCTTCGTGTCAGTGGTGCCCAAGCTCGCGGATGCTATCCCCTATTGTGCAAAGGCTATTTCACTATACAAGTCACGTAAGCAGAGGTTGGAAAATGCCATGAAAGCTTTGCTGGCTGATGAAGGTGATAATGCTTCTGCTGCTGAAGGACGCTCTTGAAAATATGCTATCGAATATGAGATGGAGTTCCTAACTGGCATACTGGCTAAAGCCGAGGAGACGGTATCAAACTTGATTTTACTCATGTTGGAAAAATTGTTCTTGCTAGTGAATCAAGTCCTCTGTGAACAGAGAATACTATTTCCCCTTGCACACAAGGAACACTGACATCTATGAATTTCTTCGTTTTCAGCGTGAACTACTGGATGCAATGTCAACCCGAAGGTCTGCCACAGAAGAAAGAGCTGCCTGATTGCCTCACCGGTGACTGGAAATTTAGTAAAGCTGTGCGTGTTCGACTTGCCTGGAATGCTCAGGTTTTGACCTGCATATGTAACTAGTTATATTAGGCTGGTCTACTGAACTCTTAAGTATATGGTGGACGTATTCAACCCATGGGCTGTTGTCATGGTGGTCAGCCCTTTTGAAGCGCACGGGGATATGCCAAAGGACGCAAATGAACTGAATTGAGTGCTTTTCCCACTCGTTGAGTTTTCCTTCTCTGGAGTGACCGATGTCAATGAAGTCAAGAGACTTCAGTGTGCAATGATCATGCTGCATACGCAGATGAATGCACTCACAGCTTGTTTGGCTTCCATCATTTAAGCCTGGAATTCATTTTGGAGTTTTTGTTTGGATGGCGCAAAACTGGATAAAAGAATTTGATCCGAGATTTCCTAATTCTGCTAAAAAAACATATCAATTATCTTGGTTTTTCTCTCTTTCTACAAATCCTTGTTGGCAAACAACATGATTTTGGAAAACCTGGATTCAAATTTGATCAAATGAAATCCGGTTAAAATTTGATTTCATTTCACTTTTAATGCAAATTTGCACTAAACCACGACAAGTATTTACGAACGGAGGGAGTAATCAACTACCAAACGACTGAGCAGTTGCAATATGTTACTGCTTCCTCTGTTCGTAAATATAATCCGTGAGGTGTTCTAGCTTTGTCTTAAGTCAGATTTCTGAAGTTTGATCAAGCTTATACGAATCCTATGTTGATACTCATACTCCACTTCATATCTCATTGGTGAGTCATAAAAAAGAAGAAACAAGGTTCACATCAAATAATTCGATCGATAAATTTTCGTGACCAGCATCAACGCATCATATAATTCTTGGAGAAGGAACGACAAACGGGCTCAAACGACTCATATATGCTAACATGCAGCAATTCAAGCAACCGTTCGTTCGTCTTCGATCAGCGTGGCACCAAGTTGACCGAAGCGGTCAGGATCATACTTGCTGACCAGCTCCTCTAGAATGGAGGGACAAACACTCTTCAGATGACCATACCCATCACTTGCCAAGACTGCCTTCAGGTTGCCGCGTAACATGAGGAAATCGAAGCACGCCTCCTTCAGCACGCGGCACCCATGCTGCTCGGCCAATGCAAGCGTCGTTGCCACGGTACTTTGGTCGATATGCATGCACAGCTTGTCCTCACATATCAGTTTTAGCCTCTGGAGATCATACCTGTCCGCCGCCACGAGCAGGTGCTGCGCCATCTCCGTTCCTACACTCTCGCCGTCAGTCTGGGCCTCTGGGGCAGCGAGTCGGTGTACACGAAATGGAGCATGGCCTCGAACACCTTAGCCTCCATGTCGCCGATCCGTATTACGCCTGGCACGGCATTGTTGTTCTCCTTCATCGGGCCAAAGAGCTCTGCCGCGAAGACAGGGGAGCGGGCAGCGAGTATGTACCTGTGCGCAGCGAACCTCTCGCCGTCGACATCAAACGTGACATCCGACCAGTCACCGGCCGAGAGGAGCCGGCCGAGATGCCGGTGCATGTCAGACGGCGGCACCATGACGCACGACGGGGTGTCCTGCCTGACCGAATCTTCTACGACGGTAAGATCGCACCTTATCCAGATTACTGCTTCCGACGAACACATCGAAACCATGACGACGCTCTTTGGCTTCTTTGGCACAGAAGGCGGCGCTACATATGTTGGTGACATGGGGTGAGTCTCCGTCGTGGGCGAGCAGACTGAACTTGAACCGTGCCAGGACGACTGCGTTGGCATCACCGTCGTCGTTCTTGTTGTCGAGACGGAGGTAGATGGACGAGTAGTGCTTGTCACCCCAATCGGGGTAAAACTCGACGCTCCAGAGATGGCCACCGACGGCGAACGTCCCGGACCTGATGCATTTAGGATAGCTGAACCCTCTGGTCCGGGAGTAGCCGTCGATCTTGAACAAGTGTGATCCGGACAGTGGTCGTGTGGCGAAGGTTGACGCGTGTGGCACAGCAGAGGCACGCCGTCACCGGCAGAGGACATGGCTGGATGGAGGCCTGTCAAACGAGCTCAGTGGAGATGGATCCAAGAGCTGGAAGTGTTTGCTGGTGGATGCAAGGAGAATGGCGAACGGGTGGGGAGCTCGATCGGCGTGGGGTTCTTATATACGCGGAGCATCTGTGGTCATGGGCTGATGGCGCATTGATCGCATTGGTTCATCATACGAGGAGTCGCCTGTGCGAGTAATGAGAGTAGCATATGGACGGATCGAGGAGACGAAGGATCAGTGAGAATAGGAGACGTACGGGCTGCAGATTTGCACTTTGGAATTTGGGCTTGACTCTGCAGCTTCCCTCGGAGTCCAAGAATCGGGCTACGGGACACGATCGAGCTGAGAGAGCGGGGACTTGGTTCAGCATGAGCCGGCTCTCTTGGCTCCAAGTTTAGATTGAGCTTGAGACGAGCCTAGCTTGGTGCATTTGCGCGCCACCGTGCGATGCTGCTCTTCCTCTGATCGATCGGTCCGAATAAATCGCGTGGTTAAGCAGGTTGAAACTCTGATTTGACTAATTTCGTAGGCCTGCGTTTGCACAGACCCGTCATGTCCCGTTACCGGTACCCTTAGGTTTGATTTCCTTCAATCATGTAGTTTGATTTCTTGTGAATCGTTTGGATTCTCTCGACCTGGACGACCGGCCATTTCGTCTTCTCTGGCTACTCCCCGTCATCTGCGTCTCCATGGCAGGCTCTGCGTCATCTACGGCATGGCTGTAGGTTTCTCTTTGCAGTTATGTCTATTGCATCAAGAAATCTGTCCACCTCGTCAATTTATGGGGCGTTGATTCCTCTTTGAAGCTTAGGAGCAATTGTATCCACAAATCTGCTAATCCACCATCCCCACCACGGAGCCGCCCAACACCGCTGCTAATTAAGCAGCCCGCGCTGCCGACCAGCGGGCGCGCTGCCTGCCGTTGCAGATCGCACCCGTCCGCTGCCTCCTGCTCTGCTCACTGCATCGGGCGGGCCAGGCCCACTACGTTGGATCGAGGCGGTGTTCTGTTCTACTGATTTGTGCTGTCGTGATTAGCGATCTGTTGTGATGATTAATTTGGTTGAAAGGAATACTTTTGTCCTACCACAAAATGCTAATCATCGAAAATTATTATTACTCCCAAATATTATCCAACGCCATAGATGAGTCTTCCAAGGTACGCGAATTTCATTCCACTCAACAACTCTTGATGTACCTCTACTTTGTCCATTGTTCTTGTGTGTACAACATCTATATACTTTTATTTCATTTAAACATTACTTCATGTACCCTTTGTACTGGTACATTCAATTTGTTTGCTCTGCTAATAAGTAGTAGAACAGAGACCTCCTGCATCACATAACTTGGAATTATTTTACTGTCACCATCAGATTATTGCTTTGGTATGGGTACACCATACTAATAATTGATTCTCATTGTGATATCATTTAAGGTACCCAGTGTACTTGCTAGGTATTGGTTGTTTAGTCCGTCGCATCTTGTTTCGCACGAGGTTATATGTTACTTTTGTAATATAATGTATTGTAACTGATTTAATATGGGCTGCATCATCATTTCAAATTAATCGAACCTCTTTGTGAGATTGATTTGCTAATTTTTTTTAATCATTTTAAAAAATAATACGTATTTTTTAAAAATTTCAAAAATAATACGGCCTCGGCTTCGCCCAGGCCGAATGGGCCCAGTCGGCCTGGCCGAAGCCGATTAGGCCAGGCGGCGCAGAGAGGGGCCCTGCAAGAGGCAGTCGGCCTGGCCCAGGCCGACTGAAGCCCAGTTGGCTTCGCCCAGGCCGACTGGAGCAGTCGGTTTCGGCCAGGCCGACTGGATGAAGTTGGTTTTGCCGAAGGCCAAATTTTTGTCTCGAAACATATTACTATCGGACATACTATTTAGACGCGTCAAATACTAAGCAGTACGACAGATTTAAAATATTAATACGTGTCAAATATTAAACAGTACGACATAAAAAAATCTAGTCTATCAAAACATATTACTACCGGCCATAATATTTAGACGCATCAAATACTAAGCAGTACGACATTAACCGTTGTCCAAAACAATGAGCACTACCAAACGCTAAAACATACTTCTATATACACATACACACATATCCTCATAAACATATACATTATAGGATAAATACGTGAGAGATTAGAATTTACCCTTGAAGCGTGTGAACTCCAACCTCGAGCAGCCTCACAGTCACCGGATGAGCACCACCACCACCTCCAAACTCTTCCAAACCACCACCATTGCTCCAACTTTGCACTACAGAATTAGCTCTACATGGCCTCTGAAAACAGTAGATCGAGGTGTCTTTGGGTGCCAACTAGGTAGGGGATGCGATTTTGTGGGTTAAATGAGATCAAAGTGCACTAATTTGGGCTAGAAAATGGGGGCATTTGAAGAGAAAATGAAGAACACAAGAAGAACAGAACAGAAGAACGAGGAGAGGAGGAAGAAGCAGGGGGCGCTCGTCAGGGCTAATTTTTTTAAAATAATATGATTTTTTTTAATCATTTTCAAAAATAATACGCGTTTTTCAAAAATTTCAAAAATAATACGGCCTCGGTCTTGCCCAGGCCTAATGGGCCTTGCTCAGCACCTGGGGCCCCCACGAGACGCTCGGCTTCGCCCAGACCGACTTAGCCCAGTCGGCCTCGCCGGAGCCGACTGGCCACTCGGCCTACCCGTGGCCGAAAGGGGCCTGGTGGGCCGCGGGGGAATCTTTTCCTTTTTTCCCTTTCCCTTCTCCCTTCCCATCCTCCCGTGCCCGACCGAGCCCAGCCAGATTGCTCGCCCGAGCCCCCTTCTTCTTCCTCCTCGTTTCTTCTGTGTTCTTCTTCTGTTCTTCCTTTTCTCCTCAAATGCCCCAATTTTCTGGCCCAAATTAGTGCATTTTGATCCCATTTAACCCACAGAATCGCATCCCCTACCTAGTTGGCACTCAAAGACACCTCGATCTACTATTTTCATAGGCCATGTAGAGCTAATTTTGTGGTGCAAAGTTGGAGCAATGGGGGTGGTTTGGAGGAGTTTGGAGGTGGTGGTGGTGCTCATCCGGTGACTGTGAGGCTGGTCGAGGTTGGGGTTCATACGCTTCAAGGGTAAATCCTAATGTCTCACGTATTTATCCTATAATGTATATGTTTATGAAGATACGTGTGTATGTATATATAGAAGTATATTTTAGCGTTTGGTAGTGCTCATTGTTTTGGACAACGGTTAATGTCGTACTGCTTAATATTTGATGCGTCTAAATATTATGGCCGGTAGTAATATGTTTTGATAGACTAGATTTTTTTATGTCGTACTGTTTAGTATTTGACGCGTATTAATATTTTAAATCTGTCGTACTGCCTAGTATTTGACGCGTCTAAATAGTATGGCCGGTAGTAATAGATGGGCTAGATTTTATTTATGTCGTACTGTTTAGTATTTGACGCTAATATGCCGTATTGTTTAGTATTTGTCGCGTATTAATATTTTTAATATGCCGTACTGCTTAGTACATGACGCGTCTTAATATTTTTTTATATGCCGTACTGCTCAGTATTTGACGCATCTAAACATTTTTTTAGGCATCAGAGATGTCCGGTGTAGTGAAGTTTGTTTTTTACTACGGTTCCGATACTGTCTTAACAACTTGTTGAGGCAACTTGTTCATTTTATTTATGCAGTTTGAAGTGGGCTGGCCTTTTACCTTTCGCACGACTTGTTGAGGCAACTCGTGCGGAAATCGTAGAGGGCGAGCGACGAGGCTTCAACTCTACACGGCTACAAATTGACCACTCGCTGTTGAGCTGCTTAGTGGATAGATGGAGGCCCGAGACACACACGTTTCACTTTCACTGGGGAGAGATGGCTCCTACTCTCTAGGATGTGTCGATGCTACTGGTACTACCAATGGTGGGTGATCCCATAGGACCGTTGCAGGCACTAGCTGATTGGCAGGAGGGTATGGCACTACGCTTTGAAGGTATGTGTTAATTTGTGCTCTGTGTTTTAATTTGTACTTTATGTGGAATTATGTTTTAATTTGTACTCTATGTGGAACTATGTGTTAATTTGTGTTAAAATTTATATATTAGTTTACATAAACCATGAATGAAGCTAACTTCTTTTTTTTACAGAGACGCTTTGCACACGATCAGGTCAGGAATTGCTACCCATCATTCAACGAGCAGTTCGACATGTTGCACTCTGAGGCGGTTGTCTGGGAGCCATACACACAGGACGCCATCGATGTTAGATACCCTGGCGGGATGTCCACGGTCTGCACGAGAGATTATGTTTGCTGGATGACAAAATCAAAGATCATCTTCGACGTCTGCGTGGAGGAGATGGCCCAGCAGAGGGTCATGAGGCAGTTTGGTGCACGCCAGTTGGTCATTCCTCCACCGACGAAGGATCCACTTCCACCGATCGTCCACAGGTATGTGCAGTTCTACAATTTATGATTGTTTTCCAGAATTGTCCATAATTTAATTGTTCAACTTTCTATCGCGACCTCAGATTTACTAGGAAGGGAAGTACCAGGACCCAGACTCAGTGGCTGCAGAGGGTTCAGTCGTACGTCACAGAGTGGGAGACTGCGACGACACGGGTTTGGCCATTGGAGGCCTTTGATCTCGATCTATTCAATGGCTATTTGCAGAGGTACATGACAGCTACCCGATTGAGCATCATTCAACACTCTCACCCACAGGAGATAGCCGAGCCGAGTTTGCAAGATATGTACCCTAGCCAGTCTACTTCAGGCTCTAGACAGCACGCGGTAAATATTTTTTCTTAACATAATGCATGTGTTTGTTACGTACTTTGCCATATATATGTAATACTCTTCGTGCCAATTGCAGGCTCAGTTGACACAGGATTTACAAGCCGAGTTCGCTGCGTATGGACGTTCGCTTTCGACCGGTCCACTTCTACTACCACGGGAGCCGCACCAGTCCTGGCTTAGACGAATGGAGCAAAAGCTACGCTCTGTTTACGCGGCTATCACGTGCACCCGCACTTCGGACATCGTTCACCACCAGGCATCCGTACGGCCCCCACATTCCTCCATGCACCAGCAGCGGACACGTCAGCAGGAAGCACCGTACCCCCGACAGCACCCGCGTCCACGTCTACCAGAGCAGTCAACGCCCAGGCCACCACCTCCTGAGCAGGCCGGAGGTTCGTCGTGACACCAGCCACAATCTTCTTTAGACTACTGGCACCAGCAGCAGCCCTCTTTTTAGGCTGGAGGTTCGGTCTGGGAGCAGCAGCCCCCCTCTTTTCAGGCTGGAGGTTCGGCGTGGCAGCACCAGCAGAGTCCCACGATGAACTTTGAGTTTCGTCCACAGACCTAGCCACAGGATATGTATATTTCTATCTATTGTGTTCATTACCATGACTGCTATACAATTCTAATGCTAAGTACTTTCCCACATGCAGGAGCCTACGGGCATAAGTCGTCGTTGTCCGAACCCTCGTGGGGTAGTGAGCAGGATCACGCTCAAGGAGAGGACTATTCTGTTCAACACAGCTGGATGTTCAATACTCCGCCACCAGACCCCACACAGGAGGATACACAGTATCGCGAGGATGGGTCCGTGATTCCTCCGCGCAACGTTGTGCCACCTCATAGGTATGGGTGGACCCCGCCACAGGCACCCCCGGAACGTCGTCCCAGACGCGGTGCGTGATATTTGCATGTAGGACCTATGTATGAGACTTATTTCTATCTATGTATGAGACATATTTATACCTATTTATGAGACATATTTCTACCTATGTATGAGAGAGACATGTTACTATTTTTCGCATTCTTATTCAAGTTACATTTGCAAATTAAAAACGTTAGAGAAGATACAAATAGGCGGGAAACGGTGGCGGGAAAAGGATGCGGAAGAACCAGGTGGGAAACGGTGGCGGAAAAACTAGGCGGGAAACGGTGGCGGGAGAATGAGTTTGAGAGCCTATAAATATCTCATCTCTGGTAGTCATCCAAGCATCCTTCCCACTACTATTTTTTTCAATATTCCAGTGTCCCCCAATGAGTTTGCCTTGCTCCAACCAGGGCGAGAGGCTGAGGAAAATGAAAGAAGCGATGTTGCCTCCGAGGGTGGAACATCTCAGGTGTTGGTGCGGCAATCTATGCAAGGTGAATGAGGTGACAGATTTTTCAGATAAGCTGGGCATGAAGTTTTTCATGTGTGCGAACTATGAGCATGATCCACATGTCCCGGTTTCGCCGTACGACAAGCCTCCGGTAAGCACATATAGGTGTGCTTAAACATGTTGTGTGTGTCATATTCGATTTATTTGTAACATTAGGCTATTTTGTAGTCTCCTCCGCCCCTATGCATGTGGTATCGTTGGATTGACACGGAGATGCCGGATTGGGCGGTGGAAGAGATTAAAACAAGGTCCCGAAGTGCATGGCAGCGTTTCCACGCGGAGGAGCGTGCGGAAAAAGCTGCAGCCCAGGAGAAATAGGAGCAAGAGAGAGAGCTGAAAGAGCATAGAGCGGAACAACGTCGTTACTTTGATGAAGCACTAAGGAAAAACAGGGAGAAAGCGCTTGAGATGCAAGAGGAGGAATGAAGGCGCAAGGATGCTCATGAGGCAGAAAAGAAGAGGCAAAGAGAAAGGGCCGCCGTGGCAAAGGCTGCAGAAGAACGTGGCGATACGAGCGGAAAATGGCCTAAGTGGACTCGGTAGTGCTTGTACTGTGTTTCAATTATATTTGCTATCTTTAATTCTGTCCAATTGCGGTATTATCGATGTATGTTAATTTAGTCATGCCTTGGTTCCGTAACCAGCACATTATCGATGTATGTTAATTTATCCAAGTTGTCAAGTCTTTCAGTTCAAAAAAATCGCAAAAAATCGACACAAAAATTGTCCAGCACGTTATCAATGTATGTTACTTTATCCAAGCTATCGAGTCTTTTTTAGTTCAAAAAACCGCAAGGATTCGAGACAAAAATTTGGCCTCGGCCGTGTATGCATTGATCATGCAACCAACTAGCTTTGGCGAAGCGGATTAGCCCCAATCGACTTCGGTGAAACCAACTGCATCCCGTCGGCTTGGCCGAAACCGACTGCTCCAGTCGGCCTGGCCGAATCCAACTGGGCTTCAGTCGGCCTGGGCCAGGCCGACTGGGCCCATTCGGCCTGGGCAAAGCCGAGGCCGTATTATTTTTGAAATTTTTGAAAAACGCGTATTATTTTTAAAAATGATTAAAAAATCATATTATTTTAAAAAAATTAGCCTCGTCAGGGGGCGCTCGTCTAGCGTTTGGCTAGGCTCAATCGGGCACGGGAGGCCACGGGAGGGATGGGAAGGGAAAGGGAAAAAGGAGACCCACCAGGCCCTTTTTGGCCACGGCCAGGCCGACTGGCTAGTCGGCCTGAGCCAGGCCGACTGCCTCGTGGGGGCCCCATGCGCTGAGCAGCCGACCTGCAGTCGGCCTGGCCGAGGCCAATTGGGCCTAATCGGCTTCGGCTAGGCCGACTGGGCCCATTCGGCCTGGGCGAAGCCGAGGCCGTATTATTTTTAAATTTTTTGAAAAACTTGTATTATATTTAAAAATGATTAAAAAAATCGTATTATTTAAAAAAAATTAGCGATTGCTTTAATATGGTACCCATTGTACATCATCAGTTCTAATGGATCAGCCGGTCCACACTTCTTTCCAAATGGTTATAGATTACTTTACTAACAAAATGTGCTTCAACAAGGGTACCATCATTATTTGAACTTTATTGATTCTCATTGGGAAAGTATTTACGGTACCCATTGCACTCTAAGTACTTCTTAGGTACTGCTTGTTTACTCCATTATCTTTGGAAATGCTTATAGATTACTTCTGTACCAATCATGTGGCCCACTTGTAAGGGTGCTCAAACCTAGTACCTTACACTTCTTCTTCACCAAACTGGCTATGCATTCACATATATAATTTATGTGCCACATCATGTACTTCGGCTTTGTTCTTGGTCCTATTAGAACAATAAATGTACTTCAGATTTATCATATAATCACTGATATGAGTAGTATGAGTACTTGTATAAGTGCCAGTTTTTCAAAATTTATGTGCTTGAACCAAATTAGCTGAACATTGTAGCCGATCTGTTTCAAATGTTTGTTGTGTTCTATTTTTCACACGCATAACTGTGTTCTAAGGAAGATATGTACCTTAAGGGCTTCATTCGTCTCATCGTGTACTTTGGCTCGGTTCTTGATCCTACTAGAACAATAAATGTACTCCAGGTATATCATATAATCAATGATAAGAGTATTAGTACTTGTATCAGTGCCGGTTTTTCATTATGTGCTCGTACCAAATTAACTGAACATTGTGGTATAAGAGCACTCAAGATAATAAGTGGTTGATCAATACAATTACTAAAAGAGTTCTTTATTTCCATCCAATATTTAACGGTATGATTTCACAGTTACATGTTTCGTCTTAGAATATGTCTCTACAAACTTTATGTACAGTCATTACATCATGTACTTCAGCGTACGTACTCTCTGTTACATGCTGCTGATTCTAGGAGCAGTGCTCATCTCAATAGAGAAGATGCAACACAAGACGAGACCTGTGAAGATGGTACATGATATTCAACACCAAAGTCCGCAACATCCAGAACTTCTGCCAAGACTTTGTATTGGATGCAACACACAACTCCTTACTATTGAGAAAAACAAGTCCAGACTCCCAGTGCATGTACTGAAGATCATTGGCGAACCAAGATAGATAGACCAGCCATGTCACAGTGACTGAATTTTCTGTTGTCTCATGCTCACCAACTAAACTTGTACCAGAAGTACTTATGTAATATCGAATGTACTTATCATGCCGTACACTTTTTGGACAAGTTGTATCCACTTATTTGATATCGTAATGTCAGTACTGTCATATGTTTCTGTATGTTCTATCCAAGAAAGCGGAATGCGTCCTTCCTGACAATATTTATGAAATTTGTTCTGTACCTCTTGTTATGTCTTATTTCAATAAAAAAACTACTTGCCCCCTTGACTGCAACTATATGATCAGTAGAGTACATACAACAACACGTGCCAACAAATTTACCTCGACAATCGGAGTACATGTACTTACATGACAATGAGAGCGACCTTCTAAGACACATGCTACTAAGAGTAGGGTGTCCATACAATGCGTGCGAGAAATCAGATAAGCCGATTAACTACTTCAATACAACAAGTACTTTATAGTACTTTAGTATGAAACCTGACCAACTGTCTGAAATTTGTGTACATATAAAAGAACTTCATGAAGATGAATGTGTGAACAACCAGAACGCAATGTTCTCCGTGAACGTTTGAACTTTGAGACTGCAAGTTTCTCAAATGCAATGAAACCTTGTTATCTAAATCATACCGCCAGTCTGCCATAAGATCATGATTATTATCGATATGTTCTGATCTTTGTTATACCTTCATTTCCAAAAAATTATCTAAGAAGAAAACTAATGATGTAAGATCCATCATAAGCTGCCAGTCTTCCATCCACATAATAGGGTTCCAAAATCAGTTATTCCTATTAATTATTTGAGTACAAATAGGTACATAGGAACTTCATTTTGGTTCCTCACCACTGACTGCATCTGTCTCAATATAGTACACATATGAAAGTACTTCCTGTACTAGGAAGCATATTGTTATATTTGTTCCGCAACATTATAATTTGAGAAAACTTAAAATGCAAGTACATAAATTCAAATGAAACCAGGTTCTGTGAATAATTATACTCCATATGGGAAGAACACAACTTATGCTAATTATCGAACAATCATATAGTTCTCAAAGGGCATCTGAAATAACATCCATACAAATGTATGACACATTATGGACCTCGGACGAACAATTAAAGTGCACACTGGCTTCATTACAGTTCACAATTTAGCCAAAGTACTGAACTGCCATATAGTACCATCATTACAACAAAATAAGATCTCGGCCTCAGTTTCGCAACATCCATTCTTAACTCTGCTTAAATTAAAGACATTCCTGCACCCATTATGCATGAAGAATATATGATCTTGGCCTTTCTTCTAAAAAGTACTTGCTCCTTCACTTATCAGGGCAGCAGTACCTTCTTCGGCCTTTCTAAGTACTATGTTGTATGTTTTCCTGGACAACTTCCTTCTCTGGTACACCTTCACCCCTAAGGCCTCAACCGAAGATTCTGCATGAATGATACAAATTAACGAAATTAATTGAATTCAGAAGTACAGTACACATGAATTGCACATTATCGAGTCACAAACTCCTAACCTGATGCATCTTTCTCTCCTATGGCGCCATCAGGTTCGCCCCGCTGCTATCTTCTTATCACTGCCGTTCTCAGCAAAGTTAATAAAAAAATTTGTGATGCCTGCATAGTTCACAACAAAACCTCAATACACACAAGGTACCAAACTTATAAACTACATTCGATCAGTACAATTACGCACATTGAGGTGTCTTGTCAAAGATAGGAGCCTCAGGCTCATTCGTAGTATCGAGATTGTGCAACTCACCTTCAGAACAAACTTTTGTTATCAATCAGGGCTCAAAACTTCTGATAATATTCCTATGAAGAAGATATACCTGGCAATTAATAGTACAGTACATATGAAATCATATTCAGTACAAATTGGTACTTCCAGACTGATGGTTACCCCTTCACACAATAGCACTACATTCAGAAGATGACTGGAACAACAAAAACATGTATGTTGGAAACATAGGTACCTGTAATGATAAGTTGGAGGGAAAACAAAGTGGATAATATTTTCCCACTCTTATAATAACTATATGAAACACAACTTGTATACATCAAGTACTTTTGCCAACAAATTTAAGTACTAGTGCCATAGTATTCTTGTGTATTAAGAATGCAACTGATTACGTAAGTACATCAACCATTATACTATTTTCATGTCAACTTGTGAGATTACCTACCAAAAATCATTGTAACAACAAAAGTTTCATTGCCTGCTGCAATTACTTATGTCAAAGTACTCAACTAATGGCCAAGTACTAATACTAATTTAAGTACAGTACATCAATACAGCAAGCCAACAAAATGTCTTATGTGCCAGTACCATCCATTACATTAATCTAAACAATGTACTAAGAGTTGTGATAGAATATAGTACCGCCATAAGGTTACTGCATTCCTTATATGCAAGCACCGAAAACAAATCAGAAATTTTTGAAATTCTTTACATACTTTGCATATGTACCTTAATACAAAACTATAGAAGCGGGAGTACATTATGAAATCTAACCTTCGAGAAGACACAGATGGCCCGCTCTCTTTCGATGTCGATGGAAGCCACTCTTCAACCGAAGCTTCGTCAGCACATTGTGGTACATCGCTTCCTCAAATTCTTCGTCCTGCGTTCCTGTTAGCGCATGGAGCAGGCGGAGCAGCGCTGCATGCAGACAAAGAACTAACTGGAACTTCCATGGATTCAATTCAGAGGAGGTAGAAGCGAAACAAGTAGAAACAGTTCTCAGGAACAAAAGTATAAGCAGTACCTTGTGGGTTCATCCATTACGCGAGCCGATCGTATAATTTGCAGAGGTCACCAAACTCCGCCAATGGAGAAATTACAGATTTCAAAAACTGGAACCGGCCGCGAGCATGAGGAAGAAGAACTGGAGATCTTTTTAATTGGCTCGGTCTCTCTTTCTCTCACCCCTTCGGTGGCTCACATGGACAAGGCCGCAGGGGCCAAGGCAGAGCCCTGCCATCCGGTCACATCTAAACAGTACCCCCTGTACTGATAGCCTAGGATTTGACACATTAATTCGGTATAAAGCAAAAGATAATACCAAAAACCATTTCCACTCAGTGCTTTCACAGATCTCCACACAGCATCGTGTGGTTCAGACCGGGGCAGTAATATCGTGGGGGGTCACCCGTCTCCGCGTTAGCATTTGCGCGAGCACGGCTCGTCCACAGAAGAGGACAGAAACTAGCTAAACATAGTCGATTTCAACATATCTGACCTCGTGGGGAAAGGAATTCAAAGAATGAAATCGCTCCGGAACTATTTCATGCCGGTAACCCTTTTTCTCAGCGCCCAACAATTAGACGTTACAACAGGTAGCACAACGCCTAATCAGCAGGCGCTATATAACTGACAGCGTGGCACGAGATGCCAGCGTGGCCAACTCGAGGCCCACTAGGCTGGTCATGTAGCGCCCAGGTGTTGGGCGCTACATTACCCGTGGCTTATATCAGCTCGAGCCGAAACCCTAGAGCTCTTCCCCATGTCCAGTCCGAAGAACAGCACCCGTGTTTTGTCGACCACCTGAAGATTCCCGCAAAATCGTTGAATCCGGCTGCTAAGTTGCGGGATTCCCCCCCCCCCCCCCCCCCAAGTGCATCAAGGTACCCTCCCCCATTTCGTTTAGTTATTTCCGAATAGAATCCGCAGATTTCGTTGGATTTCGTGATTTTTGGAAAGGGGTTAGTTGTGGTATGATTATATATAGTTCGTTTGAGTCATAGTGTGTTGGGGAACTCCATGTTTACCGGGAAATTTCTATGTTTTGAACCATACTGTATTAGAAACCCAAGATTGGTAAGTTTAGTTTGGAGGGGAACCCTAAGAGTGCAAATATTTTTCAAAGGAATGCTTGTAGTTTTCCGTTGATGCTAGGGGCATTGATGCAAGTTTTCCGTTGTAATACTTTTATAGATGGCAAGAATAGTTCATGTTCACCACGTGGACAAAGAGGCTATTTTGCGTGGCAATGAGAAGGTGGCAAGAATAGTTCATGTTCACCAACACCTGGGCGCTACATGTTGGACATGCTGGCATCTCGTGCCACGCTGTCTGTTACATAGCGCCTGCTGATTAGGCGCTGTGCTACCTGGTGTAACGTCTAGTTGTTGGGCGCTGAGAAAAAGGGTTACCTGCGTGAAATAATTCCGCAGCGAGTTCATTCTTTGAATTCCTTTCGCCACAAGGTCAATTTTGTTGAAATCGAATCGACCTAAACATAGGGATGGATTTAGGCATTTATCTACGGAAAAAAATTATGCTCCCTCCATTCCAAAATAAGTAACTTGAATTTGTATAGATTTTTATACGAATCCACGTCACTTATTTCTGGACGGATGGAGTATATATTTGGTCGTGCACTATACTGCTGAAAAAATCTTTGTATCAGGGAGATTCTTGTCTCCCAAAACTAGTACTCCTAGTAACCTATTGCGACGGTTGACGCGCATGGGAAAAGAATTAACCATCGCTAAATCTTGAATTAATCCCTCCCAAACTACGGAAGAAGTTTAAATTCTCTGCTGCCTCCAAGCTGGGATACCGAAGTTGCATCAGGACGATAGTTCGGTCAAGAAAGCTTTTTCCGTCTTCGGGCCGGGTATTAATTCCGGCCTCCTCGTACGTCTCAACTTGCAGCTAGCAAAAGGGCTTGGTGGCCGGTAGATTCGATCCCCAACTAGCTTAGCTTGCATGCCTGGTTGCTTAAAAGCCTAAAAGCATGTCCTGCGGTAGCACCTAAGGGCTCCTAAATATGAAAATAGGGGCCAGCCCCAACAAGTAGAGACCCAAAAATTGCTCCCATCTCCAGCAATGGCCCCTAATTTTCAGCCCCTAATTCATCATCTTTCAAATTTCTTCATCCAAACTCACAAACCATCATCAAATTCACATATTTTCATTCAATTTCATCACACACAAATCAAAATTCACCACTTCCATATCTAATTTGACCACACAAAAAAAGAAATAGGAGAGGGGGAGGCTGTTGTGCCGGTGGCCATGGTGGGGCGGAGGCCGATGGGTGGAGGCGACGGAGGAGGCCGGCCGTTGTCCTCATGCCACGGGAGGAGGCGAGCTCCAGGAGGAAGCCGACCGCCGGCGCACTTCCTCGTGAGGGGAGGAGGAGACGGCAGCGGCCGTCAGTGGAGAAGAAGGAGACCGGCGGCCGTGATGCGGGAGGCGGCCCGATGCGGCGACGATGCCGGAGGCTGCCCAACATGAAGGAGGAGGCCGGCGGCCGAGGTGCGGGAGGTGGCCCGCCACGATGGAGGCCCCGCGAGGAGGAGGTGGATCCCCGGCGGCCCGACGCTGGAGAAGGAGGAGGCGGGTCCCCGGCGGCCGGCGATGTGCACGGAGAAAGAGGAGGTGGATCCAGGCGGCCGGCGAACCAAGACACAGAGGAAGCAGCCACGCGGGGGAAGAAGAAAGGAATCTCGGAGTAGGAAGCCCCTACTTGATCCGTGAGGATGAGGGCTCGGGGGCTAATTTGGGGGCCTTCCAAAATTTTGGGGCTTGTTTAGGACCCCTGCTGGACCAAGATTTTTGGCTTCAAGCCCCCAAATCAGGATAAAGGTCCTGTTTGGTGGCTCCGCTGGACATGCTCTAAGGGATTCATGGGGCTGAGGAGGAATATGCTATACGGTTATTCGAACATATATGGTATACTGTAGAAAAATAAAGATGTCTGTATGAACCTGCAGATAGGTAACTTACCCATGAGCTATTTCTGCAGTTCTTCAACTAATCTGATACCTATCTGCTAGTCATAGTAACTCTTACATTTAAATTTAGTTTTAGTCAAAACTTAAACATTCTTCGTTCAACAGAAGAAGTACTCCGTAGAATTGTTTTCCTTACAAACTGCAAGAAGCCAAGAAGGTGCAGTCCGTTCACACGGCGCGGCACAGCATCGTGTGAACGGTTAGATTCCGGACATTCTTCAGGATGTGGTAGATTCTGCTAAACCTTAGGCGTGACAATCTGATATCAGAAGATGGTGGTGCAGGGTTGGCCCGACACTTTTGGAGCCAGAGCCGACTCGGTATTTCAGGCTTGTTTGTACCTCAGGCAGCCCAACTGAATCCCACCTATTTACAACCTCTACAGCCCATTAGGCCCAATGGACTCAGTTCCCACCTATTTTGGGCTCGTCCTCTAAAAAAAACCTTTTTTGGGCTCGTTTCCCCTGCCCTCGCTGCCGCTCCAGGAAGCCGAGGCCATGCCTCTGGTGCTCGCAAGCCGGAGCCGGGCCTCCTCCCTCAGCGCCTCAGCGGCTTGCCGGCAGCCACGGACGACGGCGAGCCCGGGCCTTAACTGGCATGCATACGACAAGACTCCCAGATGGCGGTTGCTGCTAGCATGCTGAGGGTAATTTCCCCGTTCCAACCCCTAGCCGCCAGGAGGCCGCTAGGAGTCTTCCCATCAGCGTTTTTTTTTTCGGTTCCTCTCGTCTCCGACCCCCAATTAGGCATCGGGTGCCGAGAAGAACCATAGATCAACGTCTATCTTTTTTGTGAGGTTTTGTGTCCTCGCGACGGCGTCTTGATGGAGAAGGCGACGGCGTATGAAACAATAGTCTCCTGGCTCCATTCTCTTCCTGGTGTAGTCTACTCCATGGAGCTAGCGGATCTCGCGGTTTGTTTTTTCGTTATTTTGGTCTTCTTTCTAGTTGGTTCGGCGATGAATCAGCAGATCGACAAACTGCCTTGCAAGGGGTGTGTCCCCGGCCAGAGTGCGTTCAACAATATTAGGTTCTCATCGGTTGCAGTGAGCGACTCATGTGGTTATTCAAAAACTATAAGGTTAGTCCAGCTTGTGCAGTTTTGGTCTTCTACAATTTCATCACCGGAAACATAAAGAGTTTTCAAGATACGGATGACGGATCAAGAGTTATTTACTTTAAAGAATCTTGATGTAACTTTTAGTTTCATTAGGGTTTTTTTTTTGTTGGTTTTCGTTTCAATTTCGATTACTTGTACTTTGTTTATTGAATCAATAAAGCCAGATGTTTCTAAAAAAAATTGACGGTTGTTGCATTCTTAGGGTGCATTTGGTTGTCTGGACAGGAGTGGATGGGACAGGGATATCCATCCTTTTTAGGGATAGCCTTTGTCTGATTGGGTGGACAGCGTGGATATGGGTAGCCAGGTAATTGGAACATTCCTTGTAGATGCTGGCTGATGAGATCCAGATAATTTGGCCGGATGGTCTCATCCTTCTTCTCACCCTCTCACCCGAACCGTTTTTCTCTCGACTGATTCTTTTTCTTCTCTCCTTCCTCTCGCCGCCGCCGCCTCTCCCCTTTGCTCCGCCAGCGCGGCTCTGCCCCTACCGCGCGGCCTCGCTCCCTCCCTCCCGCCGCCGCCGCCGCCTCTCCCCTTTGCTTCGCCGGCGCGGCTCTGCCCCTGCCGCGAGGCCCCCGCTCCCTCCCGCCGCCGGCGCATCTCCCCTATGCTCCGCTGGCGCCGCTCCCTCCCGCAGCCGCCCGAAGGCTGCTGCTCCGGCGCCCCGCCTGGCAGCCCGCGAGGAGCTCCCGCGCCCCGCTCCCAAGCGACTGGTACAGAGCCCGCGGCCCGCCCGCTGCACGCGCTGAGTCGCCGCCGCCGCATGGTCTCCCCTCCGGCGCCCTTCTCCTAGGCGCGCGCGTCTCATGTCCCCAAGGCGCATGCGGCTCCTCGCGCCGGCGAGCACGCACGTCTCCTCTCTCCCCTTTTCATCTTTCCTCCCTCCAGCGGCCCAGCTCCGTCGATCTCTCTTCGGTTAATACAGTTACTCGGTTCGGTCGGTTAATTCGGTTATTCGGTTTAATAAGGTTTGTATGCTTCGCTTAGTACAGTTACGTATAAAAATATGGTTCGGTCGGTTTTAACCATTCTATTTCGGTTCGGTTTCAGTAATAATCAAAATAACTAAAGTTGACACGAATTTTTGAGCAACACAACACGTAAATTCAAACACCCATATAAAATATGTTGTCAAGAGCATGTATAATGATACTGACTAGTACACTCTGCGAATTGAACATATTGCACGTATATTAGTATTTTTGTCAACAATAATGATGAACTCACCGATATGCAACGGCCCAAGAAAAATTAGAATTGAACATATTGTTGCCATACTAGCATACTCAGCCCAATAGCAAAAGCTCAGGGGAAACTGAAAGCCCCGACTGATGAACTAGCTAAAAAGATGTTTTCCTCAGATGTTACACAAACGTTTCTCAGCCCAACTGGCTCGGAGGGGCAGCGGGGGCACAGGGGACGGGAGTTCGACTACCCAGCGAAAGCCATTCGGTTCGGCTTTCCTGAAACCGGACCCGAAACCGAAAACCGGAATTTCGGTTCGGCTTCCGGTTCGGTTTTGCACGGAGTGACCCGGTGAGCTTTATCGATCTCCCTTCTTATCTCTGTTCATTTCTGAACAGTTCTTATCTTTGTTCGACTCCCTAGCGAAGCAAATTTTTCCTTTGCTGGGGTTGGTTTCGGTTTAACCAAAAACCGGTCGGTTTGTAATTGAAAAAACCGAAAGCCATTCGGTTCAACTTTCTTGAAACCGGACCCGAAACCGAAAACCGGAATTTCGGTTCAGCTTCCGGTTCGGTTTTGCACGGGATGACCCGGTGAGCTTTATCGATCTCCCTTCTTATCTTTGTTCGTTTCTGAATAGTTCTTATCTCTGTTCGTTTCTGTCCATGCAGAGGGAGGAACGGCTACCGCGAGGGCGATTTGTGATTGATAATTTTGTGGATCTGGGATTTGCGATTCTGCGTATCTTAATTGTTTTTGTGTACGTCGATATCTGTAATCCATAACCACATATTACATGTTGATTGATATCAAATTATGTTAAAATTTGTAATTTGAAATTAAACCCTTCAATTTCCAATACCATGCCATCCATTCTTCATCCATCTAATCAAACAGATGTCGTGCTCATCCAACTTAAACAACCAAACACAGGACAGCAATATCTCTATCCATGCCATCCATGACTATTCCTGTCCACTTTTGCTCCCTCGCCGGGGAACCGAACGCACCCTTGGCCCGTCCAGAGTCCAGACCATTGGTGCAGATGGCTCAAGGATATTGGTCTGGGTATCGTCATTGACGTGACCAGCCGGCCGTTTCCAGTCTTCTGTCCAGACCAGACATAAGTAGTACTTCATTGTGCTTGCCTATTCGTAGTTTGAAAATGTAACGACACGTCTTGTTTGCAATTTTAAAATATATAGAAGGGGCAGGCAGCACATAATTAAAGGCATTTCTTTACCTCTACCATTGCATCATCTATCAATCACCCTGCGTAACATTTGTTCTTTCGAATGGTCAAGGGCGTGGACTGGAGATAACGATCGACCACCTGAATTATAATACTCACCAGTCACCAAATGCTCGAAAAGTGGTCGTTTTGGACATGGATGAAGAATTGGTTGTAGCTTTCGGACTCTAATTCGATCGTATTGCAATATCCGTACATAAAAAAAGAATTACAGGCATTATTTTGGAAAAGATGAACCTGTTATTACATCACACACGTTCATGGCTTGTACTATCAACAAACCTAAATAATGTCCGCTGGTTTCTCAACCGGCGACAGAGCTGCTGGCCGGCCTTGGATAACTAAAGTCTAAAGTTCAGGTGAAAACGGCGTTATTGGTCTTAAGACGTCAAGACGATGCCGATTTGATATTGGGATGACACGGACTTTTTACCGCGATTATAAAGTGACAAGTTGGTAATTAATGAATTTTGCCTTACCTTTAATTTTCGCGAGTTAATTCCACCTTGTGGCCCTTTAGTAAATAAAATTGACCCAAATTACTATCCCATTACATTTTGTCCGTATCCTGGGAATGGGGATTCAGTCCGTGGATTACTCTGGCTTTGCATTCCGTTGCGAAAGTAATGGAATGGGAGGAAGCCCGGCCGGTTGGGGACAAAAAACTGGGTCGTCAAGCATCCACGTATAGGTTGGTGTACGTTTTGGGATCTCCGATCAACTTGCCTCTTGGAGTAACCAAAGGCCGCTACTGCACTTGGAATCTCTGGTCTTTTAATTAACTTTTTGAAGAAAGTTCTGGAATCTCTGATGTAACAGCATCTCCAGCCATCTCAGCCGTCCACACACACCACCACACCCACGTATGGCGTCCGGCCTACCCCAATTTTGGCCATAGGGGTAGGGGGGCGCATGTGAAAATTGGGGGCCCGTCGCGTTCCAGCCAAACTAAACTCACAAATTTTCATTAAATTAGACGACATTTCATTAAACTTGCGATAATTTACATAATAATAATAATAACCTAGTCGTCTAGGTGGTCCATCCACGAGTCGCCCACGCTGTCGTCGTCGCCGGAGCTGTCGAAGTTGAAACCGGAGTCATCATCGGAGTCGATGACGATGATTCCCGGCGACTGCTTCACCGGCACCAGTGCCGGCGCCGCCGCCTTCTTCGCCTCCTCCTTGACCGCCCCGGCCGCCCGCCATGCCTGGGCCTCGGCCTCGGACGTGTAGCCGAGGAGCCGGCATCACTCCTCCTCCTGCCTCCTCCCTGCTAGCGCGCTCGGCGGCGCCCTGACCCGGGACCTCCTCCGGGTTGGAGTCGCCGCGGTGGTCGATGGCGGCGCTCTCGTACTCCGGAGGAGGCGCCCACTCCTCCGGCTCCAGCTTCGGCCGCCGTGCTCCGGCCGATGAGGAACCCGACTAATGAGCCGGGCGCGCGAGGACGAACCAGAGGTAGCGGTGGCGTCCGGCCGGTGGAGGAGGGGGAGGGAGGGCCGGTGGAGGAGGAGGGAGCGCGGCGCCTCCGTCGAGCCGCGGCTGAATGCCGGCGGCGATGTGGGCAAGGACACCATCGATGGTGCGCCCCCGCCAGAAGGCGTGCCTGCAGGCTTCGATGTTGTTCCGCACCGTCGGGTGCGGAACATCTTGGACGGCGCGCCGGTGCTCGTCGGCGAAGTGACCGGCCCAGGCGTTGCCGATCTCCCGATCCCCATCCGCCGACGACTGCTGCGCCGGCGTTAGGTCAACCCAGCGCTCCCAAATGTGCTGGCGCAGGCGCGTACCCGTTGGCACCGGCGGAATGGGCCTGCCGCCCCGGCTAAGCTGCCAGCCGGGGGGCAGCCGCCAGTCCAGCGGTGACAGGTAGCCCGCCGCCCGGATCGTTTTGGCCTTGTCCCAGCGGAGCCAGCGACGCTCGTCCCAATGGGCCATGGCGTCGAGGGCAAGGGAGAGAGAGAGAGAGGAGAGAAGGCGAGGGAGGAGATGGCCGAGGTGAATGAATGGCGAGGTCGACGGTGCTGCCTTTTATAGGCCGCGGGGGGTGTGAACGCGGCGGGAGGTGCGGGGGCGCCGCGTGGAAGCCGACGAGACTGGGCGGCGGTTTGACCCGGCAACCATCATAACTCGCCTGCGAAGCCAAGGCGAAGCTGGTGGCGATTAATGCCGAAGCCGTTGAGGGCAGTAAATGGCGCTGACAAGGCGGGCCCACGCCATAAAACGCGACGCCGACGCTCCCGCTCGCCTCCCCTTGGGCTGGGTTCGGCCTGAGGGCGCCGGCTAATTTTTTGGGCCGCGCCGGCTAAACAAATTGGGGAGGGCTGCTGGGTCCAAATTTTCGTGCCCGCGCGTCCCAAGCCCGTTTAGGGGGCCTTTAGGAGGCCGGCTGGAGTTGTTCTAAATCCATTGATCTGGGAATGTCCAAATTAACTGATACATTTTCTTGAAAGATGGAGACTTACTTTTTACCGCCATATATATAAAGTGACAACTTGACGATTATTAGAGAGGGAACAGTAGATGATTTCGATCCTGGGTACGTATAATCTCATTTAGTTAATTTTGCACTACCTTCACACATTATCTTGACTACTTAACTCGATCGATATATCCTATCATCTGCTAGCTAGCTTCACACATCGATCGGAAGAATCTTCTTCTCAAATGAATGTAGCATAACAAACCTAGCTAGTTTGTATTGGTATTGTTAATTACTTCCTATAAATTTGGGGCAAACCACCTTTTAGCGGCGACACCATTAATATTTGTCCATACATTACACAAATAAAGCACATAACCCAAAGTTTGGAATTAAGCAAGAACCGCACATCATCGGTCTCTCTCCTATCTTATTAGTAGCACCCTCTTGTGTTCAAGATAATATGCTTTTACACCTCGTTTGGCACTCATTATTTGGGTTTACAATTCTGTAATTCATTTTGAATTTCAGAAACCAACTTGTTTGGCTGCATGGAACTGGATACAAGAATTCAATTTCAAATTTCACTGTATACACTATAACTAATCCCAATTCATTTCTAAAAACCATCATTTCTTCGAAGTTGTCTCTCACTCCACATATTCATTTGGTAGACAAGCATAATTTTTTAACTCAGAATTCAAATTCAACCAAATGACCTATCAAAAATTGGATTTCATTTTATCTTTTCCAAATGAAATGAAAGGAGCTATTAGGGAAAGATGCACAACACACACGGAATTTCACCTGAGTCCATACACGTGTATACACGCATCGAAAAGCTGAACAAACACATCTTAATTATTACCCTTCCGTCTGAAAATAAGTGACTTGGATTTGTATACAGTACATTCTTATATATACACGGTCGACAATAAGCAATTAAAACCCACAGAAATAATAACCGAGAATGGTACTAGGATTCTAGGAAAAGAAACGACCCACAATTGACATGCATGCATATGCAGCCCACATATACATATGTGCATGAAGCACGGCTAGCTTTAGTTAAGGAGCTCGAAGAGTGGCTGGATCGCCGCCTGTGCGACGTGAGCCGCGGCCACGGCGGCCGCCGGGAAGCGGCGGTGCAGGAAGGACAGCATCATGAGCGCCACGGCGGCGACCCAGAGCAAGAACCCGGCCACGGCGCCGGCGCGGAGGAAGAAGGACGCCGCTAGCAGCATGTAGGCGACGGCGCAGAAGCGGAGGCGTCGGTCCAGCTGACGAGCGGCAACCACGTGGCCGCCGACTTCGCCTTCTCCGCCGTCGTAGTACTGCTGCGCCATGGCCAGGAGAAAACTGCGGAGGAAGGCGGCCGGAACCGCCATTAATTTCCAGCTAATCGATATGATAGACCTATTTTGGTACTAATGGCGCCTCTGTCTGTCTCAGACTTTGCAGCTCTGAGATTAGCTTCTGAATATATATATATAGCGCGCCCGGCTATCATGATCGATCGATCGGCTCTCTGGAATCTCGATTACCTGCAGATTCCATATTGCTTTAGTGACTGTGTTTAGATCACATAAAGCCGAAAGCAAGGGTGTACCAAAAGTGTGTGGCTGGTTTCCGGAGAACATTTTGTGGCGCCAACGTCATAAAGGCGCGGGAAAGGGAAGCGCGTGGCATGTTTTTTCAAACTTTGTTTGTACTAGCATCTGCATGTACGAGAAAAATTAATGATGCCACTTTCTGAACCAGCTTGGCTCTTGGAGTTACTGGAGGCCGCTGCCGAGTTGAACATCTTTCTCCTGGTCAACACTGAGTCAAGCAGAGTACTGCGCGTATAGGAAGGTTGGTTTTGGAATCTTGGGGTTTTAGATTTATTTTTCTGAAGAAAGTTTTGGAATTAGCACTTCAACTGGGAGACAGAGATATATGTTACGTCCAAATCGATCTTATGTATTTTTATTTATTTTTGTACCCTGATTAATCTTCTTTTTATTAGTAAATCTCACACCAAATTCCGAGGACAAGAATTTTGGGCTTTTATTTGAGTCTAGCCTGACATGTTTGAACAAATTCAATCAAACTACGAGAGAAAATCCATTGACACTTAAACTTTAAATCCAGTGCCACCTATGCAAAGGCATTCGAGATAGATGAAGTCGACCGATCAACAGATACAAATGGAAGTCTTAACAATTGTACTGATCATTGTTGTGTTAACCCAAAATCTTACGAATGAAAGTTTTGGATCTGCGGCGTGTGAACCCAAATTTTAGTATGTATTGTCTGGAAAAGATGAAGGCTTGATAATTTTCTACCGCCATTTAGTATAGTGACAATATCTGGTCACTATATATCAAAATGTATAAAACCTCTGTTCAGTGGAAGAAACTTTGAAACTTTTAATCTCAACCATTAGATCTCCAATAAACGGATCAGACAAAGGGTGAAACTCCTAATTATTTAGACGCACTTTATGAAAACCGCTTAATCTCTAATCACAAGAGAAGGGTGCGTTTATGTACGTACTGACTGCATTTTTTATTTTTTTTGAGCATACGTACTGACTGCATATGCACCTGCCGATGAGTAGACTAGGAGCATCGCATGGTCAATTCCTGAAAACAGTAAGGCTGTAGCTTCCATATATGGCAGCCCGGCGTAGCCCGATCGGATAGAGAAGCATGTCTCCGGCTCAAAGGATCTTAACTTCTGGAGGCCCATGTCCATACGAAAATGCATTTGCTCGATTCAACGCAAATGCAAACATGAACGCCATGACTGGGCACATTGACCCGGCCCAGATATATTCGCATTTCGACAATCAATTAGATTCAGTTGGGCCGAAACCTCCCCTCCAATACCTCGGTTAGGCCAGTTTGCACCCGTGTGCATGCATGGGGAGGCACAGCAGTGCTTTTCTCATATGGTCCAGTACTCCCTCTGATTCTAAATTCTTGTTCGAATATGTATGCATCTATTCTTTAAAAACGTGATATATGTATATTTCGACAACAATTTAGGATTGGAGGGAATAACTTAATTAATTTATGCACGCATGTATTTAGACACATTTTAGTGTATAGGTACATATGTATTTAGATAAAGTTGTGACACTTGTCAATGATGATTTTCCTTTTAGTGTTCACTGGTTTTTAAACGTCATACTCAAAAGGAAAAGAAACCAGCTTCTAGAAAACCCCGTCCGAAATACAACAAGGCCGGGTAGATAGGAATGAGTTGTGGGCCGGCATGTCAAAATTTTTTTGTTGTGGGCCGGCCTTGTGGCGCGTCCTCCTGCCTGTCTGCATGGAAATGATTTTTGAAATAGTCAAGCCGTTCGTAATGTTTCAGAACCGACGACCATGCAAAGCAGCAAAGATTATAATTTCATGCTTACACTGTTACACATTGGAGTAGCAGTCAATAGAGACAGGAACACAAGATATAGACAGTCAAGTAGCTAGTAAACGGGCATGCAGCTATATATAGCTTCGTCGATCTTTCTCAGTTGACCGATCGTCGGAATGAATATCAAATGCTTGGATGGATGGACCGGATCAGAAGAAAGCCTCAGGGCCACCTGAGCGATGCGAGCGGCGGCCGTGGCCGCCACGGGGAACCGGCGGAGGTGGAAGGAGATCACCGAGAGCGCCACGGCAGCGACGCAGAGCGCCAGACCTGCGGCGAGGTAGCTGTCAGCGATGCTAGGGACGGCGGCGCGGAGGAGGAAGAAGAAGCCGAGCAGCGCGTACACGGCGGCTTGGATGTGGAGCCGCCGCTCCATGGCGTCAAGGTGGTTGTTGTTGATTACTGGCGCCGCCGGACGAGCTTCCATCTAGCTAGGCGCGCGGCTCTCTAGCAGTACTTTAGCTAAAGCTTTCATATGGGTCTAGTGCGTGGCCAGTCCTGTCTCTGTATAATTCCCACTTTCACGGGGCCGTAGCCCCCCGGAGAGTTTATATATACACGCGAGCGCAAGCTTAGAGGACAGGAAGGTATTGGTTTTCATAAAAGCTCCTCCTGGGTGATCTTTTGTCAATTCTTGGATATTGGTTTTGTCGTCTTCAAGCTTTTTCTGATGCAAAGCCTCCGAGTATATCACTCCAATAGGGTTGATCGGATTGTTACAAAAGGAAAATGTTGAAGTGTATCCATGGATCGCGTCCAGTCCTTTTTTTTTTGAAGAAATGCGTCCAGTCTTTTTTCAGAAGATCGGTCTTTTGGTTGTGTCATTGTCTCGTGTTGGATGGTTTTCTGTTGTCGACAACCTTCCTCTTGCAGCATGTTCTTTTGTCGCGAGCCAACGCGAGTGTTGCTGTCTGTGACAACTCGGCTCGAATGCTTTCCCAAGTCTAAAGGCGGCCAGCGTATCCTACTCCCACTTCCCAGTGTGCAAAACGACCGCTTCTTTTCTTTTTTTATTCTTAATTAAGCATCTTGGTCACGGTTCCAACTTCCTGCGCAACTATTGGTGTCGACCATATCTGCTACGTACCTGCACTTGTTTTCTGATTTGGCTAAAAGTAATAATTAAAAGTCGGTTCCTTTTAAAACTATTGCATCAATGCTTAAAAACACCGTTAATTGCGAAAGAACAAGGACTTGGTTAAATAACTCCAACATTACATAGAACCCCTAATAATTCGTAGTAAAACAAAAGAAAATAACCAGGTCATTTTTGAACTCATTGCCTTCTTCAACCAGAACGAGTCAATAGCATGCTGTCGCCCTCGCTCCACTATCGGGTCGAGCCAGCCTGACGCGTTGCTCACGAACGGAAGTCATCAACTAAGGTCCATGGGGACTAGCGTGTCCTAGAGAACATATCTCCATTGGAAGAAGCATGAAGTCCTCGGTCCATGTCCGACACAACCTCTTCAAGGAACAACAAACTGCTCATTATTGCCACAGTTGCAGAACCGAGAGGGTTGGGTGACGAAGGGGTGACTTCGACACAATGCTCATGTTGAGGGGTTTTGTGTTTAGGAAGAGTGACATGCGTGTGTGTTGACGATTCCGTCAGCTAACAAAGGAAGGCAAAGATTTACCTAGGTTCAGGAGTCTCGCAAAATAATACCCCTACGTACTGCTCGTCTGATCTGGTATTGATGGAGAGATTACATTATTGCCGTGGAGGCTAGGTCTCGGATGGAAAGTCCGGGTATTTGTATTTAAATTCTAAGTCGGTTTCCTTATCTGTTCTTGTCTTGAGCCGCAAGTTCAGGTAATCAGGATTCTGGTAATGTAGTGGGCTTCGTGCTGAACCGCAGTGGGTATAACAAAGACGAGAACCCAACAAGGCACTCTCACGTCAGTGGGGTCGGGCATCGGTACTGTGCCTCCAGGCCCTCCACCTCCCGTGCGCTCGTTCCCCACCATGTTAACTTTAAGTGGACACTCATCGGCTCATCCTTTCAACTGTTGACCTATGAACCCTTTTTTTTTTTGAGGGAATGAGAGGAACCCTTCATTGTATGTACTCTTGAGAAGAGAGAAAATTAATAAAGAAGCTATGTTCCCGAATGTTGCTTGTTCCTGTCTACATATCAATGTCTCAATTTACGCATGTACCTCTGCGATTGTGTGCCAAGAGACGGTCTTTGACTACGATCGATGTGTTGTGCAACCTCAGGACCTGACACTCTGACAGCCGATAGCTGCCGCACGACACGTTGTGAGCACATGCCTCTCCACCGGTCGAGACTCCATCAAGCGGTTTCTTGAAATAGATCACATACGTATAATAATCAGAATTTTATACCCGCTTCGTCCAAAAAAATAAGTGACTTGAATTTATATAAATCCACATCATTTATTTTGAGACGGAGAAAATATAAAAGTTGGATTTCCTAAATCGTGTGATTAGATTATTTTTCGGAATTATGCATAATTGGATTTTTTTCAGGAGTCGCGATGGTGTCAAAAAGGGACCGACCGAATTTGATGCCTTCACCGTGGGGAGACGGTACGTGCTGCACCGCCTGCGTTTTGGCTGCGGATGGCTAGGCAAGCCCGTGGCACCGGTGGCACGTTTGCATGCATGTGTATATTTCGTCGTGCTTTAAACATGTCTTGGGCCAAAACCTTGTATCCAAGCTCGGTGTCTCGTCGTCCTGAGCATTAGTATTCGGGATGGGCTGGGCGCCTGGGCTGGGCTGGCTTGGAATCGACATGCCGTTTCAGAAGCCAAACTAACACGATGTAAATTGGCCACCCCTTCGTGTTAGCAGGAAAGCGTACGTCTCCTGTCTCCATGCTGCCAAGAGGGATCGACCGAGCCCAGTGGGACTGGCTCCTCAGCCCACGGGTTCGACTCCGAAACAAAAGAAATGGCCTGTCTTGTCTTGGCATGCGTTGGCCGAATGCTTGGCTCCAACCACCAAAGCCCGGCCCGTCCTAAAGCATTCGTAATAGTGTAGTGGTATGGCTTTTGCAGTCCGCACTACTGTTTCAAACAAGAATCGGAGTTTCGACGCATACTGATGTAACCGTCTTAAAATAAAAATAATAAGTAACGTGGATTTGTATATAACGGAGCGGAGGGGTATGTTGATTTCGAAAGACCATAATACATAACCGAATATTACTTGTAGGTCCTACCACTTTCGGTGGACCAGATCAAGGCCACCGTTTCACCGATCACGCGGACCATGGTACAGAAAACCCATCTCAAATGGCCCAGGAATCTGTCTCAAATCACCCAGTATTGCTACTATTCTATACCATGTACTGGGCCAGATTCCATCTCCTATAGGGGCGGCAGCAGCCTTTTCGAACGCGCAGGATTGAGTCCATCGAGGATCCCGGGTTCCAGAAACTCACGTTCATACATAACACATTTTAGTTTTACTAATAATCTTTGATGTTTATGTTAGTTTCGATTGTAGTATCATCTAAATTATACGTTTATAAAGTAACAACAAAATTGGGAGTTGTACTTTTTTCACTACGGGAAAAACGGGTGTTGCCGGAGGCCCGGAACGCCGTCGGTACCAAGACCTGCCGGTAAAGGCTTCTTTGCCGGAGGCTTTTTCACGGTCCCTTCGGCAAAACCTTTGCCGGCGGCATTTCGTGGCTTCGGCAAAGAAAAGGAGATAACGAGAACAAACGGCACGGCGTGGCTTTGCAGGAGGCTCCCATTTTGGCCTTCGGCAAAGAAATTCCAACTTTAAAAAAAAATAAAAACAACGCAAAGCTGGCTGCCGCTGCAGCCCGCCGTCAAGCTGCTACTCGGGTCCGCTTGTCCGCCGCCGCTGCTCCGGGGAGAGAAGGGGAGAGACAGGGGCGCGGGGAGAGCCAGGGCAGCTCGCGTCCGCCTGCCACCGGAGCTGCTGGATGCGCCTCGCCGCCTCCGACCCGGTCGCCCGCCCGCCCCGTTGCGTCACCGTGCTCGCTACCCCGCCCCGCCGCGACCCTAGCTGGGCCGCTTGCCTACAGCCGCTGCCTCGCTCGCTGCCTGGTCTCGCGGCCGCCCCTGCTCTTCGCGCCGCCGGCTGCCCCGCACGCTCCGCCGGTCAAAGCTGGGTCACACAGATAGAGGGAGAGAGAGCGCGCGCCATGGCCGCTTGCCCCGCCGCCGGGAGCGTCCCCTGCTGCCGCGCCTCACGTCGCCGCCGCTTGCCCTGCCGCCGGGAGCGCCCCCTACTGCCGCGGCTCGCCCCGCCGCCGCCCCTAGCCCCGCCGCCGCACCTCGCGCACCGCCCCTAGCCCCGCCGTGACCGAGGGAGGAGGAAGGAAGAGAGAGGGGCGGGGAGGGACGAAGAAGAGAGAGAGGACCGTCGCCGTTGCTGCGCCACTGCTCGCCGTCGCGTTGGTGCTGCTGCGCCGTTCAGGGAGATGGGACGGAGGGAGGGAGAGACAGGGAGACAGAGGAGGAAGAGACAGAGAGAAAGGTACACGGGATGACGGGAAGAGGAAGAGACAGAGAGAAAGAGAAGAAAAGAGATGGGCAGCCCGGATCGCGCCACGTCACCGATCCGTGGCGCGGTCACGCGGATCGGTGACGTGGTCGAGGTCTTTGTCGAAGGCCAAGCCGCCGGCAAAGACTATTTTTTTCCTTTTTCTTTTGCGTGTATAAAATTGGTAAGGTTTGACCCATTTTAGTTATTTATATTGGCCTGTAATTTTTATCCCAAATTTACATACCCATAACATGGCACCATGCAAAAAGTTGTTCATTTTTGATAAAGTTTTAGTATTATTTCATCTTTTGTATTAAACGGCTCTAGAAAATGATAAGTAATTATTTTTACATATTAGGTGTTGATTTTAATTCATATTACTCATCACTAATGCCAAATGAAAGCACAGTAAAAAATGAACTCAAAAACTTGAAACATTATTGCGAAATTTGGTTCGGGACTCAAATTAGAAGGTTCATTCTCGAGATCGTGCGATTTGTGAAGAATGTACCCTTTAACTTTTTTGTATTGGTTTGAAATTTTATCCCAACCTTATATACCCATAATATGACTGCATGACAAAAATTGCTAATTTTTGACACATTTTTAGTATTATTGAATATTTCCCCTAAAACGGCTCTAAATATTGATAAATAATAGTTTTACATAAAAGTTGGTGATTTTAATTGAAATTAATCATCATTAACAGTAAATGGAACCATAGTAAAAAATTCAACTCAAAAAATGAAATGTTTTTTGTAAAACTTGGTTCGGAACTCAAAATGGACGTTTGAGCGCTAAGTTCGGAAACTTATACAAAGATGTTGCAATTTGTGAAACATGTACCATTTTAATTTTGCATATGGATCTGTAATTTTTATCCCAAGTGTATATACCTATAAAATGACACCATGCCAAAAATTGTTCTTTTCTTACAATGTTTTGGTAATTTTTTCATTTTCCCCTATTAAACGGCTCTAGAAATTGATAAATAATTATTTTTAAATAAAAAATATGATTTTAATTCACATTGCTCACCATCATTGCCATATTAAACTACAGTAAAAATTTCAACTCAAAAAAAGGTGGTTTACATCATAATTTGAAACAAAAGATAAATGGGATAGAAAAGAAAAATACGAAAAGAATATCTTTGCCGTAGGCCCGGCCGCCGACAAAGGCCGGTGCTGTTTTCTCGCCGTTACTACCGCGTTAAGTCCACATGGCCACCTTCATTGCCGGAGGCCTTTATTTGCCGGGGGCCGTTTTTATTCTTTGCCGGGGGTCTTTTGTTTTCTTTGTCGAAGGTTTTTTCTTTGCAGGCGGCGTTCTTTGCCGGAGGCCCGAAAAGAAGCCGCCGGCAAAGACTGAGGCCTCCGGCAAAAAAAGTTTTTCCCGTAGTGTTTACCTGATCAGTACAGTTTCGACACAGGCTGATGTAAGGTCATTTAGCTAGCTACAGCACTTGCACGAAAGGGATACGCGAAAGAAATGACGGCTCCCACGCAAGCTCTGGCTTCCCCAACTTTTTCCTGGCCCATGCATGGCCCAAACTTAACGGCGCAACGACTACGTCTCGATCGATGTCTCTAGCACCACCAGCAAAGCCAGCTGAAAAGGTAATTTTCGACACCTTCCTGCCTCCTGGAGCTGCACTTTTCTTGTCTTGCTCGATGGCTTCGATTAATTGCCAGAGCACAACAAATTAACTTACTGTTCGTAGATGATCCAAATTTGGGTGGGGATTAAAGAACTGACCATGTTTCAACAGAGAACTTTTCACCATCCTCATACAATTGTATCATGTGCAACAATATTTCATTGGAAACTAGAGAAGACCTGTTCTTCCAATGCCCCTTTGCGTTGACATGCTGGCAATACATTTGTACTGACTTCGTTCCTGATAACTCCATTCACCGGAATTTCCAGACCACCAAAAATATGATTGGAGCACTATTTCACATGGAGATCTCAATTTTGGTCTTATGGAGCATTTGGAAATGTAGAAATGATGACATGTTCCAATAAATTCAGCTAAACCTCATCAGATGCAGAAGTATCTTCAAAGAAGAGCTTTTTTAATCTCGTTTTTCATAGAACCAAGAGAAAATCATACATAAATTTTCAGATAGTTTTTTTCCTGTTTTTTTTCTGTAATATACCACCCTGTAATTTACCTTTTCTAAAAAAATATTGTACGTTCCTAAAAAGCCTATTGCGACGGTTTAGACTTCGAAAGCAATTCGCGATGCTAAAATTTGAGGGCATTCATCCATATGCATCGTTGCTTACTTGCTTACGCTGCATGATCATAACACATTGAGGGTGATTATAGTGGGAGTAACATCAGTATTATCATGCATTGCCACCTAAGCATTGAGATGAGGAGAAGGGGGTTGCCGGTGGGTTTTTGTTTCGCGGCAGAGGTGGCGACGGAGAGTTCAGGTCCGGTACCGAATACCTTGCCGGTGTGGCATCTGGACGCCCCCTTTGTGTGTGTGTTTTTTGTTTGTAAATCAAACTCAAATCTTTGGACCGGCCTGTTATTCGGCATCTACTCGTTCCGTTTTCTACCCAAAACCGAAAAGCTTTTCGCTTTGAGTGTTTTCAATATCTGTTAGAGCATGTTACGTCTTCGCACGCGTCGTCCTCCTCGGGCAACTCGGGGGAACCCTAGCCGCCGCCGGCTGAAAGATCGGTATGGTCGGCTAGAGGGGGGGGTGAATAGGCGACTATCGAATTTTACTTTTTCTGTTTCTTTTCTTGAAAGATACAAAGCACTTAATCTTAGGGCTCACTAGATTCTCTAAAGTGAATGCAACCCTAGTATGAAGTGCAATAGCCGAAGCAACAAGATAACAAGAATGTAAAGGGTAAGAATAGATACCACACGAGAGATGAAGATTTTCACCGGAGTTCCACCGATTGGGGTAGGTGTATGTCTCCGTTTGGAGGAGTGCTCTACCACAAAGGTAGAGGCGCCACAAAGGTTCACTCTATTCTCCTCTCACGACACCACAAAGGTGATGTGAGCTTCACTAGTGGCTTCCTTGGGGGCGAAGTCCAAACCCTTACAAACTTGACCGGGGCTATCTCCACAACTCAATTGGAGGCTCCCAATTCAATACCCGAGCTCCTCACACCAAGGGAGATCTTAAGACAACCGCTTCCGTCTAGGGCTCCCAAATGCCCAAGAGAAACGAATTCCACGAACGAAACAAGGGGAATCAACTTTTGGCTTGGTGAAACCCTAGATCAAGATCTTCTCCTCCAATCCTCAAAGAATCAAGAGTTGGGAGTCGCTAGGGAGGGAGATCTTGGAGATTTGAGCTTTTTGTGTTCTTGGGGTGAGAGGGGCTGTTCTTGGCTGTTAAAACGGTCAGCTAGCTCGTTGGGGATGAAGGGGTATATATATGGGGTCCCTAAAATCGAACCGTTATGCACTGCGCAGAGACAGGCCGGAACTTCCGGCCTCATTTTCCGCCGATCCTAACGGAGAGCGACCTAGACTGCAGGCAGAACACAACATGCTGAGTTTAGTTCTTCTCTCTCACTTTTTGGGGTAGGCTTTTTAGTGGGTGCAAATTATGTAGTTGTGTACGTGAAATTGATTCACCCATTACATTCCCTTGTGGATTCCCTTTTAATAGTACGGATGTCCTACGACTCAAATCAAAACGAAAAAGCCGCTAACACCGCTACGCTACATAGCATCTTGAGGGTCCACATCAACGTCTTGTGCCAATTTCTTTATGAAATCTGAAATACTTGACACACAGATTAGATACACAACATGTTGTGATCACCACAAAAAGCACTTAGGAGAGAAATGCCCTTTCACCGGCCCTTGAGGCCTCGTCCCCTTCCTCCCCCACCTCGCCGTGACCGGAGGGCCTCCGGGGAAGGTGGCGGCGGGGCGTTCTCTCTCTCGGCGCCCTTGCGTGCTCAGATCCGGGTTACGATGGAGGCGTGGGGCTGGCAGGGCCGTGGCGGCGGCGCGGGGTTGCAGAGGCCCGGCGGGCGAGGCCGTGCCTGCGGGGCGCGGCTGCGGTCAGCAGCGGGGATTCTTGCAATAGGATTTAAAACTTCCACCTATCTTATCCAAAATCATTGCTTTAAGGTTGGTAAATCCTATTAATAAGATCATAAAAGCTTTCATTCTATAAATTTATCTAAAATAAAAAAGGGTTTCTATTTAATGATGAAATTAAAATGCATAAATAGAAAAGAATTTTTGGATTTTCTCCATTGTATCAAAAGAATTTAAAAAATGGAAACTAGAAACTAATTAAAAAAATTCTTCTATATTTCAACTTAGAAAAAAGGAGTTCGGGCTGGGCCGGGCTTAGAAAAAAAGCTCGATTCTGGGCTCGGGCCGGGCTGGCGCCGGTTGCGGGGCGGCTAGTTGCGGAGCGTGCGGTGGGTGTCAGATCCGGGTCTTGCAGTGCCAGATCCGGGTTTTTGGGCGTCAGATCCGGTGCGTGGGGCGATTGCGGCGCCCTAGCCGGTGGTAGTTGGCCTGCGTGGCTGTATGCTCCTGTCCGCGGTGGATGCGTGGAGGCTGCAGGTGAAAACCCTGCACCGTCTTGTCGGTGCCGGCGACGACGGCGTCTACGGACGTCGCTCCCTTCTTGAAGGCGTCGTCGAGTAGCCCTTCACTCCCAATCCTATGCAGACGAGGTGCTTCCAAGCGAAACCTTAGATTCGTTCCGGATCGGGCAACGGTGGCGTCATCCGACGCCGTACCCTCCTGGTAGGCTTGCAGAGGTTGACTTGGCAGGGACGGCGGCTTCGTGCAGCATGGGCTGGAATGCGCTTGTGGTTCCAGTCAGGGCAGCCCCTCCTTGCTCCGATCGTCGAAGAAACCCAATTCTGCCTACCTCTTCTGGCACATGGAGTTGTTCCCTGTTCGGCGTCGTTGGAGCGGAGGGGCTTCGCCTTGATGGTTGAGGCTCCTTTTTTAATTTGGTCATGTGTTTTGCTTGTAGTCAGGATTTTCTGCACGGCTTTCCTAAAATAAGCCATGTATTGTATTGTTTTTGACCCAGTTTTTCTTATACACAGCTCAATTCTTTCTTCTAATCGAGCTACCGAAATCGACCGTCTCGAGGTTCCTTGGGGCCAAGGAAGCTACATTGCTCGTGGTCAGTAGCTGACGCGTGTCCTTACTACTCCGGACTACTCCGAAGGGGAACCACCGCCCCACACCAACCAAGCGAAGGCAAGCACATGGCGGCGCGACGCGGCTTCGATTCGCCGCCGGCGCTCCCGGAAGAGCTCCTCGAGGAGATCTTCCTCCTCCTCCCGCCCGACGACCCGGCGCGCCTCCTCCGGGCCTCCTACGTCTGCAAGCCCTGGAACCGCGCCGCCTCCAGCCGCGGCTTCCGCCGCCGCCTCCACGAGCGCCACGGGGCTCCCCCCTTGCTCGGATTCCTCCACAACTCCGGCGACCCCCGCTTCGTCTCCACCACTGCCTCTCCGTTCCCCCTCCCCGCCCCGGACCGCCGCTCATGGCGCGCCCTCGACTGCCGCCACGGCCGCGCCCTCTTCATCTCCGTGGCTGACGAGGAGGCCCGGGTCCTCCTCGTGTGGGAGCCAGTCACGGGGTACCATCAGCGGGTGCCGGCTCCCCCCGCTGCGCTCAGCAGCGATTTCTCCAACGCGGCCGTGCTCTGCGCGGCGGACGGGTGCGACCACCGCGGCTGCCACGGGGGACCCTTCCGCGTGGTCTTCGTCTGCTTCGACGAAGAGCTGCTGGACACTTTCGCTTACTTGTACTCTTCGGAGACTGGCACCTGGGGCGAGCCGGCCATCTTGAGCGGCACGACCTTCGATCTCAACCAACCCAGCGTGCTCCTAGGGAAATCTCTGCTGTACTTCGTGTCTGAATGTGCTTCCATCATCGAGTACGACTTGGCCAGGCACAGGCTGGATTTGTTCGACTCACCCTTGGACTTTGAGGTCGTGCTTGACTATGACAGACTTGTCTTTATGCTGTCGGAGATGGGTGGACTGGGAGCTGCCGTTGCCAGGGATTCACGTCTCATCCTGTGGTCAAGGGAACCGGAAGACGACGCTGATGTGCCATGGGTACAGAGCAGGGTCATCGACCTGGCCAAATTGCTTCCGATTGGTGACCTGGTAACCGAGTCTTCAGAAACATCACCAAAGGTGATGGGCTTTGCCGATGGAGCAAACACAGTTTTCGTGGGCACGGTTGCTGGCCTATTCACAATTGAGCTCCACTCACAGCGGGTGAGGAAGGTGCACGAGGACAGTGAGTTCAGCTCATTGATTCCTGTTGTTGACTTCTATTCTCCATGTTGTACACTCGGGCCACCCGGAAGCAAGGACCATGGCTTGCCACTGTCGAACGCCAGCGAGGGAAAATGGAAGGAGGATAAAACACTAGGGCAAGCACGGGAGCTGGTCGACAAGGGATCCAAGGCTATCAAAGAGGGGAACTTCGTCGATGCCGCCGACTGCCTCAGTCATGCCCTTGAGATCAGGTTAGCTCTCTCTACTCCCAAATGCCTCCCATCTTACCGGATGTGCTGAAATGTGTATACAGAATTACAGACTGATAGTGGTGGAAAATTTCCAATTAGTTCAGTCCTTTTCTGGTTTTGGTACTTTCATCTGTCCTTAGCTGAAATGCTGAATCGTGAACCTCAATTGTTACTTTAATTGGAGGAAGCACTCTAGGAATTGTTACAAAATGGTGTCATCAAAACTTAGTTGGTACCTTGGTTTTGATGGAATAATTGTTGCTGTGCTGCTCTGTATTGGATTATATAATTTTCATTATCTCTCATAGCCTTATGTTATAACCTAAACAATGATTCACCGACATATTATGTCCTAGGACTGCACATTATGGACAACTTGCTCCCGAGTGTGCTAGCACGTATTACAAATATGGATGTGCTTTGCTACACAAAGCAAGGCAACACAAAGCTGATGATGCAGCCTTTCCATTATCTAATGTTCCCGTGAGTGCACGAGTTGAACAATCAATGAAGAATACGACCAGCAAAGACGATACCGGAACTCAAAGACCTCCTGTAGGAACGATGAAGATATCTCCATCTTCAGGGAAAGGTGATTTGGAAAAGATACAGCATTATTCCTTTCCCCCAAACAGACACTTAAAGGCATATCATCCTATTTATTGATGACACTGCTCTTCCTCTGTCCATACCTACTAAATAGTATACTCAATAAACTGCTAATTAGTAATATACTCCTGCATTTTGTGAAGTATTTGTCTCACTTGGACATCGAACTGTTCTGCGTTTAGATTTATCTCTTGAATTCTCGATATCAGTCACTAGAGGGACCATTTTGTCAATCATGGTTTGCTAACTATTCTGAAGGCCCAATTAGATTTTATGCTTAATGATAGTAGATGATGTTGCTGGGAGAAGAAAAATGCTTTTATTGCCAACATGTTTATGCACGGTGGGTTGACCATCGTTTTGCTCTATAGAAGTTCTTCCTCTTGGACATCAGCTATGCAATAATGTATAATTGTTGATTTAATTTTTCATCAGAATTGTAAGTATTTGCCTTTAAATGGACCATTGCATTATTATGATCATGTTATATTGATTAAGTTGGATGTTAACTGTTTTCGCTAAAAAAAATATGTATCACTTGCGCATTTGCATCCATCTGATTGCTTTCTGTTGTTGTTTGGTGTTTCCCTGTTTATGTAAAGTCCCACTGTATAATAATTGATCATCCTTTTCAATGTGTTTTTCTACCTGCTGTAGTGAATCTAATATATTCAGTGATCAGGGCTAAACTCAAATGTCAAAGATCAAGAGTATGAGACTGGTGATAGCAAGGATGATGACAATGTGGGTGATTCTGATTTGGATCTGGCCTGGAAAATGTTGAATTTTGCAAGAGTAATAGTTGAGAAGAGCCCAAATGACAACGCTATGGAGAAATTTAAAATTCTTTTTGCTCTGGCTGATGTCTCCATGGGAAGAGGTGGCTCTCGTTGTCTTAGTGACATCTACATTTAACTTGTCGATGGTTTTATACTCATGTCACAACATTTAATTTGCAGGTGACTTTGACAACTCGCTCGGTTACTACTTCAAAGCTCTGGCCATCTTGGAGCATGTGGTTGAGGCTGACCACCCTGGAATTGCCAGACTGTATCCTCGTCGTGATGACTGCCAATTGTCTGTCATACAGTAGTATAAACAGTTAAATACTCCCTCCGATCCATAATAAGTGTCTTCGATTTAGTACAAAGTTGTACTAACTTTAGACTAAATCCAAGACACTTTTTATGGATCAGAGGGAGTAGTATAGAGCGGCATATTTGCAATCCATGTGTTGTTGTGCATCCTTGTGGGAGTATATGTTTTTGGTTCTACCCGTACATTTTGGTCGGTTAAGCTAAACATTTAGGCCTCGCTCGGCACCAATCCTATGGATTAGTGGGGATTGGGAGGGATTGGGAGGGAAATGAACTACAATCACTTCCATTCCCCCTGGATCAAGGCAGGGATGGGTTCAAACGGACAAGGGCTTAGGTTGCTAAAGGTGTCATTTTCATATTATTTTTTATGGATGTATGATGTCAGTTAATCTGGGACCCAAATTCACTTGCGCAAATGCACAAATTCTGTAGATGTGCAGAAGTGTGGTCACCAAAGGAAAATGTCAGTTTAGATCCTTGTATCTTGTGGATATCGACTTTGTTGACTTCCTTAATTCAGTAGTAGAAACTTCCGAATATGTTTGTGTTTGGCCTTCGAGTCAGTGTCCAAGCTCGCGGATGCTATCCCCTATTGTGCAAAGGCTATTTCACTATGCGAGTCACGTAAGCAGAGGTTGGAAAATGCCATGAAAGCTTTGTTGGCTGATGAAGGTGACAATGCATCTGCTGCTGAAGGGTGCTCTGGAAAATTTGCTATCGAATATGAGATGGAGTTCCTAACAGACTCATTGGCTAAACTCGTGGAGACGGTATCGAACTAGATTTCTTTCATGTTGGAAAAAATGTTCTTGCTACTGAATCAAGTCCTCTGCGAACAAAGAATGCTTCCCCTTGCATACATGGAATACTGACATCTCTGAATTGCTTCGTTTCAGCTTGAAGTACTGGAGAGAGCAATGTCAACCCCAAGCTCTGCCACGGAAGGGAGAGTTGCCTGATTGCCTCACAGGCGACTGGAAATTTAGTAAAGCTGTGCAAGGAGCTGCATGGATCTTCGACTTGCCTGGAATGCTCAGGTATTGACCTGCATTTGTAACTAGTTATATTAGGCTGGTCCACTGAACTCTTAAGTATATGGTGGACGTACTCTAAATCGTGTGGCTTTCAACCCATGGGCTGTTGTCATGGTGATCAGCCCTTTTGAAGTGTATATGCGGATGGACGAAATGAACGGAATTGAGTGTTAGTTCCATGGAAACTAAACCATTTCTCTGGAGTTTTCTTTCTCTGGAGTAACCGATGTCAATGAAGTCAAGAGACTCCAGTGTGCAGATGAATACACTCGCAGCTTGTTTGGTTCCCATTATTTGAGCCTGGAAGTCATTTTGGATTTGAAACCAATTTGTTTGTCTCTCGTTCTACAAATCCTTGTTGGCAAACAACCTGATTTTGGAATCTGCAATTCAAATTCACTCGAATGAAATCCAGTTAAAATTTGATTTCAGTTCATTTTTACCAAATGAATGAAATCAGGACTACAAACGAGCTGTCGGATTTTAGCATGCAGCATAAGATGATTACAATCACAGCTTGTTTGGCTCCCATCATTTGGTCTCAGTTCATTTGAGATTTCAGCCCATGCATGCATGGATTGAAATGAAGGCCACACGATTTATAGAAAGCCCACCGCCTGCATACTTCGCAGAATATTACTACGTCGAGGTTCGATGGGTCGCAGTCTCTCGCATCCCATTGTTCTTTGATCCTTCCTTCCCCTTGCTCTAAGATAACAAAAAGATATTTTTCACATTTTCTTTAAGTATGTACTGTAATATTTTTCAGTCCGTGGTATCACACGGCATCGGCAATCAGATAGAGATGTGGATGCAGAGCTTGTTTAGTCAGTGTCCTGAGGCCGGAGCTCATGTCTGGCCCGGGTCCGGAAAGTTGATTGTTTCTGCCTGAACAGGCCAATGAGTGGGCAGGTCTTAGAACAATTATTGGGCCTGCGGTTTGGGCCGATAATGATGAGGGAGGTCAGGTTTTGGCCCATCATCCACCAAAGTTACGCGGCGATCTCATTGTAGTTTAAACATCCCAGCGATTTCGGAATTTAGAGCAAGGGCAAAGGACATAAAATAAATTTCGTTCCGCTAAAGAAACACAAATCGAACTTGCGCTCTGAAAACTAGCAAGGCAGTGTGATAACCCCAGGAATTATTTCCGAAGGGTACAGTTTAGCCTATCAAAAGCTTTTATTTAGAAACAATAAAAAAGGACTTCTACCTAAACTGTTCTCCTGACCTGAAAGACAAACAAACTTCTATCTGTATAGCTGTGGGCGGTAAAGTGTGATCGAGAAGGTCCTTCGTGGATCCATGGCTTTCGTTGAGCTGATCGATGATGCAGTGCAGAAACTGGAGGCACAAGGACAATGCTTTGCTTTCCCTTGTCCGGTTCACCAGGGGAATTATCCGAGCTACTACTTGGTAGGCTTTTTCACTTGTCCTTAGCCCACATTCGCAGCCAGGTGAAGGCATGCAGCAAGGGAACCGCAAGCAAGACCCCTCCATCCAGCGCGCCTAAAACTGAAAGCCTGATGATGATGTAGCTTCCACCGTGCAGAGTCTTTACTCTTCTCAATGCAACTGGACATGCAGCATGGGGCATGGCTGAATCACAGTAAATAAGTACAAATACAGCATGACGTAAAGTTCATGTTGGTCAAAGATGCACACCCCTCGACATCCATAGGGCTGTATGTAATGAATGGTGCAACCCTAAAGTGCTAGGGTAAGAAAGAATGGTCCTACTACGTCCTACTCCAGGCAACAGTGAACTGTGTCAGCAGCCGTTGGGTTAATAATGCAGGAGACAAAGGGAGCAAAAACAATAGGCAAGAAACAAGCGAGGGTCTCTGATCAGCGATGTTAGCCTCACTAACCCCACGGTGACAAATGGTAAAACAGAAGTTTCCAGGAAAATAGTTCTTTTAAAAAAGTATTTGGGCCAAGAGACGAACGTGAAGAACAGTGCCAGGTTGGCTTCTCATGGGCATGGGAGTTGCTGTTGTTGCATAGGAAGGAGATAAATTCACAAGAAAAATAAGGAAGGTTTGTCCTTATCGCAGCACAGCTCTGACAAAATCCTAATGTGATCTGAATTTCTGTCCAGGAATGTAAAGGTACTAAGTGTAGGGAGATTAGATTGGGAGTGTACAAGGTAGCTTATTTGAACTTCTAATGCAGAGATCGTGGGCTGCTTGGCCGTTTAGCTTGTACTCCCACCGAATTCAAAATAAGTGTCATCGGTTTTGACGTAATCATGGTTCAAGTCTAGTTAAAAACTGTGAAATTTATTTTGAATTGGAAGTAGTGGTGTACTAAAATACTAATTATGTTAATTCAGTAGATTCTTCTGGATGGTATCTTTTCTGTGTATTTTCATGTGATACAAAAAAGGTCTAAATGATGCCCATGGCAGAAATGAAATGTAAAGGTTTTGCTTTGGCACTCCTAGTGAAAAGTTTACTGATCTTAAAACAATTGGTCACTTGGCCAGTGCTGTGTTTTGAAGAAAAAATTTATAACAATATAAATCAATTCAAACTGAAGATTAGACATAGGTACAAATTTGAAAACTGGAGCACACACTCCTAGTATTTGTCATGTAAAAAAATTAATGCATTCCAGCAAAACCTGACTATTGCATTCCAGCAAAACTAGAGCAGGTATAAGGGCCCCTTTCATCGGATGTTTTTCTTATGAATTTAGTAGATTTCCATCCAGAGGAACCGCATAAAGACCATCTGGAATGAGGCGCTAAACTTCATATGTACTCTCTTTGATCGATATTAATTATCGAAATAACATGTATTTATATAATTTTTTAGGCATAGATACATTTATTTTTGGACAAATTTGAGACAATTTAATATGGATTGAAGGAGTATTACATTCACCTTCCCTGTCTTCATTTCTTGTATAACTCACGTTTAGCAAAAAAAAAAGACATGTTTATGAATTCTTATGTCTTGGTTTCCTACATTTTCCAGTTGCTACATTTTTCCATCAATCCTCAAAGAGGAGTAATGAAGCACATGCCAAAAACTGAAGCAGTTAATTCAATGGGGGCTAAAAGGTGCTGACAATACCAAACAATAACCAACAGTAAAAGTAAAGGAGCACGGGCTAATAATGCAAGCAGCCTGCCTGAGCACCAGCAGGCATGCATGAAGCAGCCACCACCAGCAGCAGCAGCTAGAGTGACAAAGGATCAAAATTATGCCGTTTGCTGTTACTAATAAATCCACCTGACTTATACTGAATATTCAGACATGTAAATCTATTGTATTTACCATTCAAAATACAAGAAAATACATATTTCTTACCTTACTCCCATAATGTTCGTTTCCTTTGTCTAACTGAAGAACCACACAAGCGACAAGGAGCTACAATGACCATTTTTAATGGATTTTTTAAGGGGATACAATGACCATCTTTGACTAAGATTTTAGAGCAGGGACCTCCTAATCACAGCCATAAGTATGTGTTACCAAGACACTGGACCCTACAGTAGCTACTGTACCTGATGTTCACACATGCACTTCTGAGTTCTGAGCTCAAGCAGTGTGGAGCTCAGCTCAGAAGCACCCAAGTGAAGTCACACACTCCCATGGAGCTCAACTCCTCTTCTTCCTCCTCCCCTTACTTCCAACCTTCTGCAACCTTGCCCTCCACAAGAAGAGTAAGTGTCAAACCAAACCATTCCTTGATTCCTTCCTCCTGCTACCTGCTTTCTTGATCCAAAACCACAGCTCATTTCTTCTCTTCTGATACCCACATCACAAACTATTTCTGTTCCATGGATTATTGCAGAACTCGTTCCAGGGAGTAGGAGTTGGCGCATCAGCAGCCGGAGCTCGAGGAGGAGCGAACCCATTTGGACCCACATTCAGTGACCCACATTTGGAGCTCAAGACTTCAGAGTTCGTCCTCCCCATGGCCGCCATGGCCAGGAGCAACAGCAGCAACGGCCATGTCTACCACCACCACCACGAAACCTCCACCACTTCCTCCTCCTCTTCCTCCACGGCCTCGGCTCAGAGGAGATCAATGGAGCACTACCAGCAGCAGCAGGTCCCGGGGACTCCAGGGCGGCCATTGCTGTTCCTCAGCTCCTCGTCCTCCAGCCCCGCACACCCCCACCAGCTCGTCCCCTCGCGGCGGCCGGTGCCGTCGAAATGGGAGGACGCGGAGAAGTGGCTGCGGCAGTCGTCGTCGTCTTCTTCCGACCACCGCGGCAAACCCAGCTCCTCCAAGCAGCACAACAATGGCGGCGGCGGCTTGGTTCAGAGAGCCGCCGGTGCGGAGAAGAAGGATCCGGTTACGGCCAGGAGGAGCTCACTCGACAGTGCCCTTGCGCTCTACACGCCGCCTGCAGAAGTACTCCTCAAAGGTGAGTGAGCTCTGCTTTCCTTGTTCAGGATTTATGAGTCAGAAATTTTACTGTTAGTGTTTACCATTGAGAAATTAATGTTCTTCTTGGCTGCAGACAAGTTCACGGAGTCTGACAACGCGGAGCCGTCCAAGGAGAGCTTCGTGTTCCGGAGCTCCTCTTACTGCGAGCCGTCGGCGCCGAAGAACAATGGCGAGCTCCACCGGAGGGACATGGGCACGGAGATGACGCCCATGGAGACCTCGCGGTGCCAGACGCCGGTCAAGAGCTCGTCGTCCCCGGCCAGGCACAACACGCCCACGGGAGCCCGGTCGGGGCCCCTGGTGCCCTACACCGGCAATGGCGGCAAGGACATCTCGGAGCTGACGGACTGCCATTTCGCCAAGTTGGATCTGGGGGCCGGCGCGCAGTTCGACGACGACGCCATGCTCGTCAACTGGAGCTCCAAGGAGGAGGAGGAAGAGGAGGTGTCCAAGAGCCTCAGGCACTTCGAGGCAAGCACCGCCTGCGATAGGCGGGGCGCCGCCATGGCCGGCGAGTGCCGGTGGGAGGATGATGAGAGGGCCAAGAGCTGCATAAGGTTTGTGAATTTTGAAAATTGTAGTGTAAACGTTAAAAAAAGAAGTTAAAGAGCTTCTCTGTGTTCTTGGTAGAGGTAAGGATGTGTACTAATTTGGTTGTGTGTTCTTGTGTTTGATTTGGTTAGGTATCAGAGGGAAGAGGCAAAGATTCAGGCCTGGATTAACCTGGAGAGTGCCAAAGCTGAAGCACAATCAAGAAAGCTAGAGGTAAGAATCAAATTCCATTTGTTCCTGCTTCATAATACATGCTGCAATTTTTTTATTGTGCTATGATAAAACAGCATTCTTATCTGTGTTTGCTGTATCTGAAATCCAGATGCAATTTTAAGAAAACATTGTAGATGCAACCACAAAAGTTGTCAATACCAAATGGTCAATACTCAACAGTAGTCACAAAATGTGTTACAGTGGTGCAATTCTAGGACAGTTGTGTGGTCATTCTGAGAACCTTTTTGTGATCTTTGCTTTGTGGGTCACTGTCTTACTGATATGCTCATAGGCACAAGAAGTTCACAACAATAATTGCTTGTCTCAATCTTAAGTGCAAGAATAGCATCTGACGAACCCTGCCTCCCTGATCTTTGCCAAAATCCTTGTGAGAGCTGAAGTCACCAAAACCCTGAAGCTGCATATCAGTTGACTACATTAGTTTCGGCATACATATTATTTTGGGACATTGCTTCAGAACTCAAACAATAATAGCCAGTGGTCGTTTCCGGAAGTATTTTGTTTGAGTTCGAGAGATCAGTAACTCGGTATTTACAAAGGGCCGAGAAAATTCAAGATTATAAACTAGTATGGAAGAAGATTGGGATCACAGCTCTGTCATTTCTACGTTTCTTCGCCTTTCACAGCCTCCAACACAGCCAAATGTCGTTTTGCTAATAAGACGAAACTGTTTATGTTCAGAATGGTAACTAAACAAAACTGGCCTGAAGCTATCAAAATCCTGCACTATCTATCATAGTCACTTGACTACATTTAATTTTGGCGTGCGTGCTATATTTTGGTACATCGGTTCATAATTCAAACAATGTATTCCGAATTCCCAGTGGCCACTGAATACTTTTCAGAAGTTACTTGATCAGTAGTAACTTGGTATTTACCACGCATCGAAGAAAATTCCGGATTATAAAGTAGAGAAGAAGATTGGGATTACAGCTCTGTCATCTGCACGTTTCTTCGCCTTTCGCATCGTCCAAGGCAGTCAAATCCACTGCAAATACTTTTGGCCCTTTGCTAATCAAAGTTGTTTACAGTTGCCGAAACCGAAAGCATTGATTGTTCATCGCTTTCGATGTTGTTCGTGACCTGGACTAGTATTACCACTCTTAGGTCAGTCCGAGTAGCCATGTGAATTTCTTCGGTCCGGGAGCACCAAGCCAAACAATATCATTTTATGTTTTAACCCTAACCTAAGATGAAGGCATGTGCTTGTGGTGGTATCATAATGATCTGGTAACGCACTTACAGTACAATACTGATACTAATGCAAATTGCACTGTGTACTAGACTACCAGTGCAGAGTACAGACATTGGAGAGTAAATTCAAAACTCTTTCCCTCCATGCTGCACCCCATGGTCCAAATTGTTAAACCATACTAGCACTCCTTAATCTGGGGCAAGTTTTTTCTCTGTCAGAGATGAGAACTCCACACGTTTTATTATTAATGATGACATTCTTTGGTACTATCCAAATCAGGTGAAGATCCAGAAGATGCGGTCGAGCCTGGAGGAGAAGCTGATGCGGCGGATGACGAGCGTGCACCGGCGCGGCGAGGAGTGGCGCGCGGCGGCGCAGGCGCAGCACCTGCAGCAGCTCCGGCGCGCCGCCGCCACGGAGCACCAGCACGCCCGGCGGGTGAAGACGATCAGCCATCGTCTATCCGGTAACAGGAGCAGCAATGCCTCATCTTCCTGCGGCTGCTTCCCCTGCAACAGCAATGGCGGCGGCGTCGTCAGCGGCAACTTGCTGAACTACTACTAGAGTAATAGTACTACTGGATGTGTACTTGAGAACATAGGTGACCCGGCGGCCGTGGAAGATGTGTAATTCAGAACTCAGAAGAGGTTGATGATTCTTCTGGAACGTGTGAATCAGGTGGAGTCATGTAGCAGCATCAAAGGATGAGTTATATACTGAATGTTGGCATTATTGTTTCGTTAATCCGTTGCTAAGATCGATGTCTCATGTCTGTGAGGAAGAACATGGATTGAGCTTAAAGGAAGGGTTCAAGACAGTGGTGCCAAATTGCAGCCAGAATTTCTCACAAGCCGGTCGTTTGAGCCTCATGTGACGGTGCCGGCGCGCGTGCTGAATTTTTCTGCATGCGTGGTCGAGCCTGACAAGTGACATGACACGGCTGCCAAAACAAGCACCCAAAACCATCACCAGCCAACGATTAAGTCAGTGAGCGAGCCAATAATTACTCTACTCACGGACGCACGCACGCACGCATCACGGGGACCCGTGCCCTCCTTCTTTGACCGGGTCGGTCGGTCGGGACGATGCAGTGCAGAAACCAACAAGACAAGCGCTGCCCCTAGCTAGACGAGCTTCCGTCGGACAGACACATGCCATCCAGGACGCGACGCTGGCTGTAGCGAGCATTCTCTGCTCTCGAGCTTGTCGTCGAGCCCTGTGTCTCTCCCTCGCTCGCTGGATGATCGTCAGAAACGTAGGGAGGCAGGGACTAGTGCCTTGAAATGCGTGCGGCACCAGAAAAGAAAAGGAGGGACGCGGCTGCTTTCTTTCTTTCCTTTCGGTAGACTGGGCTGGGGAAAGGCTGATGGGGAAGTGCACGATGATGGTCATATCAACAAAGTTCGTGGGCAGGAGACAACGGAGAAGACGACGACATGGGCAGCAGTATTTGTCAAGACTGCAACTCCTTTTTATTCTCAGAAACCTGTCCAAACGTTCTCCAACTCTGTACACAGCAAGGGCTCATGTCGTGAACAAACTAACAAGGCAAAATCAAATGACATGCATTTTTGTCTTCTAAACCAGAAACGGGTGCGCTGGATACTGTGGTTTCCAAGTACTAAACTCCAGCTCGGAATCATGTTTTATTTACAGCAGCACGGGGACAACAGTAAATTCAAAACATTAGTCACCATCACACCTACAAAACAGGATACACAGAGAAGATTATGTGCAGAGACACAAAAATTGGCACGAACACTATAGCACATTTACAGAACATCATGCCGAAAACAACCTAAATTATGTGAGATCACGCGCCTTTGATCAGTCATCATCCTTGGCTGCTATTTATCTTCAGGCGCTAAGCTGTCTAGCAAGTCGCTCCCTTTGTAGTTCGTGGCAGCAGCGCCAGGATTCGGCGTGTGCTGCCTATTTGCAACACAAAAGGATGCTGACGATGTTTTGTTATTCCCAGCAGCAGCACCCCAGACGACAAAATCTGTGTCTTCAAGGAGACCCTCGGAAGCGATCCTTGCATCTCGGAAAGGTGCGGAGCACTTCTCCTTGGAGAACTTGATGCAAGCCTCCTTTGCCGATTCGAGACAAGAAGCCATTTCTCGTTCTTCACATTGCTCTCTTTCTTGATAGTCGGTCGGTGCCCCTCCGAACAAGCCTTTCCACCAGGGGGGCTTGCATTTGCGTGTCGCCATGATTGAACAGCCAGACCGTGCACCGGCCTGCCAAATGATGGAAGCTAACCTGCTGTTAATTCCATTGACATGGAAAGGTCTGTTGTCCACACAAGTAAACTAACAAGTACAATATGCAGACAGCAGATTAAAGTGCAAACAGTTGGGCTGAAAACAGAAACTGAGAGGTAATATGGAAACGGAACTTTGCGAAACGTTAACATAAACAGAATTTTAGTTGTGGAAACAGAGCGCCTTTTTGGCTTTTTCCGATAGAACACTGGCGGAAACAGAATATTCTGTATCCATACATGCAGTGTGAAAGCCAAATGCACTGGGGCCAGTTGAGGTCTCAAGGATGCAAAAAAAATCTACTTGTAAACAAAATACACAATGTGTACAATTGCCATATTTCTATTTCCAACCGGCATGCATGTAAAAGTGTTCATTTTCTCAATTTCATTCTTGATAAGCAAGACTTCCAGAATATTTCTAACCCCCCTCATGAATTAATGATTCCACACATTGCCTTCCAAGAATAAAATAACTGAAATGCACTTAAAATTCTAAATAGCAGTGCTACTGCAGCATAAACTGACAACTATACCAACCGATCTTGGCATTTATACTAGATGCAAAATTGCTAGATGACAATCTGATAAATACAACTACCTCCACAAGACCACAACTTTAGAGAATAACAACAGACACTTCATTTGCCAATTCTACTGTAGAGCAATGCCAAGTATGACAGCTAAAATTTAAGAAGCCACAATCTTGGTTTTGCTCTATTCAATGTATGCAGCTGATAAATTAAGGCAAAAACGACAAAATTGACCTTGTTTGAAACTTTAACACAAAGTGACCTATGTTCAAAAGTATAACAAAATGTAACCTTTTCTTGAAACGCCACACAAAGTGGGATTTCGCTAGGCACGGAACGCCACAGTCAATGTCGTTTGCACCCTAGCTCACTCCTGGCCATTGACCACTGACCAAGCTAACATGAACTAACGGAAATGCCCCGAGCTTGGGCGTTCGACCCTGAACCTCATGGCTTTTCAGGTAGTCCACGTCAGCTCCGCAGGCGATGAAAGCAGACCATGAGCAACGGTCCTAACGCCATTGACCGTGGTGTTTCCTTGCTTAGGTAAATGCCACCATGTGTGACATTTCCAAAAAGGGTTAGATTTCGTAAAAATTTTGGACACAGATCATTTTCTGTTGAAATTTTTGAAATAGATCATTTTTGTCGTTTTTGCCAGAGATTTACCGTCCAGCATACTAGAGGGAGTCAGCTCGGCCAGCTGCAAAACTAAAAGTTCATAGCCTTTCAGACATGGAAGAACAAAAACTGGCGAATCTTAGTAACCAAACAGAAGCCTAGCTTCGTCAACTCTATGATCAACATTTCAGAAACCAACAAAGCAATGCAAAAGTAAATCCAAACACTAAGCATGTAACATTATGGAGTGTCTTAAACCCCAACTACTTATCTTCAGTAGCCAGGAGCTTGTCTGCCCTGTTTGATGTACGCAGCTGCTAAACTTGCTGCCTGGCATGACTAGCACAAGGCAGCTCGGCCAGCTGCGAGAACAAACGATGAGTTCAGGGAGAGCCTTCCAGTGTATGTAGATGCATTGCCATCTGCAATCCGTATCTACATTACATCAGGGACAATAGCATTCTAGACGATCAGCACCTATCGATTGGCTAATCCATCTATCAGTTGTTGCTAGGTAGAGTAGTTAACTGCAAGTTGCACTTTTCAAATGCTTAATAGCAGTGATACTGCATAAACTGACAACTATAACCACATGCCAAACGAGTCTGATAACTACCACCACCTCCACAAGACTGCGACTTAACAGAATAACACCCGACGCTTCATTTGCCAATTATACTGTAGAGCAATGCCAACCATGACAGCTAACGCTAGATCAGCCACAATCTTGGTTTTGCTCTCCACACTGTATGCAGCTGAGAAATTTACCGACTAGCATAACTAGAGCGAGTCAGCTCGGCCAGCTGCAAAACTAAACGTCCATAGTCTTCGAGACAGGGAAGAACAAAAACCGGTGTCTCTTAACAACCAAACAGAAGCCTAGTTTCATCGACACCATAATCGACATTTAATTTCCACCACCAACATAAGCATTGCAAAGAAGTAAATCCGCACGCAGAACACATAACACCATGGAGCGTCGTAAACCCCAATTACTCATCTCGGGGCTAGCCAGTTGACAGGGATTTACCTCGCACTGGGAGAAGAGGCTGGCCTCGGCGGCCTCCCAGGCGGCGCGCCAGCTCGCGGCGTCGCGGAAGGCGAGGACCGGGGGCTCGTCGCCGGCGGCGGAGGAGGGGACGGGCGCCCGGAGCAGAGGGAGCGGCGAGTCGAAGCGGACGACGGTGGCCGCCGGGGAGTAGTCCTCCGAAATGTCGATGGCCCCGCCGGGGAGCGGAACGTCCATTCGCGTTCGCCGCCGGGCGCCGGCGATGGCGGCGTGTGGCGGGGGTATAATTCGATTCGGTTAGGGTTTAGGTCGTTTAGGTCTCAGGTGTGAATGTGATTCGGCTTAACTGGGCTCAGATAGATCGTTCTCTTCGTTTGGGCTGGGCTTGGAGAAGCTCGTGCTCGGCCTGAAGATTCTAAAGCCCGTGCTGAGCATACAAAATGGGCTCGATTTTTATTTTGGCTGAGCACAGCTCGGATCGGGCTGCTCGGCGAGCCCAAAGCCTAAAACACGTTTTCAACATGCAAAACCCAAAACCGAGTCAATCCCGCACGCTGAAGCCCACGACTCCTCCAAAACTTCTCCCTGACTCCTTTGTGCGCCCGGGCGTGCCTAGTCTCCGTTAGGTTTCTTTCCTCATCCAAAATTGGTTCACGTTCTTTTCAAATAATTCATATCGTATGTATGTAACACAATCCCACAAACACACAAAAAGAAATCAGGACACATGTATGTTTGACGAAGTTCACAAAATAAGTTTTCAAATGTACAACACGAATTATTGCAACTTATACATAAATTAACTAGATCATCTTATAACATAAGCAAAAAAAACTCCTGAACTAAAAACTCTGATCCGGTGAGCGCGTGCATTCTACTAATAATAACATATGGTACTCCCTCCGTCCAACAAAAGATGTTTCAAGTTTGTTAAAATTTGAATGTATCTATACATGACTTAGGTATAGATGCATTCAAATTTAGTCAAAGTTAACACAATTTTTATTGGATGGAGGAAGTAGCAAATTAAGGATAAGACAAAGACAAGTCATGGGGTGCTCTGCCGAAAAAAGACCTGTCAGAGAACCAATAGTTGTGCGTACAATGAAGTTGAGCATCCATGCAAGCGTTCTTGTCCAGTTCTAGCTTCCTGGGTTGATTAGTTACCTAGGTTCTAAAAAACGTGAACACGACCCGTATATATATGCATTTGAAAACGGGTCTATTTTAATTTTGAAATTTGAAACAACATAAATTTGATTTTTCACATGTATATATATGTGTGTGCATGCAGTTCATAAATATCAAAAATAAATTTATATGAAATGATCAAATCAATTTATATATGAAACTAAATATGAATAAAAATAAAAGAGTAATATTTTGATTCCATTTGAGAAATATCGTTGCATGTAGCTAGTGAACCTAGGATTACCAATGCCAGCCTAGCTGGCATGGATGCCCCTGAATATTAACTTATATAGAAAACATCATTGAACAAAAATAACTACATGGGTACAATAAGAAACACGGGAGTGAGTGAAACTGAATATTGCATCTTTTAAAAAATTGGAACCACTAAAAACATATTATATTGTGGAAGAGAATATTTTCACAATTACATCGATGGTGGAATTATATATGGACGCAAACAGTGCATGCAGACAACAAGAAGGGCAATAGACAAAGAGACCGACAGATTCAAATATGAGATATCAATCTATACACATTTTGTTATTGATCATTATGGAGACATAGATATAAGGGGATGAGGAGCGGAGGGGGGGGGGGGGGTTCTAGAAATCTGTGCGAAAGCACGAGGTTCTATGGTGAGCTAGCCGCAGCTTCCAATAACAGTCATGTGAACAAAAAACCAAAAAGACATAATGGTAGGTCTTTATGTTGATCATGCAAACAAGAGAGTACCCTAGAGTTATAGGGAGTCAACGGCGATGAGAGGATATCGTGTGCAACTTCAAGACATGCCAGACAAGAAGTTACCTAGGTTCCGTAAGGATATGGCCCCTATGTCCTGCTAATATCTTTACTATAACACAATATCAAGAGTGGAGTAATCTATCCTCAAACTACCAACTCGGCAACGTCGCCTGATCTCCCTAGAGAACGCCTAGGGATCCTCTTTATAGGTTGCCGCCAGGTGGTTCACGCCTTCACGGTGATACTCAATCGTACCCTAGCTAACATGACTCCTGAACCGCCCTGACTAGGAGAAAACATTCCAAGTTGGGGTACATCTCAGCGTCCACGAAGTAGTTTGATCCTTATTCGTCCTAGGTTCCTTTCTTGTACGCCAAGTGATGGTCAAAAGGAAATGGGATAGGTTACAATTACCATTGAGGGTATTGTAACCGAGAGAAATACCCTTACGCGTCATCAAATCCCTCCATTAATTAGTACATGAAATGAGGTCGTGGCGTAACAGATAATGCACCTCAAGTTGATAAATTAATCTATCCTCCAACGCCTATATACGATAATACGAAGAGGTGAACCTTCTGAGTTTCCCTCTCGAGGAACTCGGGTATGCTAAGTTCTTTGGGTTTCACGAGTAATGCTGATCATATACTTGGAAGGTGTTTGATCCTTCGGTATTGTTGGGTACACTTGTGCACATCATATGTATTGGTTGTTGACCATGTTTCGAATGATATACTCTAGATGTGAAGGTATCAAACGAATCACATGGACAAAATGTTAGATAACATCGGTAAGATAGATCCTGCGTGAGTCAAATGCCATTATAATCATCAGTTGTGGTGTGTTCTTAGCCGTGAGATCATAGCAAGATCTTGAGAGCCGTGAGATGGTAGCATGATCGATCTTGAGATGTGGATTGGACTACTCGGGGTTGCCAAAAAGTTATTCTATACATGACTAACTGATTATAATGGTAATTTTCAGTTTGGTCATGAAACATGCTCCAGTCCAGGACATGGAAATGCATGCTCGACCAAGACGAGGATTTGCACATCCGTACGGCGCGCGAGAGAGATATCCGATCTTAAAGCCGAGGCTGTGACCGTGGTGGCATTTCACCCACCGTCCTAGCCACTCGTTTGGCTCTCCTCTTCACTCTCTCTCACTTAGTTAATTTATTATACTTCAAATTAGAGGGGAATTACTGACCACCTGACAGCCTTTTCTCTTCTCTTTCTTCCACTTGTAAACACATTATGGTACATGACATGTTTTTAAGTACATATTTAGTACATTAGGTATATGAATTGTACCTTAATAGTTTTTAAATATCTCGTGTACATGAACTTATGATACGAGTACATGTACCTTAACAGTTTTTAATTACCTCGTGCACGTGACGAGTACATGAAGGTATATGACGAGTACATAAAAGTAAATCACAGATACAATTAACAAATACCTCATCAACAAGTACATCGTATGGTACATCACATGTACCTTAACCAAGAAACAAGTACACAGATAAAATAAAATCAAAATCACTAAGAAACAAGTACATAGATCAAAATCACCAAGAAACAAGTACATACATCATGCACCAGTACAACTGAGTTGGAGACCGAGAGGGGCTGCAAGGGTGCGGCTCGCAGGAGAGATGGCTGCTAGCGCCCTCAATCTTGGTCGGCAAGGGGACCATGGGCAGGCGCCGGTAGCCACGGATGGGAACAACGTCGGAGAGGAGGCCGAGGAGTAGCTTGGCGACCATGAGAAGGTTGGGGGACGCCTGGAGGATCTGCAGCAAGGCGGCGGAGGTGCCCATGCCGTCCTTAAGGAAGAAGTTGTGTGTGTGTGTGTGTGTGTGTGTGTGTGAGAGAGAGAGAGAGAGAGAGAGAGAGAAGAATGACCTGTGTGAGAGGGACTGTCGGTGTGAGAGAAGATGGATTTTGGAGTAGGAAGAGAAACGTAGGACCCATCCATCTGCTAATTGAGATTAAGAAAAAGGGAGGTGGACACGTGGTTGGCAAACACCATAAGTGCAGATGCCGTCGGCGTCAAGCGGAGGTTTGGCTATCTGATCTATTTAATTAGAATTTTCATGGGCATGCCACAGTCATGGGCGGGCCCAGCTCAATTCAAGGGTATTCACTTGAATACCCTTGAATTTTTTGCAAAAGAATGAATATATGTACTATGTACTTTATATATGTATGCATGTAGAAAGTAATTTGAGATAAAACTAGTATTCAAGCAACATTGAGCCCTAAAATGCACTAGCCATTATCTCCTAGTTCCCTTGAATTGTTCCAATGGTCCAAGTAGGATTTTAGATCGTTGAAAATCGAACCATTTACAGTATATACATAATCTCGTATGACCTCAACCGATGTCTGCATCTTGTGCCTCCTTGCCTTCTTTTAAATCCCAAAACAAATATGTCTCAAATTCAACAATCTACCGACTTCTCCCCTGCCTCCCGTTTTTGGATGTTGGTCGTAGAACGGCTACACACACTGCACTACACACAAGAGGACAACACCTCAGGAATCACTCGATTAGAGATGCAAAATTTTCGTCAATGAATTTGATCAATGAATTATTAGAACAATTCTGAACTTTTCAGAACAATTTTGAATACCCATTGTCAAACTGGGGCCGCCCTGGCCACAGTCAAGTGTGTTAACCGTATTATCGATTTTGGATGGTAGGCTCGAGAAATGGATCGATCAGGGTGGATGACAAGATAGCACAGGCCTCGAGTCTGAAGAACATCGTGAGACAAAGAGACAGACAAGCACACGGACAAGAAACATTGCAGAGGTTCGTTCGCGTGAGTTTCAGACTTTCAAAACACGAGGAAAAAAAAAACGAGAGCTAGTAAAACACTTGCAACTTAACGCTTGCGTCGTGAGCACATAACCACAAGCAACCAAAGGGAAACAATCCCAGCCGCACATCAGCAGCATCAACCAAGCAACCACCCATCCACGAGCTTTCTCAGTTCAACCTCCGACTCCCCACCTTCTTCCACGGCCGCCCTCGCCCGCCGCATCGCCGCCGCCATCCGCTCCCTGATCCCGTCGCCATTATTCCCCATCAGCCACCCGACCTTCAACGCCACCTCCTCCGCCCTCACCACCTCCTCGCCATACCCTTCCACGGCGACGGCCAGCCCGAGCTCCTCCTCCAGGAACACCCGGTTCATCCGCTGCTCCGCGTACAGCGGCCACGCCACCATCGGCACCCCCGCCACCACCGCCTCCAGCACCGAGTTCCATCCGCAGTGCGTCACGAAGCCCCCCACGGCGCCGTGCAGCAGCACGTCCCGCTGCGGCGCCCACGACTTCACCACCAGCCCCGTCCCCCTCGTCCGGGCCAGGAACCCCTCCGGGAGCAGCGCGTCCAGTTCCGGATCCTTCTTCTCCGACTCCGGCGGGCTCCGCACGACCCAGAGGAACCTCTGCCCGCTGGATTCCAACCCGACGGCGATCTCTTTGATCTGCTCCGCGCTGAACAGCCCCAGGCTCCCGAAGCAGAGGAAAACCACGCTGGACTCCGGCTGCGAGTCCAGCCACGCCAGGCAGCTGCGATCCCCGCCGGTCACCTCCTCGGACTTGATCAGCGGGCCGATGCAGTGTACGGGCGGCGTGGGGAGTCCCGGGGGCGTGCAGAGGCCCGCGGCGATGGCGTCCAACGCCCGCGGCTCCAGCGAGCGGAAGGTGTTCGTGATAATGCCGTGGGAGCGGCAGAGGTCCGCGGGGACCCTCAGGAACGCGGCATAGGCCTCGTCGTCGCGGTCCATGAGCGGCTTGATGGAGTGCGTCGCCGGGAACGACGGGATCCCCGGGACATGCAGGAGCTCTTCGCCGAGTTCCCGGAAGCTCTTCGCGGTTTGGGAGTGGAGAACCGGGAGGTAAAGGAAGAAGGCTAGTGCAGCGGCGCCGGAGGTGTAGAAGAAGTAGGTTGGGATGTGAAGCTCCGTGGCCACTTCGAGGGCCACGCTGCAGAAGAAGTCTACGATCAGGACGGCGGACTCGGTGGCGGCGGTGGTGGCGAGGAAGGAGCGGAGGTGCGGGTTGGAGAGGCGGGCGACCTCGAAGGTGACCGCCTCGTGGTGGGCGGACTCGACGGGCCGGGCCAGCTCGACCTGCGGGAGGCGGTGGAAGGTGACGGAAGGGTTGGCGGCGGTGACGCCGGCGAGGAATGGCCCCGTTGTGTCAGATGCGCCGGCGGTGGTGTCGTGCGGCAGGGTGGCGACGACGATGGTGACAGCAAGGCCGCGCCGGGGGGCGGCGAAGACCTTGCCCAGCTCGATCATGGACACCAGGTGGCCCATGCCGGGAGACGGATAGAGAATCACCTGCTTCTGCTTCTTCCCCGGCGCCGGCGCCAGCGCGCCGTCGGTGGCTTTCGCGACGCCAACCATCGTGTACTCGTGTATTCGCGCGCGCCAAAGGGTCGATGAAAAGGCTTTTGTTCTGTTTTGGGAGTGCTGTGTAGGACGAATGGGGCAGATGTTGAGATGGGACGAATGAGTACTGGCAATTCCATTTTATAGAGGCCTAAACGCAACGCAATTTGCTACTAGAGCTCAGTAGAGGCGTTACACGTTTATTATTGGTTGGAAGGAGCTGGAAAATGTGCTGCGTGGTCCGAAATCCGGATCACACGAACGGAAAGCATTCACTATTCAGCGACAGGGAACATGTGGCGAGGCACCACTATGCAACGTAGCATGCCATGGAGTGCGGCGACAGAAACACGTCGTCTTTCTTCTCTAATTTTTTGTTTTTTACTTTCAGAACACAAGGCCTGGCGGAAGCGAAACGCGATTGTCCGGCTAACACGTGGCAATGGGTGGAATTAACGATAATATTTAGAGTATCGCTTGAGCGAAATCAAGTCCAGCCCAATGAAGAGTAGCTCATCTCAGTTCAGTCAATCAAAGCAGCTTTTTATAGCCCGAAGCAAAGCAGTCGAGACCACCGCATGCGCATCCTAGGCTCCTTGCCTGCATAATTTATTTTAGATATTAAAAATTTGTCAAAGGAAAGAGTTAGAAAGTTTATTCCTGAAAATTTAAAAGTTTAAAGTGTAAAAGATAGAATATTTCTCAATAGTTTTGAAAGCTCATCCACAATTTTGAAACTTCACTCTTAATTTTTTTTTTAAACTCCATCTCAAATTTTACAAGTTTTCAGAAAAACTTAAGCACATATATATCTTCATAAAAAACTGAAAGCTCGCCTCTCCAATTGTGGAATTTGGTTAAGGAAAAACTGAAAGCTACAGCGGGCAGCAAGCCTACGTTATTCCCCATGCCAGTACCTTGTCTGTAAGTTGTTGTAGAACAACAAAATTACACGTAGAAATGCTGACTAAAAGATCATATTAATTCACGAACAAGTATGGAGAGCGCCGCGCAAAATGCATGTGAAAATCATGTGTATATACAACAGAGCATGATGGTACAAACATTACAACTCCACTTCGACTTGGAATGAGTTTAAAAAATACATAGTTCGACACTGCATGAGAAAGTAGGAACACGACTAGCTAATTATGTATGTCTTATTAGATTCTCTATTTCCCAACACGTTAAGATACAACACAAGCATGATATCTTCAGCAATGGATAATTAATTTGGATTTGAAAGGTGGTAGATCCATTATAGTTAAAATTTATTGGTACAGTTAATAGGTGGTTGATTTAATAGTTGAATGAATGAAAGATGTTATAGGTTGAAAGTTGGCAAGAGTTGAAATTAAGGTGCAGTTCGTCTGTTCGTGTATCCTAAAAAAAAGGTGCAGTTCATGTAGTACATGAATACCCAAAATAGGGATGATCATAGAAAAGGTGAGTTATCTTTATAGAATCTGTATCACAAACATGCAATGCCAGAAAAACACAAATAATATCAGGCGTAGAAGAAGTCATGCCGCTATTCCAGGGAGAGCCTATTTTTCCTCTACCTACCATGTTTCCTTCAAAAACAAGTGCCTATGATATCATAGGAAGTTTAAATGTTCCATAAATTGATGCTGGAGCGGGGTGGAAATATGACAGATTTGTTGGTTTAGGTGAGGTTAAACAGGTTCAATTCAGCACAACTAGGATTTCTTTTTGAGGAAAAAGCACAACTAGGATTGATCAGTATTTTTGTAGCAAATGTTACATTACATGCAATGCAGGAGACATCATCTTCTTATGTACACCTCTTCACTGATACTCTACAACCTCATGAATGTGCATCCCCCCTATTTATGAAACAAGTGGTTGCACAGGAAAGGAGGAGCAACCCCTATTCAGTATCAATCCTCTGCTCTGCAGTGCTGACCAAGCGAGCAGCAGGCCATGGAGCGGCACGCCAGACAATGTTGTTGCCTGATGTGAGCAGAGATCATCTCAATCCTTGACATCTGCGACGCCTTCAGAAGATAACTGAAACCTCGCTTCAGCTTCAGCCAGGCAGGGAGAGCTTATTACCTTGCAGATTCGCTCCTCCCCTCTTCCCTTGCGAAGAGCAAGCCTGACATGATGCAGTATTGACATGTTAGCGATAACCTGATTAGGTGGACAGAAAACAAAGAGGAGGTTGTGATAGAGATATCCGGCTACATAATTCAGTAACTGACCTTGTTGTGGAAGCATGGGCCATGATGTTCCCACCGATTGGCTTGATCTGCGGCCCAGCAAACATGGCAGAGCCATCAACTTGTGCAACCACTTGATTAGTGATAACCACAGCCACTCCAAACTACAGTGAGTAGTTAAATCAAATTTAGCACACCAAAACATATACACAAAACTGACAAGAGTTGCTTAAGCTGTAAGTATCGTGTCATTTTTTTTTTGGAGAAACACACTAGGTCAGAACTCAGTAGTGTAAACATCATTTCATTTTAACGAAGAATAGTGGCTTCAGGGTATGTTGACGATAAAAGAATAAATCCCTGACCTCATCTGCTAACTTCTGAAGGCTCCTCAGAAACTTAGCCATATGCATCTGCCTCGCCGATAGCTCCCCTCTACCTGAGAAATCAGTTCTGTATAGAGCTGTGGCACTGTCTACAATCATTAGAGCAAACCTGCAACATGTGGATATTACAAACTAAAAATCAGTTACATTACTACTAGCCTGTATGGCAAACATACTTGCAATGAAATACAATAGGCATTGTCTATTTGGCTGTTAAAAAAGTAAAGCAAAATAAACATGTCATGTAACCATAACTAAATATCTTCATATCAGAAGTATAACAATGGTACCCAAGAACAATAGGATATTTTAGTTCAATGCCTATTGCCTATTTAGAAAACTCACAAGCCATAATGGTCCAATAAAAACATTCATGCATACTTTAATCTCATATATGAGACTGTTGTATAGATCGAAAACTCACAGTAGTCCACACACATTATGCATATTTTAGTCTCATAACGCATTGCTAATATGGAATGGAAGTATCACCAGAGGGGCTAAGTTATGCTAGCAATAGACAATCCATTAGATTCAACAAGAAATAACAACGTCAATAAATCATTTAATGCTTGTTACTTACATCCTAGCTAACTCAAGAAAATCATACTGGTATATGCTTGGTCTGCATAAAGCCACAGAGTAACATGAAACAGACACTCAAAAAATAAAAATAAAAGAACTTGCCTGGTTTCTATCATCATGGAAGCTGCCTCCAGCAGAAGTCTGGATTGATGATCAGTGTTATAAGCTCTGGCATAAGCCACATTCTCTAATACATCAGCACCATTTAATCCAAACCTGGAAGTTCAGTATTCGGTTGTTTAGTAAACAAATTTATGTTACAACCGAAAGTAATGACTGTAACCAAGGTGTGACCTGTCTGCTATCTGGAGGAGCCTCTGTGGTCTGAATGTTCCCTCCGCGTCGATGTAGAGAGCCTTTCCTTCACCACCACCTTGGTCCAGTGGAAGCTGTAATATATCACATCAACATATTGAGAGCTTAATGACAAGATTCAGGTGTCAATGAAAAAAGACGTGGATAATAAAATCTCACCTGACATGTAACACAAAGGGTATGGCACAACTGAGTCTTCCCTGAGCGGAACTCACCATATAACTCTGTGATAGATCCTGTTTCTATTCCCCCTGTTGAAGGTAGGTCAAAATAGAATTACCCGATGATCACAAGTCACTTGCACAATTCTGCAGAAAAAGGAAAACCATGAAAGCTTAGCAAACGAAACAACAGATTACCCTCCAAGATCTTATCAAGCTCCCTTGATCCAGTTGTAACTTGAATAATCTCCAGCCTCTGTGCATGAAGTTGGCTGGCACTTGTAAATCCAAGCGGAACTAACTTCGATGCTGCAAAGATTTTGTAGACAGTTAGGATTTTACAGCGAATACAGTTTTTCATACAGCAAGATAAACGAGCCTCATAACTACTTGCCTGCTTCAATTATCTTGTCAACTTTGGCCTCACTGATTCCTTTGATTTGCAACAGATCCTTCCTTGGAGTGTAAGCCACAGACTCCACTGTATGCATACCGGCATCTTTGAGCTTTTTCACGTCTAGTGCAGCTATTCCAGCAGCCTTTACCACAAAATGACAGAGATTTAACGAAAATATTTGTTGACAAGAAGCAGACGATAATTTGGCACTAACTAGAGCTAAAAACTTTCTAAGATGGCACTGATGATACAAAGCAAGGAAAACATACATTACAACAGCCTTGGTCAATCAATATATGTAACTTCACCAAACAGGAACATCACTACATAGGTTACGCAAACTGCTTCAAGAAATAAATTAAGGCATCCATTCCTTGACACCTTCTGGAGTGACACAAGATTGATGTCCCTCCAGAAAGAACAATATATGCTGACATGCTCTAACACAGGGAAATGAATCATCTGAAATATAACAATCAATTCCCTATAGTCTTTGGTAAAATCACAAGTACGCAAGAATCCAGTGAGTATCATAACCATGAATTATAGCAAATCGATACAGCCACTAGAGAGAGCTTGACAAGTATTACACATTGAATGATAACTGCATCTTAGGAACAAATTCCCCGAAAAGGACCAATGCTAGAACCCCCTCCATTTAATTTCAGCAAATCAAGATGTGACCAAGAATAAGCTAACCAACTGCAATATGAAGGGAAAACATCATCTCATCTCAACTGCAAGCACCGTGGAAATGTCAAGAATCAGGGTTCTTGTGAACCAAAGTCTGCAGAAATACGGTACCTTCAACTTCAACTCACGACACCAAAACTTGAGGAAAATCATTTCAATTCACCTAGATCACAACATTAGAGAGATCTAAAGAAAATTGTGGACAAGAAACAGGCACTAGTGCTGAAGAGCTTCGGAGATGTCAATGTTGAAATGGGGATAAAAGAACACCCAAACTACCTTACAACAGCCTATCCACTTAGGCAACTTTGACAAACAGAACATCACAAAATGCTACTTCTAGTAGACCTGATCTGCACTTCTTGAAGGAATTATAGTATGAAGCCATGCTTCCTGTATACTGTTCATACCAGGAGGTAAAAAACAAGGCATACGAGTATGGAATATCACAGGGTACATTCACGTGTGCAATAAGGTAAGTTACTCAGTTCAACATACTGTTCATACGAGGAGATAAGAAACAAGGCATATGGAAAATCACATGGTACATTCACTTCACGTGTGCAACAACATAGTACATCACAACAACTCTTGACAAGAGCAATTTTCCAAAGAAATATACTGGATCCATTTTTGGGTAATTTGTAGAAGCTAGAGATCAGTATTCCCACTGGAGATAGTAATCATGATGCCAGATCAAGACAAAACCCTCTAGAAAGAGCTATACGTATATTATAAACATTGGATAACAACTGCATCTTATGAACAAATGCCCAAAAAAGGAACAATGTAACTTTAACAAATCAAGAATCTAATGTCGACGTGTCGCATGGTCGACGTGTTACTTTTGTAAAAGGGGATAGATCTCAAAATCGTGCTAGTCATACGCTTGCTAATCTGGCTCGTATGGAGAATCGCACGTTTGTGTGGCCGGGTTCCGCCCCACCGAGTGTGGTGGAGGTGGTTCTCCAAGATGTAATGCCTTGATCTTATTAATATATCCCTTTTTAACGAAAAAAAAGAATCTAGCGTTTTGTGACCACGAATGAACAACCAACCGAAATAAACATGAAAATCACATCCCATCGCAGCTGCAAGCGCACTAGAAATTTCAACAAATGTTCTTGACGGGGATCGGATAGCCTTAGGAAGGAACCAAAAACCTGAGTTCTTGTGGCCAAGAATACGCGGAAGCACATATAAATCCAATTAGCGACACCAAAATTGGGGGGAAATCATTTCAATTCGCCTGCAAGCGAACCCGAAGCTCCAAGAAACGCGCGACATTGTCCCCATTTGGGGCCTGGGCTGGGGTGAAACGAATCAAGAACCTGTGCATCTTCCACCAAGAACCTAACCCCACACCCAGAGAACCTAATGGAACTCCAAATCGAGACGAACCCGTACGAATCCTCCCACACGCGGTGCGAAAAGCCCTAGAAAAACTTGACCTTGACGAGGCCATTTGGGGGAGAGGAAACGGACCAAGAATTCGGCTAGGGTTTCGGCAAGGGAGGGGGAATGTGCCGGTACCTGCAGCTGCTCGATGGGGAAGGGCCCGTGCTCCACCTCCTCCTGCTCCGCCGCGGCCGTCTTCTGCTGCGCCGCCGCCGTCGCCGCCATGGGTCCCACTCGTAGCGAGAGCTAGAGAGAGAGGGGGAGGGGAAGAGAGAGAGTCGGTTGGTTCGAAAGGGAATGAAGAAGGGCGCCAAGGCGGAGACGCAGAGGCTATTTATTGGAACTTGATGGGCCTGTTGATGGGCTCCCAAGGCCCAAGTGAGCCCATCTATGACCGCTTCGACCCAGCCCGAGAGAGGAGGCTTACTGACAAGTGGATCCACATGTAGGTGACACGGCGGGGACGCCTGCTCCTTTCCCAACTCGCCGCCGTCTCTCGTCTCGTCTCGTCTTTGCTTTGCTTTGTTCCCAAGAAGAACTCCGGTCCCGGAGCACGAAGCCTTCGAGCGCTCGAGATACCTGGGCGACGATTTGAGTAGAGAAAAAGAGTGTGAATTCCTTGCTTCGGTTCTGCATCCGCCGCCGCTGGCAAGATGTTTCTGACGAGGTAAATCTCCGGGTTTTCTTTCTCTGTTCATCTCGATTCGATCTGTCAGCTTGGTTTTTTTTAATAAAAAAATTTGTGGGCGCAGGACGGAGTACGACCGCGGGGTGAACACCTTCTCCCCGGAGGGGCGTCTGTTCCAGGTCGAGTACGCCATTGAGGCCATCAAGGTGAGATTTCTTTCTCTGTTTCTTGTTCCTTGGATCAAATCTGCGCTTCAAGTTCTGCGAGGTTATTAGGGATAAATGATTTTGCGTTTATGGGGGATGATTTAAGACAAATCAATACCGCGGCATCGGAGGTTTTAGGATGGAGATGTAGATCTCTGGGTTTTGGTTGGGATTAGTTGGAGCTTGTTTGGTCTGTGTAATGCTGATATGTGATGTAACTACTTCTACGTGTCTACTTGATTGTACCTTGCTGAATGTTAGTAACGTTTATGATGCTCATCCTGCTGCAATGGGTTTCAGTTGGGATCAACTGCGATCGGGTTGAAGACTAAGGATGGTGTTGTCCTGGCAGTTGAGAAACGTGTGACATCGCCACTACTGGTAATTGCGTCTTTTACTTGGTATATTTTTGGGTGGTGAAATGATTAGTCAATTGTATGCTCACACGGTGTCTGAACTTATTTATGATGAATTTCCTTTTGTCTGAATGATGTATGAATTCTTATGGTTGCATGAGAAGTCTACCCTTAGCATGTTCACATTCTTAGGTGGGTCCTTTAGGATGGTGATGTTCTTATCTCCACATATACTACTGGTGGCTCCTTCGTGGCCATGTGATTTGCATTCTCACAATATTTTTTGTTCTGTATCTCAACTGTCAATAGGATGTGAATATTGTTGTTTAGTAATGTAATTTCTACGTTATCCAATTTTATGATGTGTCGCATGTTAGGTGTCTGGTGTGTGTTACTCTAATTTATGTTAGCTTTACCAAAAGAGCCGCCCTGTTGTTCCTTAATATTTTAGCCAGTATCATTCAGCTTTTCGGTTGTGTTATTGTTCGTAACATGCCCAAATTGTTAAGGAATTCAACTTAGCTTTACTATGATTATAGGAACCAAGCAGCGTGGAGAAAATCATGGAAATTGACGAGCATGTAGGCTGTGCCATGAGTGGCCTTATTGCTGATGCTAGAACACTGGTTGAGCATGCTCGTGTTGAGACTCAGGTACCTTCTTGGTTTTTTATATTGATGTTTTACAAGTTGTGATCCTTTATCCGTCTATCTCACTTACTATGTTCATGATCAGAATCATAGGTTCTCATATGGGGAGCCAATGACAGTAGAATCTACAACCCAAGCCATCTGTGACTTGGCTCTGCGCTTTGGTGAAGGTGATGAAGAGTCAATGGTGGGCCTCCTTTTCTCTTATTCTTATAACACAAATTACAATAGATCTTGTGCGCACAGAAGATGAGAACCAAGATCGAGAATCCTTTTCTTCTTGTTTTCTCTTGTGTAAAGGAAATACAAATACTTCCTCCGTCCAACAAAGGATCTCTCAAGTTTGTCAAAATTTGGATGTATCTAGACATGACTTAGTGTATAGATTCATTCAAATTTAGTCAAAGTTGAGACATCCTTTGTTGGACGGAGGGAGTATAACATATCTTTGGTCACTGCACACAGTTTGCTGGTTGCCTGGTTCCTTATTAGTATTTCAACTGTGACGAAATTGAACATCCAATGGAAAGTTTTATGTGTTATAGTTAACCCAAATAGCGCACTTGAGTAGAGATCACTAACAAAATTTATGAAAAGCTAGAGTCTGTGGATCAAAACCAATCCAGTTGCGTTATGTTTAGTTTTTCCTTGCTGGCCATTATCTTACTCAGGCAAAGGTTGACTTATCTATTTTATTTGTCGAAGTGTAGTTGCCAAAATACCAGATGATATGATGCACCCACACTCATCTCCACCCCACCCCATCGGGATTTTTGAACTTGCGAGTTTTGAAATTTCACAAAAACATTCATGGTGATAGGATGGGATGTACTATAGTCACTTGCAAAAGATCATCCAAAAATATGTTGCTTGCTGCAGAAAGAGACAAAGGACAGTACTCAACATATGTTACTATAAACAAGCAATCATTTTATTTTTTGTGCAGGACACATAGGGTACGTTTGGAACTCAAGCTAGAAAGTTCTAGTCTTGCTTACCATGGAGGTCATTTGGTAGAACTTAAAATTTCTGGCTTTGCTATGCAATATTGCTAGTAACTGCAGCAAAATCATTGCCATCGGAGGAGAGTCAAATTGACTCTCCTGCACGGGCAAGCCCACGTCTTTCTCTCAGACTAACACAGAGGTCATGCATCAACCGCTTAATGGGCTAGCTAACCAAATGGCTAGTGTTGCTTTCTTGGACTATGTCGAGACAAGCTAGCCGATAGTCATATCTTTGAATAAACTTGACAGGTGACTATAGCCTGTCCATATCTATCACTGGATGTTTGAAAACATACAAGTTCAAAAACCGCAAAGGGGATGCATATGAGTATGGTTGCACCAAATCTGTTTTAGCAAAAACGCCAGTACGCCACACTAGACAAAGCAATTTCGATATGCCCAGCTACAAATTATTTGTTGCATATATGCACTTACAATTTTTCCTGCAGTTTTTTTTACTATATACTGATACCTTTAGGTCAAAATATCTTAGAGTTGGATTCTGATGTTCTTGTTTATATGCAGTCACGGCCATTTGGAGTCTCTCTCCTTATTGCTGGGCATGACGAAAATGGACCCAGCTTGTAAGTGTTTATCCCTTGGAATGAGTGATTTGGGTTGTCAGTAACTCGTATCTGGATAATAAATATTTTGCAGTACATTTGCTTGGTAACATTACTAGAAGCATTCTTTGTGTGATATTTTCTGTTTATTGACTTTCTTCTAGACTGCCATGTTAATTGTTATCCCTGATGATACCATTTCTTTCCTGTTGACATGAACTATAGTCTGCAATGCTCTAATAAGTGATTAAGTACTTTTTTTGGGAGCTGTCGCAAAAAAAAATTTTGAAGATGCCAAGAGTTGTTATACATGGCCTACGTAATCTTTTTGGTTATTTTTTATTAATTTAAGTTGGTGTGATAAAGATCATCATATTCAACCATCAAGGTGTCTACTATGGCTAATTGCATTGTATTTCAAAATTCAAGGTGTTTTTACATCCTGTAACTTGACATCATATTCGCCTATAACCAAGCAGAGTTGATATTTGAAAGGCTTGCATATAAAGCGGATGCTGTTGTCCAAAACTTGCTTGTGAGGTTCTATAGGCTATGTTACTAACCCATATGTTTTTATCTATAGTTCGTTTTTCGTAAGAAAAAAAATGCTATATCCCTCCTAGAAATCGTAACTATTATGTATTTCATGTTCATTTGTGAGTAAGCTGTTGAGGTCGTGCACTTGAAACAGCTACATATGTTTGCACACTCTGCTATGGTGGCATTTTTGTCCTCTGTTGTCAAACAATCATTGCATAATTCCATTTGTTCTGACCGTAACTTTGATCCGTTTACAGAGCCAGTTGAACTTCGCTCTAATAATCCATGGATCAATTTCTGTGTATTGCAGGTACTACACGGACCCATCTGGGACCTTCTGGCAATGCAACGCCAAGGCAATCGGATCTGGCTCTGAAGGAGCTGATAGCTCGTTACAGGAGCAGTACAACAAGGTACTGTACACTAAACTAAATATGGGATAGGTGCAAACATTCACAGCTCTTTGGTTTGAGCACAAGATACAAAATGTTGGAGATGTGCTGTCTATGAGCACCAGTGCTGGTATTGTATAGGAGTTCGGATCCAGTTTCGAAATTACAGATCTACAGAACCATGTGACCTATGGCATTAAAGCCAATCACATAGTGTTTACCCCCAACTGAAATACTGCTTATATGCCCAAATTTACTACCGATGCACAATCACGTAGCACCGTATGCATTTTGTATCTGCATTTTGTATCTTGTGTTAAGAAATATGGAAATTGACTTAGAGATCTCGATGCAGGAGCTGACTCTTGCGGAGGCGGAGACAATAGCCCTGTCTATCCTGAAGCAGGTTATGGAAGAAAAGGTACAGTACCCCTTCCTCATCTCAGCAAAAACCATCTCACAGTAACAGGTACTTTACTCTAATTGCATCCTAAACAGGTAACCCCGAACAACGTCGACATTGCAAAGGTCTCCCCCAGCTACCACCTATACACCCCAGCAGAGGTTGAGGCAGTCATCGCGCGGTTGTGAAGCACTGCCAGTCTTGTTAATTTTATATCAACCTGTAAGGAACAGTATGAGCTTGTTGATGTGTCTGCCTGCCCACTGTTGTGATGGCTCGTGGTACTAGGGCTTATCGTGTCTGGCAGCCTGATTCCCAGTCCAGTGATTTATTTGTTTCCAGTAGTTCGGCTGAAGAGAATATTTGACATCTATTTCAAGATTTGGTTGCAACCTTTGGAAAGTACACAAGTTAACTGCTGATCCGAAGCATTGCCATGACCCATCATTGGAAGCTCAGAACATAATGTTGTGTCTTGTGACTAGGTGAGCTGTTCACATGTTAAAGTGTTTCTGGTGGCGCTTTATAGTAGAACAGGAATTACCAAAGTAGAAATAAGATACTCCCTTGTGAGAAAATAGAAAAAAAGTACGTATATACTCAGTAGCTATGGAGAGTTGGAGACTGACCAAACAAACCCAAAGCAACAAATCAGGATTCTGGAAAGAAGGGAATAACGGAAAAAAAGGCATAAGATCAAGATTTTGTTTGAACCTACTAAGAATAAAAATACGCGGCATCTTAACTAAACAATTCATGCCAAACACAATCCTAATGAATCACTCTCAGTTGTGCTACTTAAACCATAATAATACCACGTTGGATTGGAGCTTGAGGCTGACATTTCTGGCTTGTTTGGATCTGACACTTGCACCGGCAGTGTTTTTCTGAGTTCCGAACCATGATTTTGGCTTCTGTACTCTCTGACTGTTCTGTTTTAGGTCTGAGCAGCTGGTGCCCGTGAAAACCTATATACAAGTACAATTTCTTAGGAATACTCTCACTATTTATTCCAAGCTTTCCAGCACCTTTTTCTCACTAGTTTGTGTATGATCAAATACTTCTTCGCTTTTAATAAGTCCTAATCTAAATGGTGGTTCCTGCCATTTTCCCTATGTTTGTAATTCTGCCGTCCTATCAAATTCAGTTTCTTTTTTCTCATTATCGCAATCTACCGAAATGTTTGGGCAAACATCCTGGTTAAGTTCACGTCCGAAACAAATTCTTAGAAAACAATGTGCCTTACCTTTGCAAATAAAGACCTTAGATTAATTACCCGTTCGTGGTTTCCATTATTTGAAACCCCAGGTTTGGGCAAAAAAAAAAAAAACCAGGGCCTTCGATAGAACCATCCTTTGTGTATATTGAACAAATTGTACTATATTCTATTGGAATTTTTTTCATTAATTCCAACTTCTTTGATGCAATCAAACAAACTTTGGTGCAAATAAAATCTTATAGGGATCAAGTGTGCATTATATTGCAATCCTTTTTTTTTTTTTGAGTTTTCCTAATCTTCTTGATCAAAAACGCCTTTAGCCTGAGGCAAGAAAAGATGGGGAGAATGAAGACGTGCCTGAACCTCCACGCCTTCGCATGATCCACTCCACTCCAAGTGCTGTTGGTCATGCTGCACTCCACTCCACTGCTCAATAGCATCACAGGCTCACGCATCCAGTATAGCGTGTGCCTTTTTCTTTTCGGTTATGACAGATTTGCCCATAGAACCTTCTTTTCTATCGGTAAAGACAGATTTGCCCATACCATTGCCTCCACTCTCACCGATCGACAAGAGTAAAGTCAGTAACATTGTATAGTTTAATTTCACGCCCTTTTGGGCCTTTTGGCAGGCTAATAGGTGGCCATATTTTTAATCAGAATTTTGCATGTAAAATATTATAGCATGAAGTCTCATAATATTATAAATTTTCCATAATTTTATATAAAAAAATTGAATGCCTTGAACAATATCGCGAGTGAACCAAATCTCCTGTTCGGATGTAACAGACAAATTATTAAATTTTAGCGGAGGAAGTTCTTCTTTTTTCCATATATATTTAGAGGGATTTTGGCACTCCTTCCATTTTGTAATATAAGAAGCTTCGTTAAGACAAGGATAGATGTTAATAAACTATTGCTCTCTATATATTAACATGCACTTTATGTGACATAACGATCTGTATGGAATAGAAACTTATTTATGATTATAGTTTTGTATCACAGAAACTACACTAATAGAGTACATCGTTGGTCAAATCTTTGGCTTAACGAGCCATAATACACCCTATATTTTGAAATGAATGGAGTATATGAAACGATAGCTGATCCTTCAGTGATGCAAAATGTCTCCAAAAGTACCGTGTTCATGCGATGAAGAACAAATATAAAAATACTGAGACTCTTATATTCGAAGTTATGATTATTACAGGGGAGGATATACCATCGGTCTTGGTCCTCCTGTTCTAGACTAGTTAGGCCTTCGTAACTAATAGGTTGCCTTAACATTTTAACATACTTATTTTCATTTCTCTACTAAAACAAGAAACATAGACAATGGCTCAATTTACGGTTGTTGACCGCAATGATAAATGTATCCAAAGTGTGTACATGTTCTTCCATTAACACTTAGGTCAACAAGCACCTCTCTCACAAAAAAATTGAGATGTGACAAATGTAATATATATCATGCCAATTATTTACATTCTATTCTTAACTCGGACTCATCATCAGGACTACTTGAATCCTAATGAAATTCATTACGGCAAAATCACACACATTCTTATCAAGAAAAGTTGATCTCTTTGTATAAATCATCATTCTCTTTTACATAAGAAGCGTCTGATTGCAGACAAGGCCCTATTCTTCAATGGATGATACACATGTGGCGGTGTATGGCGTATTCAAAAGATCGCAACCATCTAACCGGCAAATTTTTCAGGTTGTTTCACAGTGATGTGTATGATCGAGATCTCGTACTCCATTCTTCCATGTATATAAGGTCGCATTCAAAATCCTGCTAAAGAAAATCTGCTAAAAAAAGGTCACATTCAAAATCTTGGTTCTCCAAAGTTATAAGGTCACCTTTCAACTTCCTTTTTCTCTTAGTTCCAAATTTCTTGGGTTCCGTAGCTGTTTAAATGTGACCAAGAGATGTCTACCATTCCTAATACACATTAGTTGCAAATCCTTTTAATTTCAAATCTGTTGACCAAAACAAAAATTGGTTTCCAAAATGTGTGTTATAGTATCTGTTTTTGACATCGGAGATTTTTAAATCGGGCCTTGCATATATGAAAGGATTTAGTATTAGGAAAAAATCGCCTCTTTCCATTTTCACTTTATACAAGGGAAGTTGGCATTTTTCTTTCTTACGCCAAGGCCAGATCCGTAAATCGCCACCCTCCTTTCCTCTCCCGTTGTGAAACCCAAACCCCTTCCACTTCCCGGCTTTGAGAAACCTCGAAAAAGCGCAAAGCGAGAGAGAAAGCTACACCACACCGAATCCAACAACCGAGAAGAAGAAGAAGGAGCCGCGGGGGCGATGCAGCAGGCGATGTCCATGTCCCCGGGGTCGGCCGGCGCGGTGCCGCCTCCGGCCGGCATCACCACAGAGCAGATCCAAAAGGTTCGATCCCGCACGCCCCCTCTCCTTTAATTCCTGCTAGGGTTTGCGCCGGGATTGGGGGAACACGCTTCCGCATGCTAGAGAAATATCGGGGCTCTGTGTTTGCTCTTTCTCTTGCGGTCAGATGATCGCAGTGGATTAGTTTCTTTGCCTGGAGGCTCTGATTAGTGTATGGGTGATGGTAGATGGTGCCGCATTTGGGAAGTTGCAGTAGCGTTGTGGACGAAAGAGGGACATTGGAACAGTAAAAAAAGCAAAACAAGAGGGTTGGAATAAACATTAAATAAGAAGAATGGAGATGGACATATATAGCTTTCCGGTTCAAAACTTCAAATATCATTATTTGGCGAAGGCTGCTTGTTACCGGCAATCACACAAGTAACTGATTCTCGACCAGTTCGATATGCATGTGCCGCTGCCTGCTGGCCTTTGGACTCACGTGATCCGCTCTGCCCCCTCTCCTTCCTCCTAGGGTTGTGCCGGGTGAAGACGCTTCCTCGAGCTAGAGAAATATTGGGCCTTTGTCAATGCAAGCGGGATCCCGCTTATCCTAGTTCAAATTTTTTGCTCAAAGTTTAACTAGAAGATTGGAAGTTAATCCAGAAACGGTACATATGCAGGATCCTGCTTGCGTCCCTACCTTTGTGTCTAATCTTTCTCTTGCGGTTTGCTGATCGCAGTGGAGTAGAATCCTCGCCTGGAGACTCTGATTTGTGTATGAGTGATAGGAGACAGTGGCGCATTTGGAAAGTTACAGTAGCGTGTGGAACAGTAAAAAGGATCAGAAACAAGAGGGTTGGAATATACATATTAACTAAGAAGATTGAAGATGGACATATAGGGCAGTAGACGGTGGTACCCATGCCACATGATCAGCTGCCTAGCCGTGATGAAAGCTATGGTGCCGATGCAGACTGCCCTTGACCCTCCAACTCATAAACCTGCCATAAGATCTTAATTGAATCCTAATGGAGTTCATCAGGGGAAATCTATTCTGTCTCTTTATTCCTTTCTCCTATTTAAGGAACTCGATCTCTTATTGAAAGTGTAGTCCATGAATCACCATTCGGTTTTACATAACTGTCAACTGTGACACGTATTTGGTAACTTCATAATTCATAAAAAATGCGACGACTCTTTTCTTCAGTAGACAAAGTACATGTGTGTGGCAGTGTAAGCGTGGGTCACTTGTTTTAGTATGTGCTCCAAAAAAAATATTGTCCATTTCTACCTTTTTACAAGGGGAGGTTAGCATTTTTCTTATGGCAAGGGCAGATATGTAAATCTACGCCCTCCTTTCCTCTCCTGTCGCTCAGATCGGAAATCCAAACCTCTCCCCTTGCCCTCAGGCTTAAAAACCGGAGAAACCTCGAAAAAGAGCAACCCGAGAGAAATCTACATCCCCACCGAATCCAACAATTGAGAAGAAAGAGCTGCTGTGATGCAGAAGCCGACGTTCATGCCCGACGCCGACGAGCTGGTGTCCCGTCTGGCCGACGTCTCCACCGACCAGATCCAAAAGGTTCGAATCACCCTGCACCCTCTTCCTTCCTTCTAGGGTTTGCTTCATGAGGGGGATGCCTCCTCAGGCTAGAGATCGTAGTGGTAGGTGATGTCCATGCCCACCAGGCTGGTGTCCCGTCTGGCTGGCATCTGCACCGAGCAGATCCAAAAGGTTCGATCCGTCCTGCACCCTCTTCCTTCCTGCTAGGGTTTGCTCCAGGAGGGGGGACACCTCAGGCTATAGATCGTAGTGGTAGGCGATGTCCATGCCTGCCTGGGCTGGTGTCCTGTCTGGCTGGCATCTCCACCGAGCAGATCCAAAAGGTTTGGTCCGTCCTGCACCCTCTTCCTTCTTGCTAGGGTTTGCTCCAGGAGGGGGGATGCCTCCTCAGGGCTCGTTCGGTTGGCAGAATCCCGGTGGGGTTTGAGGGGGATTGACTGGGAATCTGGGGAATTTGCTCTATCATTTTGCTAATCCCCGTTGATACCGGCCGGTGTGGGATGATACGAACAGGCCCTCAAGCTATAGATCGTAGTGGTAGGCGATATCCATGCCCACCTGGCTGGTGTCCCATCTGGCCGGCATCTCCACCGAGCAGATTCAAAAGGTTCGATCCATCCTGCACCCTCTTCCTTCCTGCTAGGGTTTGCTCCAGGAGGAAGGATGACTCGTCAGGCTATATTGTGCCTTCGTTTCGCTCGGTGAACGTAGATACGCAGTGGAGTGGATTCCTCGTTTGGATGCTCTGATTAGCGCATGAGGGCAGGCTATATCGTGCCTTCGTTTCGCTCGGTGAACGTAGATTCGCAGTGGAGTGGATTCCTCGCCTGGATGCTCTGATTAGCATATGAGGGCATTAGAACAGTAAAGAAGACCAGAAACAAGACGGTCGGCATAGACATGATAACTAAGATTGGAGATGAGCATATAGGACTTTCCGGTTCAAATGTCATTATTTGGCGAAGGCTGCTGGTTACCGGCAATCGCACATCTAACTGAATCTCGCCCAGTTTGATGTGCATGTGTGGCTGCGCGCCGGCCTGTTGACTGTGGTCCCATACCACGAGATACAGTTCCCTATCTGTGCCAAAAGCTATGGTTCCACTGCAGACTGCCCTTGACCCTCTGCAAGGCAGTATGGTTTGCCCGACAAAGGTCGTCTCCAACTACCACGTGCAGTCAATCATTTCTCACCAATGCAATACGTAGCCAGTGCTGTGCAATACCACTGTTGGAGCATGGCCCTCTGACACAGAAAGTGGCTTTCTTGCAGATGTTCAGCAACTGTAATTGTCCATTGACAGTCATCAACCACGACCGCGGTGTGGCTTCCTAGCCTTTGCACTTGAGGCTAGCTGCCGCATGATGGCACTTATCCACAACCTTGTTTCAGATCCCCCCTCCCCACCCTTCAAATCAGTTACAACGAGATCTCATTATCTCATAGCATATCATCTCCGCGCGATCTAAATCTGGACTTGTGTTGTTTACATAAGCACTAAATTTTAATCCCAAAAGATTCAAACCTTAACCAAATTCTCCGTAAAGTAATCAGTACCCATATAAACATATTGACCTTTGGACCCACTATTAATGATCATCGTTAACTTAGGAGTAATTGGCTATTTCAAGAAACCAACTATGCTTGCACAATACAAAAATACAGGGCAAGGGTTATTTGCGAATAAAACGTCCTGTAAATTCTTGCACAAATGCACACCACAGACAAGGTAAAGTGAACGATTCAGGACTGCGTATGCCAAGCTCTATAGCACGATCATCATTTGAATTTAGATTAATTTTAACTAGCCCTAACTTCTTCTTTTTTGCAGTATTTGGATGAAAATAAGCAACTTATTTTGGCCATCCTGGAAAATCAGAACCTAGGAAAGTTGACTGAATGTGCTCAGTAAGTAGCTTTATTTTGTTACTTTCAGGTGTTACTGCTTGCCATTATTATATGAAATGTTAATTACTTAATTGTTGATTTCATTTGCGTCACAATGATGACACTGGTAACATGTTGATTGAAATTTTAATTGTGTCATGGTTGGTTTCATGTCATTAATTACGCTACAGTTTGAAATATAAAAACATATATGAGCCTTTAGATGAGGATGCCACCAGTTTTTCTATATATTGATCTTAACCCTCTGTAATACTGATGCTGTCTTTTATATATTTAGTGAAATGGGTTGGTCAAGAAATGGTTGACGATTTTATTACACTAAGAGAAGTATAGGAGCTGTGAAGTACAAATGCTACATAGTGGTTAGATCTGATGATAACAATGTTTCCGAGTATCTCTTAACAGCATCTTCTTAGTCATTAGAGATTTAACCATATTGTGCTAATTCATGGGACTAGCATTTTACATTACATGGATATGCAGCACATGCATAGCAGGCACAGTGAGATATGATCATATTTTTGCCCATCCTGAGTTCCTGACCGCCTTGTTTGTTTTAGTGTTCTTTCTAACTTAAGATGTTCAGTACATTTTTATTAGCCTGTGATATAGAAATACAATGGAAGGTTTTTTGCCTAGTGATTACTGCGAGAAACCAGCATGGATTTTGATGACATGTTGTAGATGATCCTAAATTAGCACTTCATGTAGCATATTTTTGTTAGTGTTTCTACTTTGATATTGTATGCCTTGTGATTTTTTTGTTTCTTCAACTGTCTTCAATCTTTACGTATTACCTTTTCTATATGTTGGTGGAGTTTGGCTAACATGCAACATAATGTCGTCGAGTCAAATTTAAACTGCATGATGATTTTTGGGGGCAACGAAACATGTTTAGAGGACAATGCTTTTTAGGGAGAGGAAATGTGCACTATAGTTGTTCTAGAATTCTTATAAAAAGTATTCTTCTGAGGCCAATGTCAGTATGTAAAATATACTGTTATTTGTGTTCTCACAGTTTACATTCTTAAAGTTTCAGACAGATTAGTTTTTACTGTAGGGCTCTGAAGTTTTGGTCCGTTTGTGAAGTTTCTCATATTGCATTAGTTTTAGTTGTCAATTCAGAGGGATAAATGACACATTCCCAATATACTTTCTGGTGCAAAAACAAACAAATTTCTTAGGCATAATAATAATATGATCTGCCTATATAGATCGCATCCCCTTTAAACTAATTTGTACTGATGCTAATGCATTTATAACAACAGTATGTTTCATGCTCTGGATTTTTAGGTATCAAGCTCAACTTCAGAAGAATCTCTTGTATCTGGCTGCCATTGCGGATGCCCAACCACCACAGAACCCTGGAAGTCGCCCCCAGGTTAATCTCTGTTCCAGCTAGCGCCATAATCCCTCCTTCCTTTACATTTACTCCATTGTCATTTCTGCCGACAGATGGTGCAGCCTGGTGGTATGCCAGGTGCAGGGCATTACATGTCGCAAGTACCAATGTTCCCTCCAAGAACCCCTTTAACCCCACAACAGATGCAAGAGCAACAGCACCAGCAGCTTCAGCAGCAGCAAGCACAGGCTCTTGCTTTCCCCAGCCAGATGGTCATGAGACCAGGTACTGTGAACGGCATGCAGCCTATGCAAGCTGATCTCCAAGCAGCAGCAGCAGCACCTGGCCTGGCAGACAGCCGAGGAAGTAAGCAGGACGCAGCGGTAGCTGGGGCCATCTCGGAACCTTCTGGCACCGAGAGTCACAAGAGTACAGGAGCGGATCATGAGGCAGGTGGCGATGTAGCTGAGCAATCCTAAGCTGTTAGTGTTAGGCTATACAATGCCATGTATACTAAGAAAGAAAGCCGCCCCTCTGCTCGTTGTGTCTCGTAGAAGACTCATTTTATCAGTCATTTAGAACAAGCATTAGATTGGTGATGATGATGTAATCTGTCCGAGATTGTTATCTCACTCTTAACTTGTTGTGGCCCCTGTGGAATAATCCTTCAGCCTATTGTTCCGGATGATTTTACTTCAGTTTACTCGCTAATATGATGCTTAATATGATGGGAGTGATGGGAGTGTGGAGTATGACGTTGTCACCTCTTACTTTTTTTTTTGGAAGGGACACCTCTTACTTCAAGGATCTAGTTTGAAGCTGCGCTGTAATACGAATCTTGTGTGAGATAGTATTTCTGAAAAAGATTAAAAACACATGTTTGTTGTATCTTTTAAGAATATATATCTCCTGGGAAGCATGTGTTTCTTCAAGCATCTAGTCTGAAGCTGCGCTGTAATACGAATCTTTTGTGAGATTTGATTTATGAAAAAGATTTAAAACACAGGCTTGTTATGTTTTTTTAAGAATATCCTAGCAGAAATGACCGTGCGTTGCCACGGCCCGCAATTGTCCAAATATTTAAAGGCAGTCAAATATCCCGTGCGAAAAAAATTTGAAGAGCTCAGAATCAAAATTAAATTAGCACGCTACTAATATTCAGCAAATATAGTTTCAATCAAACATGTCTCCTGACTTGCATTGTTGTGGTACAGAAAATTAATGACAAAAAATTAATGACAAAGGCATCTACAAAGAGATGGAAAATGGTTGAAAAGCTAAGGAAGGGTATGAACTTGAGAAGTTTCTTCATTTTTATAACAATTATATATAAAGGGAGAAATTAATGATACCTGCATGTACATGTGAATTATATATTGATTAGTAGCAGAAAATCGTACAAGCATTCAATCAGAACTATAAATTGTCGAGGGACAAACTAATTAGATGCATTCCTATCAGCAAACAGAGGGCATGCCAAATTGTACTTCACTGAAATTTCTTTATGCGAATCATAAAACACAAAAGCAAGAAAAAAGTATACAACCTCCTCGACTTTGAGGATCATCGCCTTCTTAATTGACTTGCCCAACCTTTTTTAGCTCCTTATCAGGCATATTATTTTTTTCTATTTTTTGCAACTATGTTTCAATTGGAGGATGACGGGGGAGACGACGAGCGCCAGTGAGCAGTACCCGGGTGGCGGTGTTCACCAGGAGGCGATGTTGAGACCGAACTACGCCATGAATTTGTCTTGGCCCTCATGGAAGAGTGGATGACCTCATTTGTCCGGCAGCGGTGCAGAGGACTGCCCGAATGCTCCCTTCCCTAGCCACGCCGCGAGATCGTTCTCGAGCGGCTCCAAGCAAACGGAGCACTCCTGCCTAGCGAAATCAGCGACACCCCTCCTTCACTTCCACGACCGCCTCTCACAATCCGTGTCGCTGTCGGAGCACAGTGGCGAGCGGGGTGGACGACGCGGTGGTTCAGAGGCTGCACAATCCCACGTGTGCCTCTCACCACCTAAATCATCATCATCCTCCTCTTCTCTGCTGCTTGTCTCCCCGTGATCTCCTCGATCTCACCACGTCCACACGGGGGAGGGCAGCGGCGTCGTCAGCAGCTACGTAGGTTGGCGCCAATGATGGGTGGATCAGGATGGTGTCGTCCTTGGGGTAGAGGAGGAGGAGATGGGACCATCGGCCACGGGAGGAGGAGGGGGGCGGGCGGGCGCCTCGGGAGGTGGAGGGGGTCGGCGGCGCCGGGCACGTGAGTAGGGTAAGGCGGCCACGGAGGAATCAAGCGGAGGAGGAGATGGGGCCGGCAGCCACCAGAGGAGGAGGAGGGGACCGATGGCCACGGGTTTTACAAAAAAAGCCCAGTTTCATCCTCAAATTAGACTGTGCATTGATTTTTGAAAAAAAAGACCAAAACGAAAAATTGCTGGGATGAAAACCAACGACAGAAACACTATTGCTTTTATTATTAGGTAGAGATCTCCTGGGAAGCATGTATTTTGTATTATCTTATATAGCTCATTTTTTTTATTGTTAATTGCCTAATACAACTCATTGTTCTATTGGCTCCTGCTAACGAGGTTCAAGTGCACAAATATGAGCTGTATTATAGAACTGGAGCACTCCAATACAGCACATTACCAGTTTGCCAAAAAGCCTTATACAGTAAGGAACAGATGAATAGATGCTAATCAAAGAAGGTAGCATCAAAATAATATCTCGGTAGGCAAGCAAATAGCTCAATACACAAGTAATATGCTTCTTTTTTCTTCTGATAGCAACTTCCGAGTGAAAATGGAGAAAAAAACATCTTGAGTACATCACAAAAACTGTGCCCAGGGCGCATAATTTCGACAGTAGTGATGCACTTCCGGCCACCATATCTTGGAACAGCCTTCCTTGTCACAACCAATCATCTCCTACGTTGTCTTCCCCTTTTCCTTGTGGGTTCTTGGGGAAACTTGAGGGGGGCTGGAAGTGTTATCACTGAGGGTTTAAAGGCACCTGCTGAACCATACTTGCATCCCAGCTGGAGATAATAGGGTTTAAGCATCTCCCGGGTCATTTTCAGGTCCTCACATATGTCCGCAGGGGAGGATGTGAAGTTGTCAGCATAAAGTGTGAGTACCAAAATGTAATTGATCAGAAGCTCGTGTTTCTCTGTCGACAAGGCAGAAGACCCTGGCTCCGTAAACATCAGCAGCAGGTTACGGTGCACGTTCGGTGGGATCGTGGGTCCATGACTAAGGTTTTCCTTTCTGTCGCGCTTGGACATGGCGCTGTTCCGTGCCAACAAAGACAGGAGATACGTGATGTAGGACAGTATCCAAGCAAGCCTCTCCTTACCTTCACCCTGAAACGACAAAAGCTACTGACATTAGATCACAAATTCACAACTCCAGAAAAGCACCAACTGACTTTAGTATGACACTAGGCACAAAGTGGTTTTGCATCATTTTGGCAGCACAGGTTTGTACTTATCAAAAAGGGGAAAAGATGGAAAGTAGTGACATTCTACATGGCATCATAGCATCCTGATGTCTGCCATTCAAAAATGACAGCAGCAAGAATGTGTGCCCCACATCACAAGTAAACCGCCTAATGAATAAAGATCTGTTCTAGACAGGCCAATTCAAAAAACTAATCGTTCCTTAGAGGAGTGCAATATCAGAGCTAACTAATAGCACCCTTCCACTTATATCAGACTTTCCTTTCATCACTCCTGTTTCATCTAGAATAAAATTTACTTTAGTCTAGAATAAAAGTTACTTCTCTTAAGAAGCTTGATCTACTGAGCGCATGTAGTGATTGAAACAGATGAAGCTTCCTTAAAGCACCACAATATCAGAGCTAATTAAGGGCATCTCCAATGGTTGATACTAAGCAGGTACTAGTCATATGTGGCGGAGAGATAGGAAAAAAAGAATAGTACCTGTTACTTGCAGAAGTAACAGCATCTACGCGGGAACCAAGAACAAAAGGAGGATGACGTGTGGGTCCATTAGGAAAGAGAAGTGAATAAAAAAAAGAAAAAAGAGAGAGAAACCATAAAATAGAAATTAGTAACAGCTTGTTGTTGAAGATGCCCTAATAGAATCCCTCCACTTATATCAGACCTTCATTTCATCATCCCTGTTTCGTCTAGAATAAAATTTACTTTAGTCTAGAAATTTACTTCTCTTAAGAAGCTCGATACTACTATGAGCATGTTGTGATTGAAACAGATGAAGAATTGTGAGCACCAGATATAAATAAAATACACATAGAAGATCATATGTATTTACCTTAAGGTGCTGCAACTTATTCACACGATTTGAAACAAAACTCCCATAGCCTTTTGAACTAATTTCTCCTGATTCAAAATGTCCCACAATTTCTAAGAGGTGTGGCCGTATATTCTTTGGAATGATCTCATCAAAAAGATATGCCTTTTCTGATGTATCTGCAGCAGGATCATAAGGTGGAATGTTGCGAACAGTTACTGATGCCTGACTGTCAGTGGCATCTGCAGTGGTCTTGGAATCTCCAAGCTCAAGGCCTAAATAAGCATCAGGATCATTTGTTTCTTCCTTTAATGACTTCCACTTATTATCCTACAAGAATACAGAGCTTCAGTTGAACCGAACCATGACTGTATCCAAAACTTACAAGTGATAAGCATATGAGAGTATCATTTTGTTATGCTATCAAGATTGGAGAAAAAGTAGCCCTGTAACATCATAAAAATGATTCTGACCTATGTAAAATGGAAATGTAACGACTCCATATAAGTGTATTTTGACTTAAATTCACTAAATAAATAAAATTCTCACACTTAAGACAGAGGAAAACCAAGTTTATCTATGTGCTAAAAAGTAGATTAGCTTCATGACAGTTCATCTTACACTTTGTTCCTTCATTACAAAAAAAAGGAGCCTCTTCATTCATACCCCTTTATGTTCTACGAGCTTTACCAACTTCAAAGTTCAAGCTCACAAAATGAAATGAAATTTGAAAAAATATACATCGCTAAACACAGTAAAACAGCAGGGCAGTATGACAGAAACACACCTTGACTTTGTCTTTCTGGGTTCCATAAGCCTCGGTAAGTTGCTGTCTCTTCACTTCAGTATTTGCTACAGATGAGCCTGCTTCTGCTGCTGACTGCTCTGAATGCGCCGGTTTCTGCTCTTCAAAATGTGGCTCTAGCCTCAAAATCTGTTTGGAAATAAAAACTTTCAGACCAACGTTATATATCCTATAAAAGATGTTATTAGAACACAAGTAACTTTTTTTTTGCGGATAAGAAGACAAGTAACTATCAGCTACTATCATTTTTTTAAGGATAAAATGTAAATCATTATAATGGTTTCACTTTTAAGGATAAAATGTAAATAATTATAATGGTTTTACAAAGGAAGTCCCCTTGCAAAAGTTCAGAGACCATCTCTCCAGCAACAGTAGCTAACAGCTGGAAATCTGCTGCAATAAAATCTTAATCAGTTGCAGCAATTTTTGTTTTAAGCGTGTAATCCATACACCAATTGCAGTTTTGCAATTCCAGTGCCCAGAAGAAAAATGCTGATAACATAGCGCATCTCTCGCTTCTTTGAGTAATTATGCTAGTTTCTTAAGCAAGAGTTGGTCCATAGAACGACTAGATTTGCTTCAGTATCATGTGACCAGACCATTTCACGCCAACTGGGCACGATAACAGTGAAGAAGATTGAAACTCTGGTGCCATTCGATGGAGACGCCTTACCTTGTTGGCAGCTATGGGGACGACCTTGAGGGTGCCGGAGGCCTTGTCGAGAACGCCGAGGGCATAGCCGCAGAGATGCGGCGCGGCGGTCTCGCCGGCGTAGCTCCGGCCAACGAAGTCGAGCCCTCCACCGGGGGCGCTCACCACGAGATCGACGCGGTTAGAGTGCTTTTCGTGGCGGAACAGCCGCGCGCGTGGGGGCTCGGCGGCAGCGAGAGGGTCGTAGCCCGTGGGGAAGTAGCCGACGACGGGGGCGGCGGCGGCGGCGGCGAAGGAGGCGTCTACGGTGACGTCGATGGCCTTGCGCTTCTTCTTCTTCTTGGAGGAGGCTGCAGTAGGGGAAGAAGGGGCGTCTACGGTGACGTCGGTGGCCTTGCGGTGCTTCTTCTTCTTCTTGGAGGAGGCGGTAGGGGAAGAAGGGGCGTCCACGGTGACGTCGACGGCCTTGCGGTGCTTCTTCTTCTTCTTGGAGGAGGAGGAGGCGGTAGGGGAAGAAGGGGCACCGGTTTGGTGGCTCGCCATTGGGGACGGGGCTAGGGTTTGGGAGGTCATCAATGGTTTGGCCTAGGGTTTTGTTGCTTAATACGAAGAGGAAGATCAGAATTTTGCGCGCAAGCCCTCCACAAATTGGCATTTTGCGCATCTTGGACTGTTCATATAACATCGCTAGAACTGTAATCCAGAGGAGAGGGTGCTGTAATATTTTTGTCAGCTGGCTATTTCATGTTAGAAACTTAATAGGATTATTGCTCCACAATAACCACTAGATCACTAATTAAAGAAGTTGCAGATTAAAAATGATACAGTACTGTATTTTGAATTATGAGTTTACCAGTGACAAAAACATCGTGTGCTTAATGAATAGGCACGTCGTGTGCTTAATGAATAGGCAGTGCTCCAGCCCGCAGCCAGGCAAATTTCATTTTTTCTTTTTACCATGTGCATAACAAGAAAGGCACAAACCTTACCTGATATTTATATGAATTGCTGTCATCTACAGAATTACAATGGTACAGCAAGCAAGGAAAAAAAAGAAAAGAACTCTCTAGAAAAATGGCATGGGATGTAGGGCAACAACCCTTTCTCTCTCCCAGATTGGCCCCCTCCATTAAGCAGATTAACATAACTTCCACTTGCAGCTCATGGAGGGAGAGATCTTTCCCAGATTTTCAACTGCATTGCCGTCGCAACATGAAGGTTATCGGTTCTGAACTGATGGACTATAACAGATTGGGTGACAGGAGCTAGTTACATCGAAATTCTGCCGCCACACGGGTATATGCAGGTTCCCTACTATAGTCCTATGTACATCGTCGATCTTGCAAGAGTTTATATCAGGAGCATTTACACATCAACAACCAGTGAATGGCCTGTGGAAACATATGTTAAGTGTGTCGATAATGTGAGGTGAGAGCTCATGAAAGGAACTACGTAGTAGTACAGAAACTGATATGTAAACAAAATACCTCAGTGCACTATCCTTCACCATGGTTGCCTTCTTATGGCCATTGCTGTGTGCCATAGACTATCATGAGACTGCGCAAACTGTAGTTATACCTCAGATATCAGGCACTGGCATTTTCCAGAAATTCCAGGTATTGTAATCCTCCTGAAATGACAAAGAACACACCGTAAGTTCAAGGTTTAAAATACACTGATGAAATAGTAATACTTTGGCTGATGGGCAAACACTGCAAAAGAATGCTGATAATTTACATTGAATTGGAAAACATGACAAACCTGCTCTGATGTTGATGATATAGGAGGGAACATACGATTGACAAGAGCATGCAAGGACGTGTATGACTTTGTATCAACCCGACGATTCACTGCAACTTCGCCCTGCACAAAAGGAAAATTTAGAAACAGGTTTCTTAAAGCGATGTCATTTCAGTGCAAGCATCCTTCACTGGCTGGACCCCAACATAACTATGCAGATAGTGATGCTTGCTGGATTAGACCGGGAGGGGGATCAGAGATTCAGAGACCATCGACGTTCAAGTCTTATTTATTACCTTGGGGTTTATTATGAAGATCTTTCCTATCGGAATCCCGACCTTGAGGTAACTAAGCTCATCTGTATCTCTGTTCCCGAATCCAGCATAGAAAGGATGCGAGTCAGGAGGAAATAGTGCTTTGATAGCCTGTATGGAACAGTTGATCAAAAGATACTTCTATTTCTCATGAGCACACTGAAGAATTCAAGATACTTTTATTTTATTTTCCTCAATTTTTGTTTGTGTGGTAGGGACTACTCAGTTACTCACCCCTAGACACGAAATCTTGAATTCATGAGGAGCTCTTCTGATAACTGCAAATCAATACCAAAGAACTAAACATCAGCGTGTTCAAACTATACCTAACATAAAGGAGTAAGCATTCATCATGATGCTGATAACGAAAAAGGGGAGTGAGTTTCTTATCCAGTACTGGGTCTATTAACCATATAATTGTGGTTTTAATACTGCTTCACTTGGTACAGATCAAATTAAATAGACAAATGTAGTTCAGCCTCTAGAATCCTTCAGCCCTATCCCAATCAGTTCAGAGTCTCGAAGTTTGGATGTTGAAGTTAATCAGTAATCATGTTCAACAGTTTGTTAAATTTCAAACTGGCCTCCACATCTGAGCACCAACAGGCGAGGATATAGCCAATCTGCCCACATATGGGCAATTACCAGAGTGAGAAAAGAACTGGTACATAGTAATTTAGGGAAGGGTAGTGCTCACCTTCTCTGTAAAGAGATGGAAAGAGGCCATCAGGCGATATCACAACAGGGCCATCAGGAAGTGCTTTTCCATCCTGAAAAGAATATTGGCGTGTGAGTTGAATTGAGATAGATGAACCCTGATGCCATTTATTACATTATCTGCCTATGCACTTAAAACACATGTGTTTCTAATAATTAATTCGGTATTCAACATAAGAAGTTGATCACCACTTGTGTGTACTTCGGGCACAAACAGATGAAAAAAGGATGGGATAAACTATGAATGGACTACACAGTACCTGCTTTAGGTTGAAAAGAAACTGCCTTGTCAAGTGGGCTTGTGAAATGGAGCGTGCACTTAGAAAAAGCAACTGATATCCATTTTCCTGTGAAATGCCATAAGAACAAACACAGTTAAGAACATTTTAGTGCCATCTGCTGCATTAATTCACACAGATCAGAGAAAATGAGATTCTTCAGGCATTTGGAGAATCTTCTGTAGTTGAAGAGATGATAATTGATCAATTGCTAGTTTGCTATCGTCTTAAGCCTGATCTGGAGATCAAATTTAAAATGTTTTGTCTTGATGCATACCTTTATTGCAGAAAATAAATGAGCAACTCCATTTTGAGACCAATCAACGCCAACCATTGGCATGAACTGGCCAAGAACATCAGACCTGCATTTATCTTGTAAATGTTACATATGTTTTTATGTTTGGGATAAAAGAATTTCCGTATGTATAGAAGGTCAACTGCTCATATTTGCTACGGAGTAGAGGTTGTGAATAGCTTTAGTTATTTTCCCCTCCCTCTTATAAGTAGATAGGATAAGTTCCAAAAACAAAAAATGTGGCTGTTCTTTAAAAAAAACTCCTCTACTTATATACCATTATTATTCTTTAACACAGAAGATACCATTTGAAAGTTGAACCATTAATTACAAAATAATCAAATCAACTGGAGTTTGTGCAAATATTTGCAAAACTGAACATAACTGGCTAAATACTTGCCTGTGTGAATCGATTAAGAGATAAGTATGGTAGGTTATTTACTTTGTAGGGATATCTTTTTTTTTAAGTAGGGATATCTATTTAGTTAGGAAGGAGTTTGGTTTGGTTAAGGAAGATAAAGATAAAGTTTTGTTACGAAAGTTAGGATTCTATTCTTAGGCAACTTGTAGTGCCTTCCCTATAAAAGGGACACCATGTACTCCTTATGGATTATCTAATGAATAAGAACAAACTAGTAAAGATCTAATCCCTGTCCCCAATCTACTCTCCCTCTCATCCCCGGCACCATGGCCGGCCAACCCTCGATCCTCAAGCAGTGCCTCAACTGTATCGCATTCCCCTGTCTTATGTACCAATGCCTATTATATTACGTGACGTCCTGCCAATCAGGAAACAAATTCTAAAAATTAAATCAAAGTATAAATGGAGCAGAACTGTCCAACTTACTTGGTGATAGTTCCATCAACATCTGATATGACAATGTGTGTATTCCATTTCCATAAATATATAAGAGCATCTACCTGTTGAAAACGGAAGGAAGGATGAGAAACTGCATGAGCAAATTATGTGGAATGATTGAAGAATGGAAACTAACCTGCTGTACCCCAAGCATAGAAGTTGAGAAGGTAAATGTTACCACGTTCCTGCCCTCTCTGAGATTAAGAGATGCAAGCTCCTGAGATGTTGGAGTGAGTGATCGAACCTTCCTCTCCATCATCTTTGTTATGGGTTCATTTCTTTCTCCATCCGATTCTTTAACAGCAACGGATACGGAACTCTGCACAGTGCTTTCAGAAACTGGCTGTATAGTGTTCATAGTCCTTGTTCTTCTGAAACTAAATGGCCAGATTTTCCAGCCACTTTGTGTTGTGCTTGGCTCAACTCGCTCCACCTTTATCATACCTTGGTGTTCAAAGACTTGTTCCTGGCTAAAAGAAACCATGCCCAGTACCACAGGCGCAGCTACGTCCCAGGGAAAGTAACGGCCAGCAATCCTGACAACTAACTTGTCGTTTCTTATCAGTGACTGCTTCATGGCACGGAACTTCTCTAAGGTTATCTTCCCAGCATCGAAGGCTTTGCATGCAGCATCTGCTCCCATGCCTTCAGATAACAAGTGCCTGCATAGGGATAATTCTACAAAAATGACACAGCTAGAGATTATTATCGTTGTCAATTTGCTTCAGTACTACACTATGTATACATTGACGAAGACAACACTACAGGGAATCAACAAAAGTAGAAATGAAACTAGGTAACAAGCCCGCTGAATTTGATGTATATGAGTATATCTACAAAATTCACTACACAGACCACAAAACTGAATTATTACTAAGATTTAGAAAATAAGCATCACATTTAAACTGCAGGATCAATGTCATCAAAGCCTACTGGCGTAAAAAAAGTTAGCTCGCATTAGTAAAACTAGATGATGCCCCGCACGTTGTTGCGGAAACTTTTAGTTAACATAAAGAGTATTCAAAATTGAAACATATAATAAAATTGTACATTTTTCACTTAGTGGGAATAACTTGATGGAAGTAACATGCATGCATGTGCAAAAGTATAAGTTTTCCACTATATGGGTGTGAACAAATTAATTATGTGATGATGTGGCATGCTTGCATGTTTAGAGAAATCAAGTAGTGGGTTGCTTCTACTTAGATATAGAAGATAAACTCACCTACAAAAGGGTTGAATGTATCAACTTTCAGGTCATCAGAGTGCTTATCATCACACACTGGATTGTTGATAAGCCCAGGAGGGGCACTATTTTCTTTTGAATCACCAGTTCCTTCTGATTCCTGCTCTGTAAGGCCAGAATTATTACTCTTGACTGGGTCAACGCCATTATTCTCGCTATTTGACAGCGAGCGACTTACTTGAAAACTATCAGATCTTTCAAGATCATGTAAGTGAGAGCAGAGATTTGGTAAAGATTTAGCCTCTATATTATTATCAGCTAGATGCAACTCGCTTCCAGGAATAGAAATAAGAGTAGTCTCAGGCCTTGACAAATCAGAAAGGTCTTCCGGTTTATTTTGAGGATCAATTTCATCTCCTCCCTGTTCATCTGCGTCACTTGCAGATTCATCATGTACGCCTGCACCTGCTGCTTTATTACCTATCAGATCATCCAGAGTCTTTTTATCAGCAAAACTTAAAGTGTCACTAAATTGAAACTGGATTTCGTCTATAAACTCGCTGGATGACACAACTGCTTCTGCTTCGTCCCTTATTTCCTCAGTCACAGGTCTGTTCTCACCATTTTCCATTGTGGTGTTTTTTGTTTCAACTTTGCTCAAACTGGAAAAATCAGAAATAATTGGTGAAACTTCATATTCTAATCTATTAGGACAATCAGTTGTTTTTTCTACAAACTCAGATAATGACATTACTGCTTCTGCTCCGTCCCTTGGCTCCTCAGGCAGAAGTCCAATTTCAACTTCACTTGCCGAACTTGATATGTTCGCAAATTCAAGTTTGGTGTTTTCAACTTCGACTTTGCTCAAACTGGAAATATCGGAAATGATCAGGGAAACTTCATCTTCTAATCTATTAGGACAGTCAGCTGTTTTTTCTACAAACTCACATGACGACATTACTGCTTCAGCTTCGTCCCTAGTCTCCTCAGAAACAAGCCCAGTTTCAACTTCAGTTACATCAAATTCAAGTTTGGTGTCTTCAGCTTCAAGTTTGCTCAATCTGGAAAAATCAGAAATAATTGGAGAAACTTCATCTTCTAATCTATTAGGAAGATCAGTTGTTTCTTCTACATACTTAGACAGTGACATTACTGCTTCAGCTTCGTCCCTTGGCTCCTCAGGCACAAGCCCAACTTCAACTTCACCTGCAGAACTAGATATGTTCTCATCATATTCAAGTTTGGTGTTTTCGGCTTCAAGTTTGGTGTTTTCTGCTTCATGTTTGCTCAAACTGGAAAAATCAGAAATAATTGGGGAAACTTCATCTTCTAATATATTAGGACAACCAGCAGTTTCTTCTACAAACTCAGGTAATGACATTCCTGCTTCAGCTTTGTCCATTGGCTCCTCAGTCACAAGCCCAATTTCAACTTCAGTTGCAGAACTAGATAAGTTCTCATCATATTCAAGTTTGGTGTTTTCGGCTTCAACTTTGCTCAATCCGAAAAAATCAGAAATAATTGGGGATACTTCATCTTCTAATATATAAGGACAACCAGCTGTTTCTTCTACAAACTCAGATAAGGGCATTCCTGCTTCAGCTTTGTCCCTTGGCTCCTCAGGCACAAGTCCAATTTCAACTTCAGTTGCAGAACTAGATATGTTCTCATCATATTCAAGTTTGGTGTTTTCGGCTTCAACTTTGCTCAATTTGGAAAAATCAGAAATAATTGGGGATACTTCATCTTTTAATCTATTAGGAAAATCAGTTGTTTCTTCTACATACTCAGATAATGACATTACTGCTTCAGCTTCTTCCCTTGGCTCCTCAGTTACAAGCCCAATTTCAACTTCAGTTGCAGAACTAGATATGTTCTCATCATATTCAAGTTTCGTGTTTTTGGCTTCCACTTTGCTCGATCTGGACAAATCAGAAATAATTGGGGAAACTTCGTCTTCTAATCTATTAGGACAATCAGTTGTTTCTTCTACATACTCAGAAAATAACATGACCACTTCAGCTTCCTCCTTTGGCTCCTCAGGCAAAAGCCCAATTTCAACTTCACCTGCAGAACTAGACATGTTCTCATAGTATACAAGTTTGGTGTTTTTGGCTTCAGCTTCGCTCAAAGTGGAAAAATCAGAAATGATCGGGGATACTTCATCTTCTAATTTATTAGGACAATCAGTTGTTTCTTCTACAAACTCAGATAATGACATTCCTGCTTCAGCTTCGTCCCTTGGCTCCTCAGGTACAAACCCAATTTCAACTTCAGTTGCAGAACTAGATATGTTCTCATCATATTCAAGTTTCGTGTTCTCGGTTTCAGCTTCACACAAACTGGAAACGCTACCTTCTACTTTATTAGGAAAACTAGCTGTTTGAGCAAAGCAAATGCTGCTCACATTTTCCATCCTTGATGTCTGAATAAAAGAAACATGATATTCCCCATTGCATGTTTTAGTTTCCACAGTGGAATTCTTTGCTACATCATCCACATCATTTTCACTGGAAGAAGCACCAGGAAATCCATGGTCTGAGTTGATACTGTGATCATTTGCAACAGTGTCCACAGAAATATCAATGTCTGGACCATGGGCTGAGCACATTACATGATCATCGACAAGAGTGTTGACAGAAATATCCTTATCTGGAAGATTACCTTGGGAGATTCGAGAACTAGAATCCTCAACCTCAACAACAGAAACTTCTCGAACATCCAAGTTATGTATGCCTTTGTTGGAACCACCAAGATATAACTGTGGTCTTTCCTCAGCATCTACCTGGTCTATGTTTTCACTAGAGACTCTGGAAGGCTCTTCAACTTGTAGACCATCAGCCAATGAGATACCTTCAGCATCACAATCTCTGTCAACCAAAATATTGGACACATCATATGAGCTCTCCACAGTCTCAGTGCTATTGATAATGACCGCTTTCTCTTGGCAAGCATCTTGGCCAGAGGCAATCAATGGACCATCATGCCTTTCACTTGATAAATATTTGGTGTTATAAGTTGGTGATTTTGTTTGAGCAAAATTTTGGTCAACTCCATAGGAATCAACAGTGACAAACTGTGAAACCACCTCACTCTTACCATCGGTGACGTCCATCTCAATAGCATGGATTTCAAAAATGCCATGGGAAAGAGTCTCCTTCGTATGTATTTCCCTTACCGAGACATGTTCAAAATTACCTTGCAACTCACCTTGAGTACTAAAAGACTCACTGATACTTTTATCTGTCTCCAGATCTTTTGACATAGATTCTGATGTCGGGCAGTCTATGGTTGAGATGATCCCATCAGTCAAATCACCAGTCTTTTGCGCGTAAATTGCAACCTCCTCCACCTTGACACTAGTGGTTTGTACACAGTGCTTGCTTTCCTCTCCTGAACTCCTTCCACCATGTGGACTACCAGCAGTGCTGTCCACATTGTCGCAATTCACTTTGCCTTTGTCAAAGCTACAGTCTGGCAATGACGTTTTAGAGGTTTCCACTGGATTACCATTGCCAGCATTCATCAGATGACTACTAGAAGGTTGATGAGCAGACTTATGAGCTTCTGAACCACGCGGGAGATTTGTCGACCACTTTGTATCAAGGAGTTCAGCAGCAATCTCTGCACGCTCCAAAGAGCCCACCCTGTCCACGGCATGGTCATTGTCCGTAATCGATTTCCGTCCAAACATCCGCTCAAGTATGGTGCCCCTCCTTGATATTGTCTTCTCAGGCACCTTCCCATCCCCAGCATTGGCTTCCATGGTCGAGACATCACAAGTGCTCTTCGACTTCCTGAACTGGGCATCCTGCATCGGCTGCACCTCCCGTTCATCCCCTGAAGACAAAGGGGACACAACAAAGTCCCCTTGCTCGACGTTCGAGTCCGCGTCCCTGAGGAAGTGGGCCTCACCGTTGCTATCCAGGAACATGTGGAACCCGGCCTCGACGCCATTGACGGCGATGTTGACCACCTTCTCCCTCGTCTTGAGAACCCCCTGGAACTTGCCGAACCGCACGTACCACGGCGAGCTCTTGAAGCTGCCGTCCTGCTGCTGCACGACGACTATGTCGACGGCGCCGCCGAACGGGTGGAACGGGCCGGCGACGGTGTACAGCACCTTCCCCACGGCGTACATTTCGCCCGCACGGTTGCAAGCCTCTGCGCCGCGCGGATCATCAAGGCATGGGATGCTGCCACGGGCGGGGGGAGGACGGACCCGGCCAGTAGGGCAAGGTAGGGCGGCGCCGCCCTATCTTAATTTTTCGCCTCCGTCACGAATTGGGGGTGGAAGATTGAGGAGATGGGACGGGGAGCTAAAGGGCGGGATCGATCGGTTCGTGGGGTGGTCGGAGGAGAAACGGTCAGGAGCGAGAGAATCGATGGGGAGACCGACCGGCGGTGGCGGCGCTCGCACGAGGGGGCTGGGCGGGCGCTCGGCGGCGAGATGGAGGGAGGGATGGCGAGGCTCGCCGGAGGAGGAAGACAAGCCAGGGGGGCTGGGTCGCTCGGCCGCGAGATCGAGGGGGTTCGGCTCAGGAAGGAAAAGAAGGAGAGATGGAAGAGGAGACCCCTGGCCGTGTTGGTCTCGAAATTCATCAGACTTCGAAAACAACATCATTCGCCTTTTGTTTGTTGATTTTGTCTATTTTCATCGATTTTTGCCACCGACTCGGCGAAACCAACGTCTAAAGAAATCAATACTTGTGGATAATTTGAACCTAAGAAATGAGAAACCAAGCTCTAAAAGCTGTGAAAAAAATCAAGGGCTAAAAAGGTTAGCGTCCGATCCAAGCAATAACAAAAGAGTTCGAGGAGGTTTAATACAACTCATTTGGATTTGTGAATTGGGAGGCCAATTAGGCAATTAGGGAGGGTTCATTGTGAATTCTTGGGGCCGCCGGAGAGAAGCATATTCCGGTATCAATGAGTGTCGAGTAAGGGATAATTCCACACTCCACCTGCATAGGATTACGAATCGCGACGACGATGACACTTACTTATTTATTGATTCTTCTTTTTAAGATTATTAACAGTGAGGTCATTATTGTTGTTGTTTTTCTTTTGGCTTATTGTTGTTTTGCTTTGTCTTATATTTAATTAAAAAACCAGTAGCATCACAATCATAATTGAATGCATGAGAAATAGTTCTCTCAATATTTGCTGTCATATTATTTTTTTTTCTTATTTGTACATGTAGTTTTACCTGGAATATTGTTGTGGTCAAAGAAGACCATACAAACATATGGTCATGCATGATTTCTTAAATTTTATTATAATAAAACGATAATTTTCTAACGTCATAAAAACTATAGTTGCTAATTTTAGAAAATATTGTTTGAATTTAATACAAACACGCGACTCAAGAATAAAGAAACGGTGAAATTTCTTTCTAAATAAAGGAAGAACACATAAAAATTCATTTCATGACAATGGAACAGGTAGGGGATAATAAAAGACTTGGCAGGCAGTGTCACCAGATTGTTGGATCAAGTTTGGGCTAGCACTGCAAACCTACAAGCCATGGTAAAAATGCAACAGTTATTAGATCGAGCGTCACCTGTCATGTCACTAGCAGTAAGACATGACAGATCGTTAGGACGTGGTATTTTATCCAAAAAAAAGTCTCCACATGAGTCTGAGCTAGCTCATGTGAGATTAGATTCTCATCCGGCGTTTCACATACTCCTACCAGATAGACATGGTATATTCGTATTTGGCGCCAATTATTCCGTAGAAGAAAAGGACAATGGCGATAACGGCCACCGTTGGATTAATTGGAACATTCCCCAGGCGCCATATGCTGCACGTACGCTGGCTGATCCAAAGGCTGCGTGCATAAGCAGAACGGCAGTCGTTGCCACAGCCGTAACCAACCATTTGTTGTATGTTGCGTACAATCTTTGCCAAGCTGTCAGCTGTGCAGACATAGTCGTAGAACACGGTAGCTGATACTCGTGGACAAGAACACAAGACGACGTTTTTTTTTTAAAGAAACTTGATTTTTCTTTTTTGAAACTTGATGACGTTGTGACGTTGTGCTTGCAAGTTGTGCCACGGGGAGCTTGAGCAAAGCAAAGACGAACAGAGCCATGCATGGACTCCCCGCAGGCCGCAGCAACACATAGTACGTGAGAGAAGAGAACCTGGGCTCCAGCTCTCTGCTGAGGTGGGCCGCAAGAAGGAGGTTCGGTTCGGTTTAGCCCGAGTGCATTGCGGACCTATCCCCCGAGGCTGGCGAAGGGCATTGCGGCCCAACAGTAGAGAGCGGTTGAGGAGTACGCCCGAAACTTTAGTCCCACATCGGCTAGCGAGAGCGAGCACTACCAGTTTATAAGCTTTGATGTACGGCATGTTAGTGTCCCTTCGGGGACATCCGATAAAATTGGAACGATACAGAGAAGATTAGCATGGCCCCTGCGCAAGGATGACACGCACAAATCGAGAAATGGTCCAAATTTTTTTTAGATTTCGCGCGCCGGTCCAATTTTTCCTTGCAGATATGCCCCTGGAGCTTTCTTTACGCGCCCTTGTGTACTCTGCGCTCTTGCAACAAGGTCCGTTTTTGCTTGCTTCCTCTGACAGTGAAGCTTCATTTCAGTTTGGTCTCCGGTTTTGTTTTCTCCCTTCGGCCCTATTGTATTGGATCTTATAGGTCCACGTTTTTTTTCTTCCAATTAGAACCCAAAGTCTCGACCTAAGTACTCTTTTCGATCCTAAATTCTTGTCGTTGCAATGATCGGAGGGAGTAGAAAATCAGTGCATGATACAAAAATTCTTCCCTGTGCAACAATGACTAACCATGAGAGCCCGTCATAAAAATAATCAACCAACGGTTTACACAACTGCAATTTCTCAGCCAACGCATAACTTTGTTGGTTAATAACGTGTAAATTATGATTTACATTCAAGTACTCCCTCCGTTCAGAGAAGGCTAATACCAGCAATGCGTAACCATTATGCATTCCTATATATTGTAATGGGTAATTGTACAATTTGAGCATGTCATCATTATGCATTCCTATATGTTGTTTTCAATAACTAAAAAAATGGATACTTTGCTAATTCTAGAGAACCAAACTGTGATTGCTAGCAGGATTAGTCTTTGCATTTACTTGCTTATGGATCCAGACATTTTCTGAACAAGCCATCAGACGTGTCGAAAGTAAATATAGCATGTGGCGTCTGCATGCATCATGCTACTGTACCCAAATCCACGAAATTCTTCCGGTTTGAAAATTTTAAAATCTTTTATCTTCGAAATCATGCACCTGATTGACGATCCATTTTCACTATTGTCTTATGTTTTGGCGTTTTTTTATCGGTGGTTGTCGGAAATCATTTAGTGTTAACATGGTAACTATTAGACAGAAATCATTCAATGTTAGCATGGTACTAACTACTAGACTGCGTCAAAATATGATAAAACAATGTCTTGTTTTGAAGGTCTCGTTGAGAGGAACTCAAACTCAACCATGAGATGAATATTTAATCAGTAATGGTTTGGGAGATAAACCATTTTGGAACTTCAAATTTAGTAATTTAATTCCAATGAGATGGAATATTTGATGCATGCATCAATTACCTAGCTCCATTGGAACCTGTCGCATGGATTAACTGCTGAATATATTAGTTACTGTGTTGTGCTGATGCACACTAACTTTGGTTCAAGTATATTTCATCTTTTTTCTTCTATTATTTCTACTTTGATGTAGTCGGCAGATACCATATAACATTCCACATATATCACAAACTTTTGTTTACAAGGTTGGTATACATACATCACCGGTATGAGTGGTGTAAGATCAAAACAATCCTCATTTTGAAACTGGATGGATTAATATATATATATCAACTATGTATCGCGTGCCTTCACCATCAAAAGAAATATATAAAGAAAAAGAGTTCTCGATCGATTTAGAAATAGTTATTTCAGCAATCATACTTGTCCGATTAAGACGTTTTCATCCTTTCTAGTTCGAATACTTTGTAGATGTTTCACGTATCCCAAATTCTCAATTGGGATGAGATTGTGTCAGCGTGGACTTTAGCAAAGCCCCAAAAATAATCCTGCTTCAACTAATCACGCACACCGCTTATCACGCGCGCCCCCGCGCAGACGCAGGCGCAGCCGCCGCCGGCGTCCCCCGTACACGCACACACATCCGCCGCCCCCGCCGCACGCATCCGCCGCCGCTGCGGCCACCGCGCCGAGAAGCCGCCGCCGCCGCCACCCCGTTTTCGAGCCTATCGCAATCGAGCATCGTGCGAGGAACAGAGCCGCCGTCCTCGCGCCATCACCGGAGGCCACCGCCTCACGCCGTAGCCATGCGTGGGCAGAAGCGCTTGGAAGCCACCGTGCGAGGGGTTCGCCCGCCGCCTAGCGCCGCCGCCCAAGCTTGCGATCTCCGCGCATAACCTTTAGATCCACGCATTAGGGTTGTGGCGCGCATCAGTTGGACTATGGTGCCAGCTGCAGGTGGAGAATGCTTAATTCCTGACTGGCATGCCCCCACAAAATTGACAGCCAAACCTTGCATCTCTACATTTTGAAAGCCTTGTCAGTTTCTGTAGTTGTCACTTGAGAATTATGAATTTCATAGTTTGCACATTAAATCTAAACTATGCTTTAGCAATAGTTTCTCATCGGAATCGATTGATCATTCTATTCTTGACATCTTTTCTTCAAATTTCTTAAAAGTTATTTCTGACCATCGAACACAAGATTGTGATGATAGCACATTCCTTATTATATATGCATGCTCTGTTTTCTGAATATAATTAGTTGATGAACTGGCCATTCTACCACTTGCCTTGATGACAACAGCTGCTGCTTTATTTCTGTCTCTACTAATATAAATTATTTTCTGTTGAATGTTCAGTTAGCTGTTATGTACTGAATTGATGCTCTGTACTGAGTTTTCGAATGTTTTGCTAACCTTATAGTGTTGCAGGCTAGATAAATTCTGAATTAGCATTGAGCTTACTCTCTCTGGTATACCTCATATAAACCCAAATTTAAGTAGCCAGTTAAACCTACTCCTTTGCTTGACATGATTTGCATTACAGCTGAAACTTGGTTTTATGGTAGCTTAAATTTTTCATTAGACCCAGGCCATAGCAAGACATTGTTCCAGAGTGTTGTTACCTGGCTCAAGCATAAGGCTTTGGTACCATTGCACTTCAGGTAGTCTGTCAGGACAAAGGAGTTACAATCAGGTTCACATTTTACATTCTACTCTTTTTTTCCCGATAACCAGACGTATTATTGAAACTCATTGTCGCGTTAAGTCAATACAAAGTGTGTGTTCACAAAATCCGGCCTCTGCATAACAAGATGCACACTGCCATATAACATTACGATCTGCTTTAACTCATTGTGTGTTTCCTCATTTAGTGGGTGTATTGGAAGACCAGTGCTTGATAATACATGCAGAAATAATTGAACCATTGCTCTTTTCCTAAGAAGATATTTATGTGTTATTTCAAGATAATATAATATGTCCTTGATTTTTCTATCTCACACTACCAGACAATTTTACTATATGCTTGATCTGTCTTCTTTTCTTGAATCTGTGACTTTTTCCTATATAATCAACTTTAGCTGGTATTTGCGTTGCGCACGCACAATTACTAGTCATTGTAGCAATCCAGCAAATGATGCCGTTGTTTCTTCCTTTCTTTTAGAACTCTGAATTGAATGCCTACTGTTCCGCTGATGCAGAATTATGCGATCTTGATCCAGTTTATATTGCCTTATGCAGATTCCTATTGCCAAAGTGATGTCTACGGATTATATCATCAAAACTTCAGCAAGAATTGCTCCCTCTAGTTTATCCATTTCAATTTGATTTATGTGCTTATTTTTTCTAAGGAGAAAACATGAGTTCAAAATATTACCCAAAGACTGTTTATTCGACCTGTGTGTGCAACCTAGCATGCATTTTCTTAGTACACTCATGGTTGATCTACGGGCGTAACTTATACCACTGTTTATGGATGTGTGGATAGAGACACACAATACTAGTGCATATCATGACCACATAATTCATATTACTAAACACTTATGTATACGTCTAGGCCCCCTTACCTCACAACGCCAAGATGGCAGGTCCCCAGTGACGACGGCTCCGGCGGTGCGCTCTCAACCTCGAAACCTAGTTCTCTCGTCGCGTTTTTATTCTTATTTTGTGGACGTGATTTTGTAAGACATGGGCACATCGGGGCGGTGCAAAACCCAGCTGCTTTTCTGGCCCAAGAAAGAACCCAACCCAAAATGTATGGTACCAATTCAAAACAGCTGGAGACCTGCAGGCACATCTTCGCAGTGGCGCAGGAACGGCAGATGCACCACGGGGTCAAGATCCTGCCCGCTGCGCCAGCAGTCGAACGACGGCAGCGAGTGCATGCACGGCTCCACTGACTCCGGCCTCACACAGGCGTTCTCAGCCTTCATCTTGGTCCAATCAAGCGGCGTGAGCACCCACGGGCGCAAACCGGCCAGTGAGTGCGCCACATACCCGAACGTCGACCACCCCGTGGTCACCACCTCGTCGCAGAAGCTCAGTAGGTATATCTCCGCCAGAGCACGCTCGTTGTGTGCCCGCGAATCTGTGCGCTGGTCCTCGTCGTGGCTCGGCTGGTACACCGAAACCACCACCTCTTGGCCGGTCGACGATGCCGCCGCGTTGCTGTAGTACATGCCGTGCAGCTTGTCGTAGTACTCCGGCTTTAGCGAGACCACCAGGACTGCCTTCACCGCTATGCTGTTTGCCAGCCGTACACTACCGGCCGCCCGTTCGGTGTTGTGGGTCAGTTGCGGCAGAAGACCGTGCTCGCGCGTGCACCGGAGGATCTGCTCGGACATGACCTCGAACGGGAACGCCAGCTGGTACGGCCCGACGCGCACCTGCACGCCGAGACGCTCGTTGGCGCCGGCGAGGTACCCGGCAAAGAACCTCTGCGCCATCCCCCACGCCCGGTTCCCCGGGTGGAAGAGGTACCTGCCGAGTTGGTGGAACACGGCGCCCTTGGCCGGGAACATCCGGTCCAGCTCCTCCCGGTACGCCGGCATGAGGAACAGCGCCACGGCGAAGTAGCTGTCGGAGCTGAGCACCATCCACTTAAACTTATCGAGCAACAGGTGGTCCTCCTCGCAGAAGGTGTGGTTCTGGAACCGGAACCTGGTGTTCTCCAGATGGAGGTAGACGTACGCCGGCAGGGCGCTCGCGTTATTGACCATGTCGTAGCGTACGACGTTGTTCTCAAGCATGTTCACGTAGCTCTCCTTGGAGCCGGACCAGAAGCCGTCCTTGTAGGGGAAGTCCGGGGGCAGGAGCCAGGAGGTCCCCGGGAAGGGCTCGCAGAAGAGGCCCTCCATCTCGGGTGGCTGGTGGACGAGGACGACGCGGCCGGTGAGGAGCGCGTAGAGGAAGGTGGAGGCGAGGCTGAGCATCCGGTTGCCGAGGCCCTGCATGGGGAGCCACACCACATACCTGCAGTCGGCGCCGCCGGCGTTGCGGCCGGACTGGAGCTGTGCGGCGGCCTCACGGTAGCGAGCCGTGCGTGGCCCGCACCTGCTGTGGTTGGCTTCGTACTGTCTGAGCCTCCGGACGAGGTACGGGGCGACCGAGAAGGGCGATGTCTTCCAGAGCGTGGAAGCTTCATACCGGCTGCGGCATGCCTGCTCGTCGTGAAAGTCTGGGGAGAGGAGCCCACCAAGGAGCCGGTCGTGCTCGTGCTCGGTACGCACCGGCGCCGCCTCCGGGTCCGACGCGTTTCGGGGACCTATACAAGCGAACCGATCCAGCAAACACTCATTCCCCAGGCTTACCCAAGAGAAAAGCAGGTGCATATGCGTGCGTACTTTGCTGTTTGACATGGGCCTGCCGAAGCAGGGCGTCGATGGAGTCGGCTTGGTCGCCCAAGAAGACGCGCATCAGCATCAGAGGCAATACCACCAACAAGACTGCCATGGCGGCGCCTATCCGGCATCTGCGTCTCTCTGCTGCCTCCGGCGGAACTCGCGGTACACCTTCCATCGGCTCGGAATCGGAACTGTACAGCTCTAACTCAACTCAACTGTGGATGGATCCTTCGCTGCTCTTGTAAGAACTCGAACTCATGTTTCATTTATATATGCGTAATGTAGACGGAACTATATAGCCTAATTCAAATTATAGAATGTCAGAATGGTAGTACCAGCTTCCGAAGTGCTGTAGTACGATGCTAGTTATGAACACGTACGATTTGCTCGACTGTCAACGGACCGACCTATCAATTGGGTGTTTCCTAGGACATAGGTAGTTAGTATCCTAGCCTCCTAGGAACTTACGGACTACCGACTGGTAGCACCAAACGTGATGCACCCAATTGTACTCTCTGTCCTGCAAGTATAATGGAAAACCGAAAGCAGGCCGCCGTTTGAGGGTTGTAACCACAATCTAGCTAGCTAAACTAGTTAGGCATCTTTTGGATTGGATTGGACTGTGGTAGTCCCGTGTGGCATATCCAATTTTGTTTATTTTCTTGTATAGCGAACTAACCTTTTTATTGTTTTTTGTGTGTATTCTGCATGACAGATTATAAAATAAGAGCAGCACAACAGGGTTCAACAAGAGCAAACTGAGCATCGTGTGTTCGTCTAGCCTAGCAAATTTTAAAAGCGGATTGTTGTAACTTATGGATTGCTCTTCTCAAAAAATAGTACTTCCTCCGTCGCAAGATAAGTGACGTTGATTTGTATAAAAATCTATATAATTTCAGGTCACTTATCTTGGGACGGAATGAGTAGTTTTTATGGAACGCAAATTACATGTAATTTTGTTTTGGAAAATGGTCAGCTAGCTATCACTGCTACAGGAACATGCAATCACTGGTCAAACTTGCACTGAGCAGTTCGTCTAGCAGTAACCACACAAACGCAATGGATGTGGTTCTTGATTTGTTCTTTTGTTCTGGAAAATGGTCAGCTAGCTACCTCTGCTACAGAAACATGCAATCACTGACGGTAACTTAATGTGTGTGGTGAGTCCATTTACACTGATGGCAGATTGGCAGAGTGCTGGATAGTGGCCATTGACTATCGCAGATGATGGTAACCAGAGTACCAGTCAACTTGTAGAAGATACCAAATACACTTTTCTTTTGTTATATATGGAGAACTTAACAAGAAAGTAGGCGTGGTACACAGTTCCAAGCTACCAACAGTCACCTATCTCCTCACTACATCATTGCCTGCCGATAATTGATCCACCGGCTTTCCTGTTGCTTGAAAGACATATATAGCTTGTAAATTTATATTATTCAGAATAATATTCACAAGTTAGATATGATTTAGCCAGAAAGAAGATAGCATTAATAATTTAAACTATAAGTTGTACATCATCTCAAAATATTTGACAACAGCGATCACAGTTTGTACATACTAGGGCCTTTAAATATTGGCGCAAAATTCACCGCTTGACTTTGTGACATCAAAGTTGACGAAATAAGCAAACTCATCTCTACGGAGACATCCGTCTCTGACGCAGTCGTAGTTTTTTTTTTTCTTTTTTCTTGCGAAGTAGTCTTATTGATCCGCTTGGCGAAAGCGCTCACTAAATTGCTTTTCCTTATGATACGGATTGTAGCAACAGACGATGGCCTTCAAGCATATAAAAAATCCCAACCTTCAAGCAACAGTCAAATTCCTAGATCAAGATGAGGTTATTTGATAATCTTTTTTTTTGCGAAGAGGTTATTTGATAATCGGGCGGCTGATTTATGCAGTGTCTGAATAGAATCAAAGGAAGCAGTAGCACGTACTACTGTCTCGCTAATTGCTTGGTTCATCTGCAGACTGCAGCAGAGTGTCGATACCAGGCTGAACTATGAGCGAATAACAGAACTAGGAGGAAGATGCCGCGAGATCTTGGCGGCGCATGGGCTCGCCGCAGCAACTGGGCTCTGGCTCTCTACTGAGATGGGTCGCAAGAAACAGGCCTGGCTCAGTCCAGCCCGTGTGCGCTCTACCGCGAGGCTGGCGCAGGTCGTTCCGGCCCAGTAATAGAGCGCGGTCGAGGAATACGCTAAAACGTTTAGTACCACATCGACTATTTAGAGCGAAACACACCAGTTTATAACGCTTACCGATTGAGCTTGATCTGTCCCTTCGGGGACATCCGATAAAATTGGAACGATACAGAGAAGATTAGCATGGCCCCTGCGCAAGGATGACACGCACAAATCGAGAAATGGTCCAAATTTTTTTGAGATTTCGCTCGCCGGTCCCTTTTCCTTTACAGATATGCCCCTAGAGCCTTTGTTTCTCGCCTTTGTATATTCTCTGCTCTTACAACATGGTCCTTTTTGCTAGCGTCGTCTCACAGTGAAGTCCTGAGCTGATGGAGCTTCGTTTTCAGTTTGCTACTTGCCTTGCCTCACACTGGAGCTTACAGGTTCACGTATTTTTTTTACTAATTAGATCACAAAGCCACAATTGAAGTAAAAAAGCATTCAACATACAAGTCTCAAAAGTTACAACTGGAAAAGATGAACTCGCGAACAAGATAAAATAATGTACACAGACCCTGTTATTTCATTGCATTGGGAGACGTAGATTGACAAAGAATATCTGAAACAAAAATAATCAAGTAATCAACCAATGGTGTTGTACGCAACCGCAATTTCTCAGCACCAAAAAAGCACTCATTGCATAACTTTATTGGTTAATAATTTAAGTTGTACAGAGGTCACATATCTCGCATATTCACTGGATATTGGGTATCTCGAATTATACCAGCATCCACCAAGCAAAGAGCACTCTCACACTCACACTATACACCAGTCAGCTAGAATGCATTGAGATGTTCCAGTCAAAATTATTACAATCTCGAGCGCCTTATACATTTTATTGGGTTGAAATTACCATGCCGGCGAGCAATACAATGACTCGACGCAGGCTTGAAGTCCCAGCCTTCCACGTTCTTCGGGACACATACATCATAGAGCATCTTCCCCAACACGCCATCAGGGTTCAAGCTTTCGACGCTCGGCATGTTGAATAACTCAGGTTTTGCCGCTTCGTTGCCGCTCTCCTCGTACTCCATGGAGCTCGGTAAGAAGAAATGATCGGCTGGCTCGGTCGGTAGCCTTCTTAGCCTATCACTCGAGTTATTCGCAGCCGCTTTATGAAGATTGCGAGCCGAATGAGGTGTGTCACCGTGCACACTCATGCCCACCCCGTAGTCGTTGAGTCGTCTTCTGCTTATGTAAAGCACCGAAGCCTTCATCAGTAGTTCAGTCACTGCAGCTCGGTATTCCTCAGTGTGATGCTTGTAGTGACCTGCATAACAAATGGTGAACACAGTGGTAAGCAGACAAAACACGGTGTATGGGTATTATAATCTTCCATGCGAGCAAAGTAAGATAAAGCAATGGTAATCATCTATATAAAGAGATTTATCATATACAAATTATGAGCAGTGTAACTAATCGTGCTCCTTGAGGCTTCCAGATAAATTGACTGGTGGTGACATGTTTAAACTGACAATAGTTGGTCGCCAAGAAATTAGTGAAAGGAGGGACGTATTATTTTACTGATGCAAGTCATGGTTTGCTTCTCTCAGTTTTTTTATGTTTCAACTGTCCCTACGTAAAACAATTCTTTATAAGAAATTGTCGGTTTTTAGTGAACAGCAAGCCAACTACCTTTGCTATCAAGTCCTACAGAAAAGTAGAAAAAATAAATGGGGAAAACAATATTATCGTTTCATATGAATTCTTATTAAGCCTATAGCGCTTATTATTCAGCTAAAAAATTTCCAGACAATCAAATATGTAGGAAACCATATCTTCTGACTGGAATGAGGCCTTTGCACTGTGACAGCAATAAAATAAAACTTTTGAGACGTCTATAACTGATTAGTTGCATAGAGCATCTTTTTTCAGTTTAGACCATTGTTATGTTTGGGCTTTGGTTTCGTGTTTGACTAGTGTGGATCACGCCTACACAGCAGTGGTCATGCTATTTCAACGACCCGATGAGTGTTGCTTTGTGAATTAGGCGGTTAAAATTTATTAATGTCCATGATGTGGCTCAATGATCAAGGTTTGCACATAGCTTTAGCTTAGAAGAGATAATTTGAAGGATGAAAATGAGCTGACACGATGCAAACAACTAATTACAGTAACAGTACATTATTAAGGCTTCCAATGACCTTTATTTTTTTAAGGGAACCACGGTGGGCCAAGGCCAGCCTAAACCATTTCATTAAAACTTAGGGAACAAATACAAAGAGTAGGGTGCAGAGCTATGACCTTTAATTCATATACAGAATGACAGCACTGTTCTGCTTGCTGAAATTGGAAAGTAGCTAATTGGCACTTGGCAGGCCATGAGTACATTGGACCATTGCTTTGGTGAGAACTATCACTGGGAAGGGTGATCCCACAATGACTTCAAATGTTCTACATGAACTTAGATGTATTTAGATCACAATTTAAAAGCAGGACCGGTGGTTGGACCGGAGAAAATCGGAACCCGCACTGTCCGGTCTAGTGCAGCTAGAACTCCATTCAGCACGTGGGCTGGCGAAATTCCGGTCGGACCGGCCGTGTTTCAACAAACTGGAGAAACCGCGAGCCGTCCAACCATCTGAGCCAAGCCCAACGCAGACCTGTGTTTTCCCCGACAAATTGGTATAAATGAGAGCGATTGGGGATCAAACTCATGACCTAAACGCGTGAGGTTCCACCCTGCTGACCACTAAGACTGATTATTTTCGTGATTACTACTCAACTTAGACACAATTTATACATTATTAAACCGGTAATTGAACCAGGTGAACCAATGTTTGGACTGCTGAACGGGCGAACCGAGAACCTGGCTGGTTCGGTCACGGTCCTGTTTATTATACTATGATTTACATTCAAGTACCATAGAACTATAGAACTGAGTTTCTTCAGAAAGTTACAGAAGAAGTGACAAATGAAACATGGAAACTACCAGATGGTTTGGCACTTTGATGTCTAAATTTCATAAGTTGCGGGCTGATACCACTAGCGTGCAGCCTTGTACATGTTCACCCATAATTTTACAGTTTCAGTGTGTCATCATTATGCATCCTATATGTTGTTTCCAATACCTTGTTAACTAAAAGAAAATGGATACTTTGGTAAATTTAGAGAACCAAACTGTGATTGCTAGCAGGATTAGTCTTTGCATTTACTTGCTTCCACATTGACTGGATGGTTGTAGCAGTAATAAAGAGCGCACCTACATGTGGAGAACTGTGCCATTTAACTAGGTTCACATCACCACCAAGCTCCAGCAGACGCCGCCCAAAATTTTGAACAATTGAACATGGAGCAAGTTCATCATCCTCTGAACAGAATATGAGTATTGGGCCAACATGCTGCACAAATAATGAATTAAGGTCACATATAGCCTAGAAGTGTTTATCTGCGATCAGGTTTAAGACATCGTGGTCAATGGAGTGACATACCACTGATGAGTATAGTGTTTCCCAATATTCTTTGCGCTGCGCTTCAAATTTGTTAATGAAGAGACTGTCTAGACCCGAGGCAATGCGTTTAGTCATCCATGATAAGACTCGTGGAGGTTCAGACATCTTCAGGACACTAGGGTGAAGGAGAAAGCGGGTGCCTAGATCACTCACAAAATCCACAGGACTCGAGTCATACATTTGTCCGCACAGACATTCTCGTACGAGTTGATAGTCATCCTGTCGTAAGGAAATGAAGCTTTCATCAACATGTGCAAATACCAACTAAAATACCACTCATCAGTGCACTACAACCTGTTTTTACATTTATGAACAAAAAGCCTTGAATAAAATTGTTATGAGAACCAAGCACAAATAAAAGGGGAAAATGGCAAGAAACAAGTGCATACCAAACTCAGTTGGCCTTCGCACCTTCTCTCGATCAGCTGCCAGTGAACAAGGAAAGCTTTAGACTAAAGATCCTAAATAAGGCAGCAAGAGATAACTGCTCCGGCTAAAGCGTTACAGACTACCATCTTTTACCTGAAGAACCTTGTATGTGCAACCTTTTGGCCCTCCCGAAAAGGAAGCGAACACAACAGGCACTGGTTTAATCTTCAGTTCCTGGAATTTTGGAGATCAATTCAGTACCAGATATATGATGCATGAATGCAACAGCCAATTAAATGTATCAAAACAGTTAATATTCTACACAGTAATGGACCAAGCGAGGTCGGAATAACAATGTCGTGAGATGCACAATTGCACAGACCTTAACGAGCTCCGCAAGAACACGGTCGGCAAGTACGGCAGCCTTATCAGGGATAAACCTGGACAAACGTGTAAATGAGATCAAACGAGGGATTCAATTAATTAAATTGTATAGGTATCGAGTAACACTACTAACAATTGAAAATCAGGAAATCGACGTATCCTCATATTGGTTTTTTCTTGGGTCATCCTCCTACCTAGCTATCTAGATTCTGGGTTATCTGATCAACTGGAAGTTCCAAAAGTAAACGCATACCAAGTCTGGTGTCAGCGGCGTGCTCCCAAAGTATCTCAATTCTCAACCTAGCAAGACCCAAAATTGTACTGGTGAAAACACGCATCCTCTTATCACCAGCGAAGCGGATCGAACGGCTCTGAAACTTAACAATTTCGGTTCCTAACAGCTTTTGTCCCTACGGAGGAATCATCGGCTCATCGCAAAACAGTCAAGCACGGCCGTCGGCCGGGGAGAGATGGGAAGCGAGCATACATACAGGGTGAGGAAGTCAGAGTGGCAGACGAGGCACGCCCAGCCGAGCGCCGCGTACAGCTGCACGTACGCCCGCACGTGCCGCTCCTGGCTCGACAGCCACGCGAACATCACCACCACGCCGCCCGCCTCCGCTCCGTCTCCGTCTCCGCCTCCGGCGCCGGCGCTCGGCCGCCGCTCGCCCCAGTAGTGCCTCCCCCACATGCCGCCCCGCCTCCGCCGAGGGGGTGCCCCCCGAAAGGGTTCTAGAAGCTTCGGCGATCCTCCGACTCCTCGTCCTCTGCTTGGATTGGGGGGGCGGCTGGACGAAGAAGAAGACGGTGCGTGTCGTGTGGCGTTTGTTTGGGTGTATCTTCATGGGGACGTGTGGCGGCTAAAAAGGGCTTATGGGAAATGCTACGGGGCATCGACAAGTCAGTTCGCCATTGGCATTAGTTAACAGTAGTCAACCTCGTGTAAAAAAAAGAAAAAGACAGTAGTCAACCTGGTGTCAAAAGAAGAAGGTAAACGGTAGTCAACCTCACGGCAAACTGATTTAGGGACAAACAAAATGAGGTCTTTAGTCTTCAAAAGGGTCACGGTTTCGGTCAGTTTATGATCGAAAACTCAATCCAACTTGGACGTTAAGATGGTTTGGTTTTGATCAATTCGAAGTCGTGTGATACAATTTGATTAATGGTGTGTAATCGCCGGGAAGTATTGTGATCTACACGTACCACCGAGAAACTCCACGCACATGGAAAAGGTAACTCTTTTTGTTAATGTTTCGTGTGTGTGATGTGCATTGGTTTATCCTTTGCCGTAATATGCATGCTAGGCTAAAGAATATATCTTGTCATGTACTCTTTCCGATCCTCAATTATTGTCGTGGCTTTAGTTGTTGAACTAATGTTTTTGTGTACATTTGTGCTTAGAAAGAAAATAAGCACTCAAAGCGCAAAAAGTAAAGTAAAAAAATAAATGGAGAACAACATGAAAACATCTAGTTTATGATTTTGCATACTCTCGTTTACTCGCTCCATCCAAAAAAATGCAAGGACACATTTAAGAGTGGAGAGAATCGTGGAACATTTCTCCCGTGGGATGTGATCAAAATCTATGAGTTTTATTCCTGAGTAAATTTCACACTACGCCAACCAAAGTGTACGATTGTGTAGAGGTACTGTACAACTAAAACTCAATTTATCAAGAGTAACATGGACATTGAGAAATGTGAAGGGAGCTCAAGGATCAATTTAGTCTTGTATTTCTGGATTTCCCAGATCACAGTTTGTCCTCGTATATGGCCAACTTAATTACATGAACAGTCGAACACACGCATCACGTGCTCTTGTGTAAAAGTTTAACGAGCTATACATGTCAGTCACGATCGATCATGCATTTGGATAGGTCATCCACGACAGCACATCTTGAGAAAGGCCCCGTGCTATCAATCGGCCACGTCGACGCATACGATTTTTTTCCGTTTCAGCGTGGGCTGTGCGCCTGGGCCGTCGTTGGGCAGCATTCGGTGGGGTTATCCCGACCTTTCTTCCTTCTCGCGTTCTCTTACGACAGCTCCCGACCGCCTTCCTCTCTCGCGATTTCTCCTGCTCCTCGGACTGCAGCCCCTCTCTGCCTCTTCCTCCGTCCCTGCGCTTATCTTCCTCTTCCGATTGCTCTGCTCGTATGCAGGTCCTGTGCCTGTTCGCGTTGTCTGGGGAGTAGCGTCCTTCTTCTCCAGGTCGCCCCTGCTGCCTCCCCAGTTACGCCGTAGCGTCCTCGCCTCCTTCACAATCTGGTCTCACTGGAGGCCGCGAAGACGCCGGCGGGGGCGGGATCCCTATTCAGCCTCCCGGACCGCCGTCCTGAACCCGTGAATCCCGAGAGAAATGGCGGCCCTCCCTAACCTAGCGGCGGCTCCCAGACTGCCGTCCATCTCCTCCCTCCTCTTCCTCCACGCGCTCAGGTCACCACAGTAGCTGGGCGCCGGCCGCGATTCGAGACGCTGGGCGTCTGCTTCCAATTTCTCCCGCGAGGTAAGCTGCAGTTCTTCGTTGAGAGGAAGCTGCACATAGATGATTTCTGGATCTGAACATATATCGACTTCTTTGGGAGACTGTTGTTAACAACTAATTAACTGTGTGTGCTGGCCGGTAAACAATTGTAGATCGAGTTCTGGATCCGCTGCTGCTCGGCTTCTTCGGCTACCTCCCAAGCATCATCTACGCCGTCTGGGGGACTGGGTCATCACCAAGTAGAACCATTACGGCTCCTCTTCCTGTATATGCATGTTTCAGGAATTTGGGAAATTTAACCAGCTAAGCTGATCCATGTCTCTTGCTTTAGAATGATTATACAGAGCTGCATATAAAAGGTAATATTATTTTACCATTACATAGGCTTATGGACTAGAGGTTTTCCATCATGCACTGGGAAACATTTCAATCCCACCAAATACGACGGTAACGAGGCCTCCTCGCTGGAACAATGCACCTTTGGCATAATCATGGCTGCCTTCCTGTGGATGCGCCTCTTTTTCAATCCTTGCATCCATAATATTATTTGTGCCTAATTAGTTCTTATTTGTCTCAACTAGGTTTTGTGAGGCCTGGAGATGCACACTCCACATCAGATTCAAAGTTGAGCACTGCTTATTTCCTAGAGACTGGAACATCTCTTCTGATAACAAGGTACTAGGAAATTAGTACTTTCTATTGCAGCTATTGTCAACGATTTTCATTTTTACTTCTGGAATGATAAATGATGTGCATAAGCTTCAAAACTTTCGATGGAGAGGGAGGGAGGGAGCACAAGAAGCTTTGTGATTTGTTCTATAGATGTTTCGAAGGAGAAGATTGTGCCCCTCAAGGTTTATTTCTTTTTGCTATGCACATTTGCATATGTGTTAGTATCTTTTGTTTTAATTGGTTGAATGTGCTATTTACCTCTAGGTTGACCATATATGCAGTTTGGGATCATTTCTTGTGGCTATGTGATTACATGTAGATTTATGGTGGAATATCTAGATCAAGTAAATTGTGATGTTCAAACGAACGGGCCAACACTACAGAGCTTAGTGCTAGGACTGATTTGTGTTCAAGTATTGTCGTACCTCTTGGTTTGTGTTCTTGAAGTACATAGCAGCAAGAATAATTCGGTTGGATGTGTAAGAACTCAAAGTTTATGTACAAATAAATGTAGTCGAGTAACAGTGACAGTGAGTTCGTACATGTGTATGGAATTAATATAAACTAAAGACAATTGAGTGGCTTAATCTTTGTTCAGTCCATGGCCCATAGTGAATAATATATTCTTGAATTACAAAACAATGAACAGTCCATGGCAACATAAAAAGTTTGGCTGCAACTGACTTGACCTGTAGGCTGTAGGCACTAGGCAACATAAAAGGTTGGCTTCTTATCCTTCAGTTCATATCCCTTAAATTTGTTTTGTAGCTCCAAGTTTTCTTCACTAACTTTGTTTCGTACTTCGATAGGATGAGGTTGTTATGGTTTTTAAAAAAGTAGTGAGGCTGTAATGTTTAATGGAAGAGAGATTAGAAAGGAGAAGAAGGTTCAATGGCTCAGCCTTTCAGGAAAAAATGCAGCCAAGAAAATTTTAAAATTATTAGAAAGGTATGCAAGATTTAGTAGGAAGTTAGATCTATGGAATTAGTTCATTGGATTAAACAGAAATAGGACTATGCTGTTTATTTTGGATGAAAAATTACTTTGGAGTCTCACATTCTATTTTCAGAATAAGCTCAAATCAAAGATGTTTTTTTCTTCTCAAGATGACTACCAAGTTTCTGATAGGGATGGGTGCTTCGCACTAGGCCATTAACAAAAAAAAAATCTTCCAAAAAAAAGTGCACTAGGTCAGTAACAGTGCCTTAGCCTGGCCGTGTGGAAATAGAACTACCACCACAAGGTGCTAGGTTCTGTTTGTTTGGGCTCTTGTTGTAGCATAAGTGGCTGTGGCTGTGGCTTGGCTGAGCTGTGAAAACTGCTGTGCTGGAAAAGCGGCTGTGTTCAACATTGGTCGTCTGGCAACACAACGGTAGCTTTGAGCCGAGAAAATGTCTGAAATGCCCCTACGATAAATAGTAGTGTTGTAACTTGTTGATTCTATCCGTTTAAACGCTAATTTGAGTAGCAGTAAATGATTTAACATATCTGAGTAGTAACGAATAATTTAACATATATTAATAAATAAATATATTTTACTATGACATAGGATAATCCTGCTATGTCTACGTGCAAAGTAGCATTAGCACATCTTGCACATAATCACACACGCATATCAGTGGCTTAGATGCACAGGGGCACATACGCACACTTACACACCACGCAACACATGCACCCGTCCACGCACGCAGACAGCACGTAGACATAGCAGGAAGCATGCCGGCGCACGCATGCACACATGGGATGGCGACGAAGGTGGGCGGTGGAGGTCTAGCAGGTCGGGTGCTGAAGCTCGACTGCTCGACGGGTCGCACGTACTGGAGAAAGCCAGGAGCCCAGCGGCACAGCGAGGAGGGCAAGCGTGGCGAGGTGAGGCCAGGCGAGCTCACTTCAGCGCTGGGGAGAGTCAGCGCGACGTCTCCCGTCGGGATGTCAGGCAGCGGCGGCAGAACAAGCTCGGTCGGGCTCTATTATTGGAAGCCTAGTTTTGAAAACCGGACCGGACCGGCTGTCTGACCGGAAAAAACCGAAACCGCAGCTCCTGGCGGTCTGTTCAGCGCACTGTGGACCGGACGGCCAAGCAGACCGGACAAAACAGGGTGAACCGGCTGGTTTTCGTGAAAACCGATGAACCGGGTGGTTTGGCTTGAACCGGCTAGTTCACTTGCCGTTCCCTCGTCCCGCCGCCCCCGTCGCCGGATCCCGCGCCAGCTGCCGCGCGCCTCCCCGCACCCGCGTCGCGCACCGCCCGCCGCTCCGGCCGTCGCGCGCCTTCCCCACGTCGGCCGCTGCTCCGGCGGGATTTTATCTTTTTTTTTCAGTATTTAGTTAAAAAGGTTATTTTACATCTTAAAAAACCAAACCGGTTCAACTGGTGAACCAGCGGTTCGACCGGAAAACCCTGAACCAAGAGCCTCGCGGTTCGATTACCGGTCCGGTTTTCAAAACTAGGATTGGAAGAGATCAAAGGAAGAGAGAGAAATAACAGCTTGGGTATTTTGACTCGACGGTGGCAGTTTGGCTGCTATTTTCACGAAGTATCCGGTAGCCGGACGTGGAGATTATCAAAAGCTGCGGAAGTACCTCCTACATTTACTTTTACTTTGATCCATATAAATAAAAGCAGCTTTGGGTTTTGGTCAAAGTGTCTGTCCAAATCCTTGTTTGTTTAGACTTCAGCTTTTTTCCGTGAAAAACTGTTCTAAAAGCCGAAACAAACGGAGCCTAAGTTCTATTGTGCTCTTACACATTTTCTCTGTATGGAATACTGATGCTTGACATTCATATTCATGAATAAATTATTGAATGTGTGGTTACGCGCTGACCTTTTGTTGCAAAACCGTATATACTACTCCTTTCGTCACATATTAAGTGGCTCAAATTTGCTCAAATATGGATGTATCTATATCTAAAAACCGTCTAGATACATCTTTGCTACTACTTAATTTCGAGTTTGGTGTGTACGTACGTTCGTCCGTCGGGCTCTCTCCACCCCCATCTCGCCCCGCCCGCTCGATCCCCACAGGCCGCAACACAGGAAAACCATCCTAATCTGAACCCTCGAAAAAACATCCCTCCCGCACCGCGCCTGCCCCTGTCTTCCACCCTCCTGCTTCGCCTCGACCACCGCGACCCGGCCACTAGTGAGGCGAGCCGGCTAGCTACATCTCCACCTCCGCCGTCGCCGCCGCACCCGCATCACCTCCACCCGCACGCCGAACCACCGCCTCTCTCTCGGACTTTTTTCTCCCGAGATCTGGATCGAGCCGTCCCCTCTCCTTTTCCCTGCCGTCGCAGGTTGCCGCCTCCTCTCCCTGGTGCCCACGTCCGGATCTTAGGCCGCGAGTGGGAGGCCCAGAGGCGGAACCGCGTGTGGACGAGCGGGAGTCGGCATCCTACCCCGGTGATCTCCCCTCCAGGTATGTGCTGCACGCGGTGGACGCCGAGGTGGTCGAGGGCGAGGGACACGGGGGCGGCGGCACGGCCATCGCCGTTAAGCGCCACTATTGGACATGGATCGACGAGGAGGACCACAGGGATGCCGCGATGGCCGCTGCCGAGGCTGCGTGCACGCAGTAGGATACTAGCTTTTCATAAATCTGTTCTACTTGATGGGTCGTGAAGGGATTGAGAGGATTATCTGTGCTTGCAGAAAATTTTTGGTGTCATTTCAGTAAGGTCTCTGGATTGAGAGGATTATCTGTGCTTGCAGGAAAAATTTGGTGTCGCTTCGGTATGGTCTTCTCTGGTTTTCGTTCCTGTGTACGTTCTACATGACTCAGGACATGGTTTTTATTTGTCAAGATCGTGCAGTGACTGCGGCTGCGGGGCTCCGCGGTCGGCACTCCAGGTGGCCTCACGGAAGCAGCCATGGCGAGGCGGCAGCGTGGGCCCGCAGCGGCAGCGGCCAGTTGAGGCGAGAGGGCGGCTGTTATGGGCCGCATCTGGGCCTCCCGGCATCTCAATTCCTTGCGCCGCTGGTGCCTCAACGGCTCAGCCTTGCCGTCGCCCGCTGCCTGCACCACTGTTCGTCGCCATTGTCTGCACCGCGTTCCGCTCTTGTTGCCGTGCCGGACGTCCACTTGCCATCACAGTTAGGTCTTGGCACACCTGCCTCTCTTTTCCATGCTCGTTAGGAACACATTAGCCACACTGCTGCATGCCTGAACCTCCTTTCTTCATGTACAGGTTTTGTCGTGTGGCCAATGAAATGATCACAGCAAAATCGCGCGCACACAGAGCGGGCCACCTCTCGCTCAAGACTATCTTAAGATGATGGGTCCACGCATCGTGAAGTCGTATAGGATTTCTCTCTACGTTCTATATTGAGTTCACAATTTTGTCTAAATACACGTGTATGTGGACGTGTTTTAGTGTTTATGTACATGCATATAAAGTTGCGACACTTCATGTGGGACGAATGGTATTAATTTTCCTGCTCAATTTTTTTTTCACATTACCTCTTCATATATATCCCAAATATAAAGAGCTGAAGTTCTTTATTGTGTTCACTTGCGCTCACCGTTCTTATTGGTCGAGCTGCCAGCATGGAGTCCAGTTCACGTGTTTGTTTTGCCTGCTTAGCTGGCTTCTCACACGGGAGCCAAAACAGGGAGTTCTTTATTCATGTGCTGCTCTCCACTGTGGCTTGCCGTTACTCCTCTCCATTCCATTTCTGCTGCTGCTGCTGCTCGCGTTGCCTGCATCTGCGCTCGCCGCATCTCTCCTTCCCCGCGGCTCCTCGCCAATCCTTTTTGCGGACCGTTGGAGCGCTCGCTCCTCTCTTTCCTGGTGACCGTCTGTGCGCTCAGCTCCTCGCCGGTCGTCCCCGCCGACCATCTGCGTGCCTGCTTTCTCTCCTTCCGCGACCGTCTGCGGAATCTCTTCTCTCCTTCCCGGTCACCCACAAAACCATGCCGTGCACATCCCCACATCCATCTAAGCACCGGATTTTGAGGTACGTCCAATTGAGTGTATTTTCATTGGATTTTTTGGGTGATTTTGGTGGGATTGAGGTGGGGGAGTGGGGAACGGCGCAGCGGTGGATTTCATGGTTGCAGATTTTTGAGGTATGGTCGATTGGGGCGTGTTTCGTGTTGGTATTTTGGATGCATTTTGGTGGGATTTGGATGGGGGAAAGGGGAGGGGCGCATGGGTTAATTCCATGGTTGTGCAGTCACATTTATTTATGAGATCGAGCAAAGGAAAAGTCATGGATGATGTTGATTCACTGGTTGGAGGAGCAAGTAATGGAGTTTCGGGTGGCGCCTAGTTGGAAGAATAGGGTTCAGAGGAGTGTCCTCGTGTTCCACAAGTAGCTAGGATGGAGGGGTAGTCTTGTGTGATGTTGTATCGGTGAGCAAAGAGGGTATGAGGCCGTTTTTTTGCTTGCAGGGTGAATCGAGTAGACGAGGAGACGTTGATGATCTTGTCATAGCTACGATCCCAAAGGGGACATGGCTCATGTTGTTGCTTTTTTTCCTGCAACAATGCGATAATTAGCACGGGTGATTTCTCCGTTAGGAGATTCATGCAGGGAGGGGTAATGGCTATGGTGTTCGTTGAGTGGATTTGGGGGTGGAGGCACCGGATATTGTGGGTGGATTTGTTCAGGAAATTTGGTGGATCTCATCTAATGTTGTAAGGTGGTTGCAGGTTTGTTTACAATGGATGCAAAATTTTATGTGGCCAGAATGTTTAGTGTTGATTGATTATCCATGATCAGTTGGGTTGGTTCAGAATGGTAGTTAATTGTGGTTGTTGATGTATATCACCGTTACAAAATGGTAACTTCTTAGTATGTTTCATGGTAACTTTGTATTTTACAGGATGGTTACTTTTGATTGTGTTGTTCTTTCACTGAACATATCGAACTGATATCTGTGTAGCTTGCTATTACATGCCATGGTAACTTTGGGTTCCCATAGCATGGCAACTTTGTGTTCCACGGAATGGTAGCTTGGTATTACATGCCATGGTAACTTTAGTTCCATAGCATGTCAACTTTGTGTTTCATAGCATGATAAATTCCAATTGTGTTTTTTTCCAGAGTCATACGAAAATGATATGTGTGCTATGTTTTCTTCACAACAGAGACTAGCATGTGATGCTTTTAGGAATTTATGATGCAAGAAAAATTGTTAAATGGATGAATGCATGTAAAAAAAATGATACTATTAATGTAATAAGTTAACACAAAGCCTTGAATGGCAACCTTTTTGGTGTTTAGCATGGTAACTTTATGTTTCACATAATGGTAGCTTACTCGTGCATGCGATGGTAACTTTGTGCTCCACAGCATGGGAATTTTGTGTTTCATAGCATGGTAACTTCCTAGTGTGTGTCATTGTAACTTTCCGCTCCATAGCATGGCACCTTTGTGCTTCATAACATGGTAGTTTCCTATTGCATGCCATGGTAACTCTGCGCTCCATAGCATGTTAACTTTGTGTTTCTTCAATTGTGTGGTATACTTTCCCCCCAAGGCATATCAAACTCCATAGCATGGTAACTTGTGTGTCGTAGCATCGTAACTTTGTGTTCCATAGAATGTCAGCTTTTTAGTGCATGCCATGGTAACTTTGCATTCCATAGCATGGTAACTTTAGGTTGTGCTATTCTTTTCCCCAGAGGCATATCAAACTCTAAAGCATGGCAACTTTGTGTGTCAGAACATGGTAACTTTGTGTTCCATAGTATGGTAGCTTTCTAGTTCATGCCATGGTAACTTTCTAGTGAATGCCATGTTATCTTTGCGTTCCATAGCGTGGTAACTTTCAACTGTGCGGTATTCTTTTCCCTGAAGGTTGTGTCATAACATGGTAACTTCATGTTCCATAGAATGGTAGCTTTCTAGTGCATGCCATGGTAACTTTGCGTATCCCCCCTCCCCCTTGAGGTAACTTTGTGTTCCATAGAATGGTAGCTTTTTTGTGCATGCCATGGCAACTTTGCATTCCATAGCATGGTAACTTTCGGTTGTGATATTCTTTTCCATGGAGGCATATCAAACTCTAAAAGCATGGCAACTTTGTGTGTCAGAACATGGTAACTTTGTGTTCCATAGTATGGTAGCTTTCTAGTGCATGCTATGGTACCTTTCTAGTGAATGCCATGTTATCTTTGCGTTCCATAGCATGGTAACTTTTCTGTGCGCTATTCTTTTCCCTGAAGGTTGTGTCATAGCATGGTAACTTCGCGTTCCATAGAATGGTAGCTTTCTAGTGCATACCATGGTAACTTTGCGTATCCCCCACCCCCTCGAGGTTGTGTCACAACATGGTAACTTTGTGTTCCATAAAATGGTAGCTTTCTTGTGCATGCCATGACAACTTTGCATTCGATAGCATGGTAACTTTTAGTTGTGTGGTATTCTTTTCCTTCTTTTCCTAGGAGGCATATCAAACTGACACATGTTTGCTATGTTTTCTTTACAACTGAGACCATATGATGATTTTTACGAATTTAATTATGATGCAAGCAAATTGTTAAAGGATGAAGGTATTTAACTATGGTCTTATTGATGTGATAATCACAAAGCTGGAATGATAGCTTCTTTTGTGTTTAATATGGTAACTTTGTGTCCCATGGAGTGGTAGGTTCCTAGTGCATGTCACTGTAACTTTGCTTTCCACATCGATCATTGGCAATTTATGTTCCATAGCCTGAACATGTGGTAGCTTCAAGTATTGGGTTATGGTAACTATGTGAAATTGTCTCGGATCTTATATTCATATCATTGTGAATCCTATGCAGTTTTTGTAGATATTTGTTTTAACTTGTGCGGTTACTTATTGTTAAAAAGTATCCAAAATTTTCTTGCTCGTTTAGAAAGTCTGATTGATAGGTTGGGAACCTGGGCTCAGATCCTTGAAATTTGTAAAGTTTTCGGGTGATTTATGGGACAAGTCAAAAGCTATGGGTCTGAGCATTTGAGTGCTAACTTTATGCCCTCTCTACTACTATTTCTTTGTTTTTTAGATGTATTTCTTGATTACTTTTATGTATTTTTTTGCTCCATTCCTTTATTAATTTGTTGGTGAGAGAACCAAGTAGATGTGTGAAAATAGATGAAAGTCCCAGTCCCATGCAGCCCAACCCAAATTAGCAAAGGTTCTCGTTATTGTGCTCGGTTAGAAAGGTTGTGGCCCGCTCGTGTTAGGATCGGTAAATGGGTCGCTGCTTAGAGGCCCAGCTAGATCGTACGTGCCCTGTGTCTCTGCTCCGTCCCTAGGCCTACGTCGCCTGTGCCATAGCTGCATAGCATGTTACCGTTGGTCATAGCCGGATGCCCGTGACCTCCATTATTTGTCCTGGCCGGCGGCCACACCTCCCACACCCCCACCCACCTCTCCCACACACAGACGAGCCGCGGCAACGGTGCCCTGCCCAACCTCCATCGGGCGAAGCTGCCCACCACCGTAGGACGCCTCCTCTCTAGCAGCTTGTGGGGACAAGCCTTCGCGGGGGACGAGCCGCAGCAAAGGTGGCGTTGGACCGGACCGGTGGTCGCTAGGTCTGGACTTTCTCCGCCGGTGCCCTGAGATCCACGAACACGTAGGTTCTGGGAGGACCGACCCAGAAACGGCTCCCGATTCCAGGTTTGATTTCTTAGCACTTTGTTGTTTCCATCCTCATGGTGATGGGATTTTTGATTTTTGGTGCCTTGTTTTGCGGTGCCAGGCTGTTTGCTTGGACGCCCTGCCGATGCATTCTGCTTCGCCTCCGCCACTGCCTATGAGAGCTCCCCATTCCCCAAGCTGTTGGTGAAAGTATGGCTGCCTCACAGTGCGCGGCTAGGAGACAGCCAAGTAGCATCGCTCAGTTAGTGAGCGACTTGCTTCCGATTTCTCTCCAGGAATAGGATGCCATCAAATCGCCTTTCACCTGTTCGATGGAATGTGGAGGGCTCGGCGAGATGCCATCAAATCGCCTTTCACCCGCCTTCTCTTGTATTAAATATTCTCCAATCTTTTATGTTAATTCGATCCCTAGATCTTGGTCCCTGCATGTTCTTGTACGATTTCCCTAAATTTGGCAGCTTGAGATGCTGATGCATGCATGTATGGTTGCAGGAGCAGAGAGCGACAAGGAGATACGGCGGGTGCCAAAGATGGACAGTGGCTCGCCGTGGTCCGGCACGTGCGCGGAACAGCGGGCTGGCGGCGGCCGTGAGGACGGCAGGCACTTGCTGCTGCAGCAGGCGCTGGGAGGCAGGCACAACAGAAAATGAAGAATGCTACTCAAGGAGTTCTCTCTCCTTATTAATTGGGATTTCCCCTTTGTTGGTCTGGCCTGTGTGCTGGCTTATTTAATGGGAGAGCAATTTCGATGTAGCAAGTATGTAACAGAGTAACAGATATCAACAGTTCTACATATGGTGCTAAATAGTTTGGTTGCTTTGATAAGTCTGTAACAGATGCGCTAAAGAGTACCCTCATAAAGATGCTGATGGTACTATGTCCATTGTTAGAAGTTCCTAGGTTATTTGTACCGAGTCTTCTCAGTCTTAGGTACCGAGCATATGTTATTTGTACCGAGTCATTTCAGTCATAGGTACTGAGCATATTTTTCTGGAGGCGCCGATTCGATGAAGTTGAGTACCGAAGATATGCTCGGTCCTAGGTCCTAGGCGCCGAGAAGTTACTAGGTTATCAAACACAAGAAATAATCGAAACGATTCTCGAAAAAAAAATCTTATTTGTACCGACTCTTTTCGGTTTTAGGCACCGAGCATATTTTTACGGAGACGGGGATTCGATGAAGCAGCGAGGCCCGGCACCTTTCTGGGCCAGCTCAGTTCACCCAGAAGAGCTGCAGGACGGGCCCACAGCACCTCCACCACAAATAGCCCACTCCAGTAGTACTTTTGGTTTTTTTTCTCAAGCACCGAGCTAGCTGTGAGCCATCCAACGAAGCCTCAATTCTCACGTCTCTCTATTACCCAGCGGACAATACACTGCTACATGCTTTTGTACGCAGGATAGATGTATCTTCCTGTGTTATTACCCAATGGATTCTTGATTATTATTATTTTCAATCCAGACAAAGATTTGAGATAATTCCTGAATTTTCAATCCAGAAAAAGATCATTAGCAAGATATAAAACTGGGGTTTCTTACGTAGCCTTACGGATCAACCCATGCAACTCTCCAAAGCAGAGACAACGTACTCGAGTAACGTAGCTCCAAACTGAATCAAAAGAAAACAGGCTTTTACCAATTCAATGGAATATTCTTGTTTTCCAATGGACGATACACGCCCACATGCTTTTGCACGAAGGACAAAAGAATGATTCTTCACTTTACCTATTGTTACCCATCGGACATTTCAGTTCATGTGCTTGGATCATCCAGCGGGCAAAACGATTACTGCGAATGCTGATTCACCAAGGAGTCGCTACTCCATGTTCATTTAATCGGTACATCTGTCACTAAGGAGTCTGTACAGCGGGTTCATGTCGGACATTACCTAGTATCTTCGGTGCCCGGTGTTAAATTGTTCGGTACGTTGCTGAATATGTGTAAAGTACCTGAGGTCAAAATACCTGACGGTCTTCAGCAACACATATTCGGAGCGGCTTCATCTGCTACTCATGTGGGATATGTGTTGGGGTACCGAAGATTTTTTTCGAGGTTATAATTGTATCAAACACAAGAAATCATCCAAATGATTCCGCAAAATATTCTTAACGATTTTATTTGTACCGACTCTTTTCATCCTAGGCATCGAGCACATTTTTATTAAGGCACCGATAAGATGAATTCGGATACCGAACACATGTTTGCTGAAGTACATGTTAGATGCACCGGTGGTATCGAGTTGTTGAACCGTGATACATCCACCTAAATAATCTTATTGGGTAACACAAATATTTCGGACAAGTGATACTTCTATCCTGTGGACAATAGAAGTGCATGCATCTAAATATACAATGGGGAATAACGTGCAAAAGCATGTGAAGTTGATTTTCCATTGGATAATAAGAGCCTGATAGAAGTATATGGAACTAAATATTCAATGGGTGATAATAGATAAAATAAATTTGGTTCATACCGAGTCTTTTCGATCCTGGTACTGCATACATATCAGTTGAGGTACTGATTGGATGAACTTGCTGTACCGACTCCTTGGTGATTGAAGTACCAATTAGATGAATGTGGAGTACCGACCGTACTATTCCGAAGTTATTCTTTTGGCCGTTGGATGATACAAGTACATTAACTCAAATGTCCAATGGGGTACCGAAAAAGCATTCTTGCGCGAGGAGTACCGAGTCGTTGGACCGAATATTCCGAATGGGCAGTACATGTGCTTCGAATCATGAGACAAGTGATTCTTCTGCCCTCTGAATAATAGAAATGCATGCAGCTAAACATCCGGTGGGTAATAACATGAACCTGTAGTGAAAAATGGTTTCTCTTGCTTTGTGCAAAAGCATGTGAAGGTTGTTGTCCATTGGGTAATAAGAATATTCAATTGACTGGCCAAAAGGTCATGGTTACTTTGTTTTCTTTAGAAAGCAACGCTAGAAAAAAAAAATCCAGAGCAACTGCCAGCAAATGTTGGATATTTTTGTCCATTGGTTACAAGAATGAAGGGATTTGAAACCAAAATTATCACTTGATGCATGCAAAAAGGAAAAGATGACTGGGGTGGTCCTCAAGCCTTGTCGATGTGGGCCTGGGTGCTGGTCAAGCTCACATGCGCAGCATTTAGATTTCCTTGTTGACACGTGAATCGATTGTTTTTCTTCCTAAAAGTATTGCGGGCTGCGTCATCGGACACCCACACGCACCATGCATGGATTACTGCTTTGGTCTTTTTTTTCCTGCCCTGTTCGGTTCCAACCCCACCATATTTCCTAAATAGGCCACCCATGTGCCACATGATTCAAAGCCCTAGGCTAGTGGCCCATGGTCCAGACAAGAAAAGCATTGGTTTTGAATTTTTCATGTGGCTCGAACAAAACAACATGCTCGAAGAGGCAAGAATACAGAATTTGGACAGATGGTGTCATAAGCATGTAAGAGAAAGAATACTTTACGATTTCTCACAACATTTTAGAAAGAACTAAAAGCAGAAAAAACGTTAGAATCCCAATGTAGATGGACGGTACCGATGTAGAAAGAACTAAAACCACGCATCATGAAGTGGTTTTAGTATGTCCAACCTCCCCAGTGCCCGACATCAGTACCGTCCATCCCCCTTGGGATTTCAACGATTTTTCTCCATTTAGTTCTTTCCAAAATGCTTTGGCGAGTGACTTTCTCTCTCATGGCTATGACAAAAGCTGCCGTGTGATACTTTTGTTTGAATCTTTTGCAAATTCGAGGTAGTCTACTGTTCTGACTCATCCCAAAAATATGAAAACGCATTCCTCTTTTACTTGGGCCAGCCTATGCTCTGACCACTCCCAATGGAGCAGCCAGGCCCGCAGGGCCGTCTCCAGGAATTTGAGGCCCCGGAGCGAATGCAAAAATGAAATCTTATTTTTGTAAAAAGATCACATAACTAACACAGCTAAATATATTTTCAATTAATTATTCAACCTCAAAATTTTGATATTTTATACTCCCTCCGTCCAACAAAGGATGTCTAAACTTTGACTAAATTTGAATGCATCTATACAAAGGATCCAACAAAGGAGTACAATATTAGAAATATATCATATATCAATGTTAAAGGAGTCTAGCGATGAACTGAATGATTAGAAAAACGGGATTTATAATGAGCGAACGTTCGCTCTTTAGTCTCTCGGAGCGAACGTTCAATTGGCCATTCGATCGGAAAGATTATGGCTGGGGTCGTGCCACGTGTCTTTGTGGGGTGACAAGTTTAGTCCGTGGATGGCAACTTTTAGTATGTAGAGTGGCACCTTTAGCCTCTGAAGGTGGCAACTTTAGTTTTATACGGATGACAACTTTGTGTCGTCGCGCTAAAAGACTATGGAGCAAACGTTTTAGTTGCGTGAGATGGCAACTTTAGTTCTATGAGACCGGCAACTTTAGTCTGTGACGATGGCAACTTTAGTTCTACAAGGGTGGCAACTTTACCTGTCGCGCCAGAAAGCTAGAGAGCGAACGTTCGCTCCCTATTTCATCCTTTAGAAAAATAGTTTAACAATGGACCGGTGAATTTATTAATCGATCGAGTATGGACTTACCAATTAGGAATGGAATAGTGGCGGATGTGGAGAGCAGGTGCGGCGAACAGAGTCTCGCCGAGACGACCGGATCGATCAATCGGTCGATTGCGTTGCAAAACAACAAAATTAATGATCGATGGACTGGCCTGGAGCTGGTTAGGTCGGTCGACCATCACAATGCATCACTGAACTAGTCAATGAGTGTACGGGCCTCGAGAAGCTGCGCGTGCACGGCCCAACAAAGTATCGAAGGACACTGGACATTGCATCAGGTTGGCTTTGTTCTATGCTTAAGCATGTAAATAGATGGATTAATTAACCTACATAAGTGTGTGATTTGGATGCCCCATTTTTTGGATGTTCCGGAGCAATCGTGCACTTCGCTCACCCTCGTCGACGGGCCCGCAGGCCCGGCACCTTTCTGGTCTGGGCCAGCTCAGTCCACCCAGCAGAGCTGCAGGACAGGCCACAGCACATGCACGCCCCAGCGACACCTTCTGGTCTGGTACCATTTCACGATACAGGCCCACCGACCCAACGTACAGTAACTCGGTACTTTCTGGTTTTCTTTTCCTCTGGTTCTCACCCTGATGTGAGCCATCCCACGAAGCGTTGCTGTCGGACAAATATTGCGCGATAACCATGTCCTTGCCCAGTCAATTGAATATTATATTACCCACTGGATATTAGGTGGATGCACTTCTATCGTCCGGAGGGAATGCAAAAACGTCTGTCATCCAGAGGCAGAAGAATCGCCTGTCTGGTTATAAATAAACTCTGTTAAAGTTGAATCTTACTAAACGCAGTTAATTTTAGCAAACTGCACATGCAGGCCGTCCACGCATCCCATTTTTTAATTTCTCACGTCAGCTGGTCGCTCTAATTTCCGCTAAATTTCCCTAACCCCTTGCGCGATGCGCTAGCCGCCGCCTCGCGCTGCCGCGCAGTGCCACCGTCGCCCCTGCGTGTTGCACCAGCCGTGGCCGAGCTCCATCCCCGCCGTCCACGGGCTCAGCCCCTGCCACCGCCGAGAGCCGTCACCGCTGCCCACGGGCTCAGCCCCGGCCGCCGCCGAGCGCCGTCCCCGCCGCCCACGGGCTAATCTCCTGCAAGTAAGAAGGTACACAATCCACATGTGCTTCACTGCATTATCTTCGCATTCTTCAGGCCGATTTGGCTGCCATGGGGGAGCTCGAGGAGGGGAGAGGGCGCCGCCGTGGGGGAAGATGAATGAGGGAAGGGGCACCGCTGATGGGGAAAATGGATGACACGGGAGGGGCGCGGCTGCAGGGGAGATGGAGAAGGGGATTGGCGCGGCCGGTGGGGAAAAACGGAGGAGGGGAGAGGCACCACCGATGTGGGAGACGAGCTCGGGGCGCTGCCGTACTGGGAGCTCGGGCTGGCGCAGCTGTGGACGCCTCGGCACTTGTATCCGCCGCTGCCGCATTGGGAGGGGACGAAGACCGTCACATGGGAAAAATGGAGGGCAGGCGCACGACCGTGATGGAGCGGAGCAGCAAGCGACCGAGGAGAACGCGAGGAAGAAGAGTAGCAGGCGCGCAGGCAGCAGACTAGGGACGGAAGAAAGAGAGATCAGAGGAGGACCCAGCCTAAAAGGTAAGCTGCTAATTTGTTGTTTCAGTGCATTGTCATGTCGTAGATTTTTCTTTCTTTCTGAAAAGGGCTTCTTTTACATATGTTCATGCTATACCGAACTCTGTGAAACTGTTAATGAATTGCTCCAAGATTTTGTATGGGATACTGTAACATCCCAAATTTTTAAAACCCTTCATATGCATTGCATTTCATAAGCATCATGTCACCTTTGCATTTAATCACATTTAAAACCCTAAAGTTTAGCTCAGAAAAACCCTTTAACAAAAATGCTTTTATTTGAATCTGGCCCTTTTCTTACTTTTGGTTAATTGCATTTTAACCCATGAGGGTTTAGGCATAAAAAAAGGGGTTTAATGCATTTATAAAGCTACCCCATTTATTGGCTTTCAAATTTGATTTGAAACACTAATTATTTTAATAGCTAAAAAGCCATAAAGACTAGTTTATAGGAAAAAGTATTTTTAAACATTTTATTTTGAGGGAATTCTTGTCCCAAAAGTTGAATCATATGAAAATATGATTTTACAAATTTTGTTGCAATTTATTTGGATTGAATTGGAGCTTTGATCAAAATTTGTATTCAAAAAACGAAAAGGAAAAGAAGAAAAAAAAGGAAACAGCGGCCGGCCCGGCCAAATGGGCCGAGCCGCCTGAGCCACTGACGGGCGGGCCCCGCATGTCAACTTCTTCCTCAAGCTCCAACCGCCCAGGCTTTTTTCCCGGCCACGACCCGCACGCACGCGCCCGCGCCTCCACTCCGAGTCCCTCTCGCCCACGACCCCCATCTCCGCAACCGACCGCGTCATCTTAAAGCCTCTCACCCCCACAGTCTAGTCCCTCTCCTCTCTCGCTCAATTTCACCGCCAGGCTGCCCAAATTCCTCGCTGGAGAAGCTTCGGTCACCGCCGTCTTTTTTGGTTGCCGCCGACTAGCCTGTGAACTCCAACCGTCACTTTTTGGTGCTTCCTTCTCCTCCCTTCTTTGCGCACCTCGTGACGCGCACCTTTTCTTTTGTTGTGCCCCCATAGCGCCAAGACCCGACCCGCCCGAAGCTCACCACCGGCGCCGCCTCTTCCCATCGTCCTACGCGTCGTTCCCATCGCCCTCGGGGAAAACCCCTGCCGCCTTCGAGTTCGTCTCGCGGAGCTGCACCTCCGCCGCCGATTCCCGAGCTCCGAGGATCACCGGAATGCCCACGCTGCCGTTTCCCACACCGCCGCCATCGCCGGAACCCTAGCGCCGCCGTCGGAGGTAAGGCAGATGCTCCCCGACCGTCCGATCTCCTTTCCACGGTTGAGATTAGAACACTTAAGTGAAGGGGTATCGGTAGATCTGGGCCATCCGTTTTATGTGGATCCGACGGCTGCCTTTTATTCCAATCCCGAACCGGTACCAACCAGTAGGATAGCGCCACGTGTCACCTTATAAAATTAAAACTTAATTCCTAGCCAAAATAATTAGCAGTTTTGCAGAAAAGCACCTGAAACTTCAAATCATCATATCTTTTAAACTGCCTGACCAAATTTGAAGTTCTGCACCTTTCTGGAATCCTCACAATGTCTAGAATCTTTTGGCATAGTTTCATTTTTTACTTTGAACAATTTTGACAGAAGTAAATTGCAGAATGCTTAATTAGGGTTTAAAATTCATATGAATTATTTCAAACTAGTTTTGAACATGTTAACATGTTGAAAAATGTTTTGAGTATACTCTCTATCCATTAGGACCAGAAGGGAAATTATTTTGTAAATAATATTGCCACACAAATTTAATCTTGCTTCATGCTTTACAAAAATCAAATAAGCTTTTAATTAAGGCTCATCTCTGTTTCATACAAAGTAATTACCCCTTTATTAATTTATAATATGTCCAAACTTTTTGCGAAGTTCTTTAAAACAGAAGCTAAACATGTTAAGTTTAAAACCAACCTTAGTGTGCATCTTCATGACTTTTGCATCATGGCATGTTTTTGTATTGAATAGCGTGTTTATGTGTGTGTGTATTCTTTTATTTTAGATTGTGTGGATTGTGAACCTTGTTGTTGCGAAGACTGCGAGAACTACCACAACCTTGGACAAGGCAAGTTCACTTTGATCATTTTCCAAATATTTTTACTATGCACTAGTTGCTTTATTAGTTGCATTAGAATATTATTTGTACCTCTATGCTAGCTATAAATCCCAGGTAGTATAGTTTTACCCTTGCCATTACCTTGCTACCAATTTGCCATTGTTTGTAGTTGAATGCTAAGCTATGATAGTATCGTGGGGGAAATTACTACATTATGATATTGTTATGTCTATGGAGAAATGAGATGTTTTATTGGAGTAAGGCAAAACAATTAATTTAATGAACCATCCTGGGTGGGGGGCTTTGAGGATTTTGATGTTATGCGACGTCAGGTCCATTTCTATGGGTCCATTTCTATGAGTCGTCTCTCCATGTCTATGGGAGCGCATGCGTCGCAAATGTGGAATGCCACCCGGGGTAACCGAGACTGGACTAGTTTCCTTTTTAGTAGCTTCCAGTACAACCACAATGCTAAATGGGCTCTGGCGAGAATAGAGTATGTTGTATGAACTTAGACCCGAGGAATTGTACTGAGGTAGCCTGTGTAGGGGGAGCGTGATTCTCTCATGGTTTAGGGAATTACTTCTGAAAATCTCGTAATCGACGCCGTTGCTACTCTACCTTGCAAATAGCCTGAACCCCACCTTACCAGATTATGCATATACTTGGTAGGTTCTGATAGAACTCCTAGTGATCTTGCCAATACATTCAATGTATTGATCCTAGTGGCTGCATCGTTTAATGATGCAGAAAACTCCGACGAAGAGTAAGGTTACGCTCTGGTCTTTGGTTACGGGCCTACATTCCAACACGCTCTCACCGTAGTGTTGATGTAGCCCTTGTATCTTTCGTTTTCCGCTGTTGAACTATTGTTTTAATTCCAGCTAACCCATGGAGTTATGCGAGTTTGTAAGTACTTTTAAATTCTGGATGATGTGTTGTAATACTTGAGACCTTTGTTTTATGATATTACATCTTGAAACTGTGTGTGCTAGTGAGTCGATCCAGGGACCAGCACTAAAAGCACAGAGATCGAACCCGTGTACGAGGACGGTCGCTTCAGATACCAAATTTGCTATTGCATAGTACCGCTATTCTCTGTGGATGGTAATTTTGATTATTTGCATATGGTGGCCGCTGAAAATATAGAATTGAAAATGGCTGAAAATATAGTATTGAAAATGGTAGTTGTAAGATGCCATTAAAACATGGGAGAGAGAATATACACAACCGGGTCTCATGCCTACTAATCGAACAATGTCTTAATGAGATTGATAAAAATATATGTCATTTTGTCTATTTTTAACGAATGTTTTTTGAAGGTATACTTTCTCGGGTGTTGAATTATATCGACAAAGGCCCATGTACATATACCAATGGATATTGTTAATGCTTAATTATTTACACATATTAGACAGGAAAGGCAAGTCACTTTCAATATTTGTTTCTAACTTTTATCTATCCAGTTATCAGGAACTCTCAGAGTCCAGCGGCAATGCGCGGGAAATCCACTAGTTTTAAATACACATATTACCCGTTAAGAATATTCGGTCCAACAACTCAGTACTCCGGGTGCATCTAATCTGTACCTCAGTAAACATGTGTTCGGTACCCGTATAAGAAATACTCGGTACATGTGCTTTTGCGAGAACCATTTGAATTATTTCTTGTATTTCGATACAAATATAATCTCAAAAATAAATATTCGTTACCCGAATTCATCGAATCGGTGTCTCAGTAAAATCATTGATTTTTATACAAGAATCGTTTTGATTATTTCTCGTGTTACCACAGTTCTAATACAAGACACAATGGTCTCACCCTCCGTTTACAACTACTATGCATTTGCTTTTGGCATTTAATTGAATATTCTTGTTACACCGATGACAAAAGACTGATCCTTCACTTTACTACCCATTGGATGTTACGGTGCTTATACCATGGTTCATGTTACTACGCATTGGACGTTACAGTGCTTATACCATGGTTCATGGTATACCCATTGGAAATTTAAGTGCATATGTACTTTTATTATCCAGCTCATCCCATTTAAAATACTCGTAAACGTATTCGTCCCATTAAAATTCCAAAGTACCTAGGACCAACGACTCGATGCCCCCGGTTCATATAATCAGTACCTCGTGTTGTTAGTATGTGTTCGGTACCTGTATCGAAAATACTCGATACCCAGCCAAGAGTCGGTACCTTAAATATAGTGCATCCGGTGCCCGGAATTTAAAAGACGGTGCTTACTAAAATTATTGGGCACCTGAAAAAATTATTCGGTACCCAGTGTCAAATTGTTCGGTACCTCAATTAATGGATTATTTCTTGTGTTCCAATAAACTAAAAAAAAATCTACAGCACCCTAATCGGTGCCTCAAAAAAAATGTGCTCGGTACCTAAGATTGAAAAGAGTCGGTACAAATAAAATCGTTAAGAATATTTTGCGGTAATCATTTGGATTATTTCTTATGTTTGATACAAGTATAATCTTGAAAAAAAAAACTTTGGTGCCCTGAATTCATCGAATCGGTGCCTGAGAAGATGTGCTCGGTACAAATAAAATTGTTAAGATTTTTTTGTGAGAATCATTTGAATTATTTCTTGTGTTCCGATAAACTCGAAAAAAAAACACGGTACCCGGATTCATCGAATCGGTGCCTGAGAAAAAATGTGCTCAGTACCTAGCATTGAAAAGAGTCAGTACAAATAACAAGAGATGATGAAGCAGCAAAACTCACGTGAAAATCTCCTTCATTCTCTTCTTACTCTTACACTTTTTGACTGAAGAACTAACAATGGACACCTAGCTCCTTTTTCATTGCAAAAGGAAACTGATGGAAGTAAACAGAAATGGCAGCAACAGTATGTGACAAACTTAGAAGGCTTCACATGTTTACATTAACATGAACATCCCAGAACTTCCATGTAATAACCAAGCTTCGGGATAGGCCAAATCCAAGACAAAATGGTGCACAACACAAACTAGCCTACTAACTGGTCCATAGCTCCGAATATGAATTGCGCCAAAATATAATCCGTCATCTCCAGTTACTGGCCAGTATACTTGGTAGCAACTTGGTCCAATGCTGCAAAAAGAAGAGCAGCTTGAAGGTGATCTACCATATGCTATAATATGGTTTCACCGACCAGAAATCTAAAACTTCTTCACTTTCTAACCGCATCAAATTAAACACTCATCCAAAAAAAGTGAATAGGCTGCTATTCTCCTTATGGGCAAACACCTGATGTGCACGACCTCTGTCGATGAAAAACAACGGAAATCAAAGAGGAAAAAAGCATGGAAAATCATTTAGTACAACAATACAGACCGCCGCAGGCCCTTCTATAGCTGCTCGGTGCTCCCATCTTGTCCATCCGGAACCCCTCGAATAAGGAAGAAGCAAGCGAAAGTTTACTGCCAGAAACGCCAGAACAAACTGAGCACGCTATCTTGTCCAGTGCTCGCTGTTAGAGGTACGTGCTCGCTGTTACCGTTGGCCGATGAAAGCCGGACCCGTGACCCCCCTTCCACCACACACCTATCTCTCTCTCTGGATCTCTGTTTCTCTCTCTTTCTCGACGACCGACCCGCCTCCACGGTGGTGCAAATCCCGCCGCAACGGCGGCCGGAGGTTGGTGAGCGACGCGGAGAGGCCGGAGGGGTCGAGATTGGACCCATCCACCACCTCTCCAACCATCGGAGAAATCAACGACCAGGATCGGTAGTGGTATGGACGTCCTCCCCAGAGGACACTGTTGATGGCGTCCGATCGGACCTCGTGATTCGCACCCATGCAGATTTTTCCAGTCTTTGTGTTTTTTGGGGGTTTCACGGCAATCAATAAAGCTGCCTGTCTGTCCTGTGCGTCTGCTGTGACAGCCCTAGGCCATGTGATGGCAATAAGACCACGGTTGTTTTTCCCACCTCCATCCCCAACCAGGCTACTTTCACCTCCATTCTTGGCTTCATCTGCAGAGAGTGAGAGAGGGAGATAGAGGACAGGAGTGAGCGCGGAGGCGGCGTGCAGGGGCGGGTCGACGTCGACCCGCGCAGCACATAGGCGGCCGGCGGCGGGATCCACGGCCTCGCCATGCTCGCCCAGGAGCTGGCGGCGGCGGGATCCACGACCCAGCAGGGGGGAGCGGCGCCGGCGCGGTGTCCGTGCCCTTCTCCCGCCTCGGAGCCCTCTCGCGCCGCTCGACGCCGGCCACTTCATGCTGCGCCAACCGCACGCCTTCCACCTCTTCCTCCACCCCGTCCACCGCATCCTCCACGCTCGCCTCACCCCGCGCGCCGCCGCGGCGCTGCGCCTCGAGGTCGACGCCATCGCCTCCTCGTGCCCCGACGCCGTCCTCCGCCTCCGCAAGCTGCTCCTCCTCGCGCCCCCGCACCACCGTCTCCGCCTCGAGCACATCCGCCTCCGACGCCGCCGCCGGAGGACGAGGCTGGGCGCTGCTGCGTTCGTAGCCATCGAGGGCGACGGCGACGCCGCGCCCACCGACCGCCTCCGCCTCCGCCGCCGGAGGAGGAGATGACCTTGCGTCTTGCTGCTTCAATGTGAGTCTTGTGCTCGAGATAGCAGCGGCTGCACCTGCAGATTGCTTGTCCAAAGATTTGCTCTCTTTTTCTCCCAAATTGATGGTCTAGTTTACTCGTTGTGCATGCTAGTGAGTGGAGGATTTTTCCAAAGAGAGCAGCGGCGATGGCGGAGCACGGGGCGGCGCTGCTGGTGTTGGCGCACGCCTACAGGATGGAGTGGCTGAGGCTCAAGCGGTGCGCGGAGGAGCCCCTGGGGGCGCGGCTGTCCGCGGACGCGCTGAAGCTGGCGGCGCCTCGCCGCCGTCGAGCTGTCCGAAGCGGTCACGAAGATGCTCTGCGCCGCCGCGAGACTCTTGCCGGAGCAAATCGGCCATCCCGTTGGGCGTCAACAATTTCTGCTGCACTTGTTTGTAGAATTGGGACAGAGATTGTCAGCTCCTACTACTGAGGATTGATTACGGGGTTTTGTTTTAGAATTGGAATCGAGATTGTCAGATTGAGATATGTGTGCGCTGAGTTCTGTTTGGTACTTCAGTATGATGATGTGATTAGTAGCGAACTGTCAAGTAAAGTGCTTGAAACATTGTTCTGAAAATCTGGAACTCTGAAACCCGTTCCCTCTTGCTTCAAGTGCTTGAGTCAAGTGTTACGTAATTTTGAGTTGATTTCTTAAATTTTCTTTCTCTTGCTTCAAAATCCATTTTCTTTTTGGGTCCAACTTATTTTATTAAGGTGCCGATTATAGGAAATTGGGAGCACGGGTGCCGATCATGCCGATCATATGAACACACTTTAATAATCTAAATGATTTTCTAATGTACGAGTCTTGTCAATTCCGGGTACCGAACACACATTTTATTGAGGTGCCGATTAGATGAATCGGGGGTACCGAAGATTTTTATTGGGATTTTACTCATATGAACACACTTAATAATCTAAATGATTTTCTAAATGTACCGAGTCTTGTCAATTCCGCGTACCGAACATACATTTTATTGAGGTGCCGATTAGATGAATCCAGGGTACCGAAGATTTTTACTGGGATTTTTACTGGATGGATGGATGGTGGTGCACTGCCGGGAAATTCTAATTTGCTTGCTAGTTCTTTAATTTAATTCTTCAGGTCTACAGTTGCCTTGCTGTGGCTTTTTGTCGTGGATTCCGCTGCCTGAAAATTTAATTTCGCTCGTATCGAAACACGAACAAATCCAAACACTTTACTTTATTATACGCTTAATGATGTTGAGTTGTAAGCACGCTATATCAGCCTGTGTAATGGCAAGCTAATGATCCTTCTACTATGAATAATAGAGGTACATGCAACTAAATGTCCAATGGATACTAACATGAAACCATTGTAACGAGGAATCATTCTTTTGTCCTTTGGCTCATTATCCACTAGGCATAAAGATCAGCCAATGGGGCAAAAGCAGGAGGACAAATGCACGTGAATGATAGCTTCCTCAGGCTGTGTTTTTTCTTTTCTCTCGATGGAACCATGCACTAGTACAACATGTCCTCACAGGAAAGGTGGGCTAGGCCACTTTGGGTAAAGAGAAACGCATCGAACACGGACTCTGGCGGCCTAGTAGCTGCTTGTGGCAGGCTGCCAGCTGCCTAGGCCTGGCCCATACTAAAATGGTATTGCCTTTTGGATCTGTGTGGTCCTCAAATACAACAACATGCTTAGGACCTATTCGGTTTGCATGAATCTCATAAGAATTTTACAGAATTTCAACCCTTAGGAATTTTTTCTACGTGTAGCATTCGTTTTATAGGAATGGAAGTGTTAGATTTCTAAGGATTGAGTCCAAATTGGCTTAATTCCTAAGGTTTTTAAGCATTAGGTAGGACCTCATTTTAAATTCCTAAGGAATGGAATGTCATGCACACTCCAATCCTCTACTTTTCCTATCCCTATGGTTTCAAATTCCTATGAACCAAATAAGTCCTTAAAGAAGAAACCATTTGAATCTTGAGATAAAGTTGTCATAAGTGTGTAAGAAGTTGAATAAACTATCATTCCTCTTAGAATTACGGAAAGAACTAAAAGGAGAATAAAAGTTAGAATCCCTATGCACATAGACGGTACCGATGGTGGGCACTCGAAAGAATAGGCGTACCTATATACACACACACACACTTAGCAAAAAAAAACCCGTGCGTTGCTACGGAACAACGGAAAATGTATCAAAACGTCAAATTAAATATTGATGTGTTTAAGATATGTTTATTTTCGGTGGCTATACTCTGGTCTCTTTCATTTTTTCAAATGTCTTATTTATATATTTCTCCTTGCCCTGTTCTCCTATTACTCCTACTTCGTACATTATTTCTCAAATCTCTTCTCCCAATGTCTCGTTCGCCCTCTGACTATCCTCTCCATCCACCCCGAGTGCAAACTCCTTCTCTCCCCGTCCCGATTCATCCCGCCGCCGAACATCATGCCGCCATGCGCGGCCGCCCCGCTTGTAGATTCCTGCCGCCCATCCACTTCCGCGCGCCGTCTGCTCCCACTTGCCGCCAGGTACACCTATGCGCCGCCCACACATCGCGTCCGGCCATTGATCGCCGCGTGCCACTGCCCGTCCGGAGGGCCACCGATGGCTCGCGCCGACGCGGTCCCTGCTGTCTTGCGCGAGGCCACCGCCATCCCGGCCTCAGGCTCATCCCATCGCCGTCCAAGTCGCGCAAGCCGATGGAGGCAACGGTCGCGACAGAGCCGCGGGTCCGCATCCGCCTTCCGCACACGGCCGCCACCGACACGCACGAGCTGGTGGAGGCGACAGCAGCGTCGGCGGGCGTGGGCGAGATCCGGATCGGGCAGGGGGTGAGGGTGAGATTCGTAGGAGAGCAGGAGGAGTAAAGAGGGCTCTGTTTTTTTTTTGGCGGTACGTGTTTTTTCTGCGCTTAAGGAGCCGGGATTAAAACACACGTGGAGACATTGGTGACAGATTCGTAATTCCGGTGAAGTGACGTACCGCCGTGATCTTGCCGTCACTGCAAACTCCGATTTAATATATTGTATAAATATTCTCCGTAATTCTTAAACTATTTAACGGTCCAATCGGCGTCCCACGTTTTTTCATTTTCCTTCTCCACGCGCACTGCTAAAAAAAAGTCTAAGCAGCAGCAGCAGCAGCAAAACGGGAGGAGCCCACGCCCGTCGGGTTCATTCAGAAAGCACCGACCCTCCGGTGAGTCCTCCTCCTCCGATCCACTTCCCACCCCCGCCATGCGAGGGTTCCTCGCGAGTTCTTGTTCCCCGGTCGCAAATCCGTCTGGCGGAATGCTGCGTCGCGAACCTCTTCTTGGTTTCTTGCCGCTTCTGCCGAGATTTTTTGGTTTCGAGTTGGCGGTTTATCGTTGGTCGTCGTGTTCTGTGAAGGTAACTTGTTTGACGGAATGCTTCAGGGGGGGAGGGGGCCGCCGGGCGGTGGCGGTGGCGTAGGCAGTGCCGGGACCGTAGTAGTCCTCTCCTCCTCCCTGTCGCGCGAGGGTTCCTGAGTTCCTCGCGAGTTTCTTGTTCCTAGTCGTGATCGAATATGTTCGTCTAAATGCTGCGTCGCTAGCTCTTGCTGGTTTCTTGTTTGCGTCTGCGAAAGATTTTGGTCCCGGCGGTGATTGATTGGTGGTCTTCGGTGTTCCGTGCAGGCAATCTGTTTGACGGAATGCTCCAGGGGAACGGAGGACAGGAACCGCCGGGCGACAGCGGCAGCGGTGGGGATGGCAAAGGCGCCGCCCGCGACCGCATCAGCGACCTCCCGGACGATCTGTGCCATCGCGTTTTGTCCTTCCTGAAGGCGTGGGAGGTGGTCCGCATGAGCTTGCTCTCGAGGCGGTGGCGCCACATGTGGGCTTCCGCGCCGTGCCTCGACATCCGCCACCCCTGCGCCTGCAACGCCCGCGCCGACCAGAGGAGGTACGAGGCGTTCGTCAACAACCTGCTGCTTAGGCGGAGCCCCGACGTGCCGCTGGACACGCTCCACCTGAGCTGGACTCACAGTGGCGCCGTCGACACGTGGACCGTCTATGCCGTCAGGCACCACGCCAGAGCCATCGAGCTGTCAGGGACGGGGCACTACCCGAGACCGGAGCCAGAGTACACGAGCTTCTTGTTTGGAAATTTCAAGATCTTGAAGCTCACCCATGTCAAGATGTATAGCGAGCTGCTCGCGCAGCTCTGTTCTAGGTGCACTTCTTTGGAAGAGCTGGAGCTCAAGAACAGTAGCATACATGGAGTTACCATTCGATCAGGCTCCCTCAGGCGTTTGACTATGGTCAACTGCTTCACACCTAACAGCCTCTTGGTTGATGCTCCGGGCCTCGTCTTGCTGCGCTGCATCAGACCTTACAGTGTTGTTCCTGAGATCAGGAACTCGGGCTCACTGGTGACAGCCACTATTATGCTTGATGACTCTTGTTTGCTTCATCGCTGTGATCATGAATGGCCACCAATTGAGGATGATGGAGACGATGATGATGTTTTCTTTGCATATGCTGATGGTGAGAATCCCTTTTTTTTTGGGTAAGAAGGTAGACAATCGTCTACCTTATACTATATTGGCATATTGGTGAGGATCCTGATGACAGTGAATCCGATGACGATGGCTCTGCAGGATTTCATGCTGAGATTCCTGACAGTGAATCCAATGATGATGATTCTGCAGGATCTGATGCTGAGAATCCTGATGACAGTGAATCCGATGATGACGGCTCTGCAGGATCTGATGCTGAGAATCCTGATAACAGTGAATCTGATGACGATGGTTCTGCAGGATCTCATGCTGAGGATGCTGATGGTAGTGAATCCGGTGACGATGGCTCTGCAGGATCTCATGCTGAGGATCCTAATGACAGTGAATCTGATGATGATGGCTCTGCAGGATCTCATGCTATTACAGTTTTTGGTGGCAGTGGCATTCTTCGAAGCCTCTTCAATGTGAGAACAATGGAGTTGTTAGCTCATCGAGGAGAGGTACATTTATTCACCTTCTCAGTTCTTATACTTTCTGCAGTGTTTAGTCCATATGGATGGGAACTGGCCAACTGGGAAGAGGCTAATGGCATAACTATTGTATTTTTTTGTTTCTTGAATTTTGATGCGTGGACATTTTTTGTTATTTCTTCTGGTGGTGAATTTATTAAATCAATATGAATCAGTTTAAAAGTACTAAGAATTGCAATATGATTGTTGACCGCTTAAATATCATATGATTTTTTTAGGTTTCTATGTTAAATTTAGTTCTCTAATGGACATAAGGAAGTTCATTTTACCAATGGATCAGCCTATTGGATAGGTGCCATTCAGACGAATAATGTTGTTATACTACTGCCAAAAACTATATATCCAATACTACCTTGACAGTATTATTATCTTATTTATCCTACCAAAACTAATCTACTAGTTCAAGTTTTCAGTGCCCTACAAAAGTTTGAATTACTATTGTTTGTGGTGTACATAACTTTGAACCTAACTTGCTGTCTGATGCGCTACGATATCCGCTCGTAAATGTACAATGTCATAGAACTAGCATTAGCATGCTTGGTTAATTTATTTGTGAGTATACCTAGTATGTGTTCCCTCAAAAAAAAAAGTATACCTAGTATGTGCGGACCATCGGTATTCAGTACCAACTCCAATATTAATGTTCAGGTCCTGCTGAGGAGTCAATTGAGGAATTGCCCTGTGTTCAAAAACCTCAAGACTCTGTCGCTTGGTGAATGGTGCATAGGCCCTGACTTTGATGCATTGTCAACCATTCTTGAGCATTCACCCAACTTAGAGAAGCTTTATCTTCACCTCGATGAGGTACGTATGATGTGCTACTTGATGAACTGTTTGCTCCGAGAGTTTTTAGCGTGTGGCCAATCCCTTAAAACCAGTTCATTGTTATGCAAAAGGACCACAACAGCAGAGGCGAGATCAGTCCAAGCGGGAGACCGTTTACTTGCAATCACCTGAAGTTGCTGAAGATCACACATTTCAAGGATGACACGATAACCCGTAAGTTGGTAGAGTTCGTCTGTCAGAATGGCAACGGCGGCGCAGGCTCAGAGGAGATGCGCAAGGCGCAGGACGAAGCTGCGGAGAGTTCAGGAAAGAGCGTACGAGAAAGCCAGAGCCCAGAGTGAGGGAAAGGTGGTACAGGAAGGTCGATGTAACATGTAACTAATATTGTGATTGATGTGAGTAATCTGCTGGTTCCAGCTGTGGTGCGGAGGTAAAACGGCAACCGGGGCCCATTGGTCAGACTATGAAAACAGAAAACAGAAGGATTCTCAGGTGCATCGGCATCGAACTCTTTAGTGCCAGTAGATCCGTATATGTGTTTGTCGTGTTGCATGGGAAATGATTGGTCAAACTTCATAGTGACTCAGATATTCATTTAGTAGCAATGCATGGATTGAATCGCTCGATGAGCCTGGTCCTGCAATCTGTCCTGAATTCCTGAATGCAGTTGATGTTTGTGAGTGGTGATTATGTAGGATGGTTGGTTTTCAGAGTTTCTGAAAATTCTGACCGGTAAATATGCATAAAGTCATGTGCAATTGTTACTATTTGTTTTCTCTTCAAAGATGCCCGCAAGGCACTGTTGGCACACTCCCTACTGCCACCATTGGTTTGAGTAGCTACCGGCAGCATGACACTGGGGGAAGGACAAAGAGGACAAAGGATGACTCACTCTAGATGGGCAAGCTTGTGGGTTGTAAGAAGAGAAATATAATAGTGGGAGCGTAGTGCTTTTAGTCCTTGGGCATTTGGAATAGCGAATTCTCGATTAGTCTGGAAGTGGCGAATTTCTTTCAGCCATGGAAAAACTGGATCATCATGCCTTGTGCAAATGGGACCTAGCTATCTCAATCGTCATGCAAAAGAAGATTACAATGCTTGTTGATGTGGAGTTTAATAAGAATGTGTTCCAGTCTGATGATATATGCCAGATTAATTATTGCCTCCTGAAACAAACCTGTGATCCAACTATAGTTGGTGCAACCTTATTTCCTGGAATCATGACCGTTCTTATACAGTCTGGCACTCACAGATTTTCCACTGGTTTTCCTTTGCCAAGTTCATTTTCATGCAAATGTGAGCATGATACTGAATTACTGATGCTGTCAGGTGGAGTATATGTCCTAACATTTTTTTTTTGAAACGAGTATATGTCCTAGCTGGAGGCGTTATCTTGAAAAAGAGTAGACGAGCATGATTTAGTTAACAGCTTGCATGCTATCTAGGGTTGTTTATTCGGAATTGTGGCAGAGGCAGAGCAAAGGGTGGCTTGCAACTTCTTGATTGGCAAGGAAAAAATGGTTATGTATGAGGAAGTTACTGGCTGCTAATCTGCTATTGGTTTCGAAGGTGTGAAGTCTTTCGTGAAAAACAAAAACAAATCAGTGTTCAGGTGTGTATAGTTTCCTGTTTCAGTCAGCAGTGATGAACTCTTTGTATTTCTTCCGATGTAATTCTTGCTTCTGGAATTGTAGCTGATGCTTCTGTGCACCAGGGTTGTAACAAATACAACGTTTTGTTGCGTTCAGTGACTGAAGTAAGCTCTGTAGTTTTTTGCGTACTTTTTTTGCGAGTAGTAGTATTTTGGGTACATGTCCTAAATGTAAATGAAAGAGTTTTACAGGGACTATCGATGAATTGCTGGACACAGTTTTACAAGGATTATCCACATATTGCCTTTCAGTGAGAGGTGCACTTGAGAGTAGAAAGAAAGAATAGAACTAAAAGAGGACATTTCTTCATGTGCAAATCCTGTACCAAGCAATTTTCACTAGTGTACTGTGTATAAGCTAAAGCTAACACACCCTTGCTCAGATCCTAAGCAATAGACACTGTATTAAGTCAATGGCGTTACATACATAAACTTGGTCAACTAACTTCGTTATTCGGCAGGTGCAACTCACTTTATTCTCTTACCCGTGGAATTTGGAGTAACCAAAAATGATTGACTGGAGCGATTAAGCGGGTCACAGACAGAGCCAGGGGCGGTTGTAATAAGTATATGCATTTTTACATAAGCTTGTTTAAACTTTAAAAAGCTTTTTTAACCGTAAACTAAAAAGTTTAACTTAGTACAAAACTTAAACATCTTATATTTGGTAACTGAGTCAGTACTTGAGATGCTCCCTCCGTTTGGGTATATAACTCTCCTATTGAACTTTGCGCCACACTTTGATCAACAATTATTCAAATTATATTTACTATTCCCTCCGTCCTATTTTAAGTGACTTTCTATTACATGTATCTAGACACTTTTTGTACATAAATACATTCATATTTGGACAAATTTGAGTCATTTAATGTGGGACGGAGGGAGTATATGTATATAAAATTTATACCATTAGAAGGAGTTCTTCAATATGAATTCAACTATATATCTTTTGTGTCGCAATAATCTTATATTACCAACCTAATTTTTGGTCAAAGTTTGGCATGAAATTCTGCGTGGGCCTTATAAACCCAAACGGAGGGAGTACAACACTTAAGAGTCAATGCATTTAGGTAGGTGGTTTCTTAGCATTTGTTGTACATTAAGATACAACGTCTAAGAGACTGCATTAGAAAATGCCTCATTTTGTTCGCTTTGCTGGAAAGTTTGGCGTAGGGGTCGGCATTTGGTCATGATCATAATTTTGGTTTTGGTCTCTAAAATATGAAACGTAAAGTTTACTTGAAAATTGAGGGGGTTCATTGCAAAATTTTGGCAGCATTTCGCCTATATTTATGACATAATTTCGTTTATTTGGAACAAAATATACCAATCTTACGCCAATCAAACAAAAATAGCATCACATGAGGAGGACACTCTTAATTCTGTCAGGTCGGTCGGTCTTTCAGGAATTGATACCTGAATTAACGGAAAAACTTTTGGTCTACAAATTTTTTATCTCGGTTTTCGGTCATCAGTTTTTCTGCCATTTGCGCTAGCAGAATAGATGTATTTCGAGTCCAGGTCCCTCTTGATTTCAAGGTTCCAGGCCAAAAAAATGACAACTTTTTTTGACATCAGGCTCCAGGCAATTAGCACGATGGACGAGGATAGGCTATAGGCAAAAAATATGGGACAACTATACTTTTGGTCCTCAATTATTATGAAAATCTACATTTAGTCCTTATTAAACTTTAAAACGTTGAAATTATGGTTATCATATTAACTTAACCGGGCGAGTTTAATCCTTCGCCCTAATTTTAGTAGATATGGTGTAGCCTAGTTTATAGACATGGGCGGAGCTCCCGGTAGGGCAAGGTCGGGCGCCTGCCCTACCTTGATTTTCGCCAATTTTTTTGATACGGGACTACAAGTAAGGCAGTTAACGCTAATTGAGGAAAGAAAAACGCTGCGTTTACGTGATTTGTGTTGTTGGGCCGGCCGTCTGTTCCTTCCTGCCTTCCTGGGCCTGCGAATTGCCGATGCCCTCGAGCCCGATGGGAAATACGGATTCGTTCTTTCGCTGTTCGCACCGCGTAGCCTCACGCTCCTTCTCTCCATCTGTCTTTCTTTCGCTCGAGCCTGGCGGACGGCGGCAGCATGGAATTAGGGTTAGTCGCGCGGGAGCCGGGCGCCGGAGCAGGCGGCGCTGCTGGGCTGGACAGGCTGCGCTGCTCGTCGATATCTCAATCTCTACCACGCTGCTCGGCGTCAGCGGGACAGCGCCAGCCACCAGCGCCCAGCGTCTAGCAGCAACAAGGAGCAGCTTGTCTTGATCCAATATACTCATTTGCTAGGTTCAATGTGGATAGGCTTGCTCAGCTTACAAAGATTTATTATGATGATTTCTCTAATTATGAGCGTGAGCCTATAGTTGATAGCCTTGAGCTATTCGTTATTCATATGAGGAGAGTTGAAGACTTCAAAGATTGTTTTGATATTGCAAGTCTAGCTAAAAGGATAGTTGAACTTGAAAGTTACATCATGTTTCCTACTTCCTCCGTTTCATAATTCTTGTCTCAAATTTGATCAAAAATGGATGTATCTATTCATAAAAAGTATTTGGATACATGTAATATTTCGACAAGAATTATGGAACGGAAGGAGTACAATTTATTGTATCATTGAATTGGCATTGATTTTGCCGGTAGCGACGGCAACAGTTGAAAGGGCCTTCTCAGCTGGAGTATGAAGATCATCAAGACCGAGTTGCGCAATAAGATGTCTGATGGTTGGCTTAATGACTTGATGGTGTGCTACATTGAGTGAGGGATATTCAAAAATCTTGATCTTGATAAAATTAAAAGAGATTTTCAAAAGCAATGTAGAGCTATGTCATTGCCTGGGCCTTCTAGACAGCACTAAAGCTTCGTTTGTTATCAGTATGTTTCAAAGTTCTTCTTCTGTTTTAATATGTTTCTTCTCGATTGTACTAAGTGATATGTTTAGGATCATACTAAGTGATGAACTTCTTACACTTTTTGCATCAATTTTTTTTTATGCTTGAGAGTTCGCCCCACCTTGATTTTGTTTCGTCCTCCGCCCATGTTTATAGTTTTGACTTAACTTGTCCACATGGTTGCTCTCGAACGTTGATCGGAGGCCACATCACCATTGGGTTGTCCTCGGATAAGAACTAGCCTTTTGGCCTTATGTCTTGGTCATTTTCGCTACCCTGAATTCGTCACTGCCACAACTATCACCACCAGCCACTACGGTTCGGCCGCTACGGCTGCTCTCGCTTGGGTTGGGAAATGTGGGGCGAGTCTAGGTAAAAAAAGAGGGCTTCAGATTAGGTTGTGAAGTCAGATGCTAACGTGGCATCCAGCCAAGAGCTGCCACGTTGGTATAACTAATCAAGTACGTCAAAGCCATGTCACGGCTGACAAAAATCTACTAAAAATGAGGCAATGGAGAAGGACTAAACTTATTCGGTCCCATAAGTTCGGTACCAAATTCTATTGGTTTTAGGGTTAAGGGACCAAATCTAGAGCTTTGAGAGGCACCATTAACATTCTTAATTATCCCTAAATTAATTGAGCAAAAACTACACACAATAATGTAATATTAAAAAAAATCTGTTGATTGGTCGCTTAGCGCGCACGATGGGATGAAATGAGTCCAGGAGAAGGAGAAGCAAAGGATAATGGAAGAAAGAAAATGAATCAGAAAAAAGGAAAAAAGCGGGCACGACTAACCTTGAGGGCTGCAAATAACGACAGCACGGATGAGCATCTAGGTTGGAAGGAGGAACGGGACGAGGAAACAGTGCGGAGAAAACGAGTCTCAAGTTTCCAACCAAGTTCAGTTCACTAAACCACACAGTACATCTTTCTTGACATGCTTTAAGAAGAAAAGTGCTTTAAATTCATATTTGTCTACAAAGATGCACAACCAAAAGCTCCCAATTTTCCCATTATAAATTGCTCCCATCACCACACCATGGGCGATGTGTTTGAGCTTTTGAAAAACCCTGAATCCTTTTCTTAAATTTATATATTCATAATCATCATCATCCACCAATGGACTACATCCATCGAGTGCCTCCAAAAACAATTGATCTCGCTTGTCCTTAAAGGAGAGAGGATGTGTCTAATCTGTCACTTGTATATTCCATTTCGGATCCCGAGGCAGAGAAAGATGCCGGCCATCTCCTACTTACATGGTGGCCCCACAGTAAAGCCCTGATCTCCCCCCCCCCCCTCCTCTACAGTCTACAGTGATTTGTGAGATATGCTTTGCACCAGGTTGTATGTACTCTCCATGTACCTTCTTCCATCATTCCTCTCACGCTCCCTCACGTGCACATTGCTGGCGCACTGCATATCTTTCTTGGGGAATCCATACCAGAGAGATCCAATGGAGAAAAGAAGCAAAAAGGCCATGCAGATATTCCATTTTTTCAGTATAGCATATGCAGCATATCCTTTTCCTTCTGTCACCTGTTGGAATCCAAGGGAACAAAGTGTGTACTCACATGTTTTGTAGAGAAATCTGACATCCGGCCTATAATATGCATCGATCATTGCACGCAACCAAGAGCATGAGCAATCTTATATATACATGAGTATTGGAAGCATGCATATGATGTCATAGCTTGCAACTTATCCATTTAATAAAATATTTTTGTGATTAGTCAAATAAAGATAGCATCATTTGGTTTCTAATGATACCTTACTGTGCTGCATTTTTAAAAATTCTTTTACTAAGATATTCACACAGAAAATAACCATCAAATTACCCTAAAAAAGACATGACCATCAAATTCGCGTCTCGAAGACATGAGTAAATTGTCATGTATATATCTTGGAGCAGGAGAAGTATTTGTTAAAATATCAGTCAGTTATATATAAGTCGGTCGGTAGACTGGACATGCATACATGCCTCGGAGGAAAGAAGTGAAGAGTGGATATATGATATCCCTAGCTTATTCTAGTGGTTTAGGAAGCTGGCAATTCTCCAACAGATTAGTACGTGCTAGGAATATACCACCACTTGATAGTCCACATCTCTTGGCTCCTACCAAACAATGCATCCAGCAGCTGAGCACCAGATCCAAAGCACAAACCCTAGTCCAATTGCATGCCTCGCATATGGAGGGTGGTTCATAACAAGGACAGCCACTTTAGCTTAATTGACCTCCATCTTAATTAATCTTGATTTGTACTCAAATGGACACATAATTTAAGTGCAAGTGCCAAAGGGATAAGGGTCCCAAGTGCAACAAATGATTAAGGCCCCTCAGAAAAAGTGCAAGAGATTCCATCTCTTTTGTATTTTTGCTGCCCTTTTGGTGGTTTTTCTTTTGCTTGTTGCAATTATGCACCCCAACAACCAGATGTGGTGATCTGATGTGTGCTTTTGACCCTCTTTTAACATGAGTTAAGTAGTGTAGGCTTTTAACACGAGTTAAGGTGGTGTAGGTTTAGTTCATGGCAAAGGCACATGCAGGGTACAGGTAATAATAGAGGGTCAGTTAACAATGTAAAATCAGACATGCATATGTTGTAATTGTTATTATAGAGACTCAAGTAGAATATATACAATTAATCCCCAACATCAGGGCATTGAAATCTACCTATTCGCTCTAGTCTCCCCCTTTAAGCAATGTACTCCTCGTTTCAGAAACGTTAATCTTACGACATGCTGAAAAAATGAAGAGAAAAATTGTGATTGCTACATACAATTTTATTTTAAGAAAAGGAAATCAAAAGAAATTAGCATGGACTTAAGAGATGGGCATGCAGTTAAATATGTCATGATTGTACTTTTAGTCGACAAGGAGGCTGATGTTTAAATGAACTTTTCAACCCTTTTCCACCATTTTTCACCCAACTAAAAAGGTTACACGTCCTAAAACATAAGGTGGAATAAGAGGGAAAAGAATGAGAGATCTAAAGATAGACTGGAAAAGGGAGAAAAAGAATGGCACCCAAGTTATGGATGCACAGCACTGCTGCCTCATGCAAAGCCTGAATAAATGCTCCATGCATGCATATATCTGCATCAAATTACTCACAAAGCCTGAATAAATGCTCCATGCATGCAAAGCCTGAATAAATGCTCCATGCATGTGCGTGTGCGTGTACACTGCTTGTACGGTGTACACGTACGCGCGTATAAGCCATCTCGTCGTACAAATCGGGAACAGCAATAAGTCGGAACAAAATCTGGAAAGGAACAAAACACACTGTCGATCTGACTTGCATACATGCATGGCTTGAAGCCAAGACTACATTCACATGTCAGTGAGATTCTTGGCATGTTTCCAATTTCAACAATTTGTAGTGAATTACTTACTGCTGGCTAGCTCCTGCAGTAAATTCCAACTCTTCCTGGATGGGAAATACAGTACAAACTCGGAAGATTAACTATATGACACAAGGACAGATCACATTGCAAAATAAATGTCAGTTTTTTCCCTCCTTTTTTTTATTTATTTGCAACAGAAAAGAAATTAACTCGCATAGACACATTTCCTCCATAATTATGACCATAATATATAAAAGGGGCTGAACTGAAAATAATTTTTGTGAAGAGCTGAAATTAATTTACCGGGCGAAATCAAATTAGCAAAGAAAGTGGAGCTCATTCATCATAAGCTTCCTCCAATAATTAGTTCATCATCACAATCATTCCTACCATCAATTGCTAATTTGCTATACATAGATTAATTTACCAGAGATGGTAGCACTAGTGATTAGCCAATGACTACTTATCATAACAACAAGTTATTAATTAGAGAAGCAGTGCAGTGGTCAACTAGTCAATTAATTCGATCACAGCCCATTTCTCATGGACTGTGAATTGACAGCTTCACCCCCCGCGGCCGGTTTACCGGTCCTGTTGTTGCTTCAAGTGGAATTCGCCGGCGACCACTCGAAGCGGCCTTCCAGCGGGCGGTCCAGGGTGATGTCGTAATTGTACCTGCGAGAAGCAGCATGCAGCTCGTGTTAATTAATTAGCGTGCGCTGGAAAGGAATTACGCCGGCCGGCTAGCTAATTATGGTACAGTAGGAGATCAGTGCTCAAGGGACGACGACGTACGTCTCCGCGAATCGCCGGCGCTCCGCGAGCTCGGCCGCCGCGAAGAACGCCTCCATCTCCACTTCCGCCGGGGGCGCGGCGACGGCGGCGTCGTGGCGGCCGCGTTTCGTACTCGTCGCCTCGCCGGAGACGGGCGTGGCCGTGGCGTGCCTGCAGATTGAAGAAAACTCATTAACTCAATTCAAAATTCGGGAAATTCGGGAGAGAACTAAAGTTGTTTGGACTTTGGATTCACGCACGAAGAGTGTAGGACTAGATAGGTATAAAAGCGAAGCAATTTGATTTACCTGACGCTGCAGCCTTCGTCCGGGACGACGACGACGCCAGGAGTACTCTCCTCGCCCTCTTCCTTGCCGTCCTGCGACGACGAAGCTGCAGCAAGAACCCGGCGTCGACGCCGCTGCCTCGCCGGAGAAGAGGCGGCGCCGCCCGGCTCGCCGCAGCAGCGCCGTCCGCCCCGCCGGTGATGTCGCCGCCTGGGGCTGCCGCCGCTGGCTGCCGGCACGCGCCGCCCGCTGCGCAGCGTCAGGTACGCGGCAACCTCGACCGAAGAAGACGACGAAGACCGGCGCCGCGGCTGCACGCCGGTCTTTCCCAGGCACTTGCCCATGACGTACGAGCTACTACGCTCTCGCTAGCTCCTCCTCGAGCTCGATCCGGCTAGCAAAGGTGGAGCACTACTCCGAGTACCTAGGTAGGTAGCCAGTCGCTTTCCTCTGCTGGGTGTTAAGTTGTTAACACACGCATCAGCACTGGCTCAGGCTGTGTAGTAGTTAAAGTGCTTCCTTCCTTTGTTCTGGAGCAAGCTGAGGTACGTACGTGATGAGGTGTGGTCGACTGTGGTGGGTGGAAGGATAAACAATTTCTCGTAATAAACGACGATATTTGATCACGATGGGGGGTTAATTACCGAATCAAACAAAGATCGTCACGTCGTCCCGCGACGGGTCGGTCGCGCTCTCCAGCCGTCTTTGTAGTAGGATCCTGTGGAGTCATGAGAAGGAGCAGTACAATCCGTCGTGTCAGTTCAAGTACTACTGTACTTGGATTATTTTTTTCCACTTACAAGAAATACTTAAAAATCGGACTTTTGCCATATTTATTTTGTTTTAGGCTTTTTTTTAGCCTTTCGGCTGAAATATGGAGCCATAACTTGGCCTGGGTGTCAGGCTCTCGGGCCAGGCTGCCCAATGCCTAGGGCACATTGTTTGTCATGCGGCAGAGTTTTTTTTCTTTCTTTTTAACCACATTGATGCAGCAGAGTTGGTTAATTTGGCCAACAGAAAGATAAATATTTTGTTCTAATAAAAGGAAAAAAAATATTTAAGCTTTGAATACTTTAATCATAATTGTACACATGCATCTTCAATGTAATTTGATTGGTATTGAGGTTTAATGATATAGCAACGCAATTCTGTTTCAAATTTGATTGGTATTAAAATTTTAGGCTCCAATATTGTTATTTTGAAACAAAGCTCGTCACGTCGTCCCGCGACGGGTCCGTCGCGCCCTCCAGCCATCTTTGTAGTAGGATCCCGTGGAGTATTAAAATTTTAGGCTCCACTATTGTTATTTTGAAACATTATTTCATTAACACATCATTATGTGCAATGAAATTTCGTTGACGTTTTATTAGCATATCTTTTTACAGTGAGATAACATTGAAATTTCAATGATAGAACATTATAGTAACGAAAATATCAACGAAAGAGAGGCGTGGACTGCAGTTTATTTTTTTATGTACACCTTTAGTTTTGTTAGAATCCACACGGAGAGACATGGGTGGATTCTAACAAAACTAAAGGTGTACATAAAAAAATGCCAGATACTTAGATCTGGGTCGCAAGTTGAAAATGGAACGGCTCACACCCCACTTAATACACAAGTACTTAAAGTAGCTGATGCATAGCATGCGCCCCAACCAGTGTCGAACCACGGGCAAACATAAACCTTGAGTAATATTCTAACCGGAAACACTAGGAGTCGGAGAAGATCGAGACGGGGATGTCACAACAACACACAACAAGGGGTCGTGACGGCATCTGCTAGCTGACGCATGAATGCACACACAACAGGTCCTGGACGTGGGGAAAGAATATCCCCCTCTCGCGGCGCTCCGTCCAAGCTGCCTCAGCAATCAACATGCGCCCTGACCGGATTCCATGGATCCAGGGAACAAAGAATCTCCGCCGTTTGGTTCCCAGCAACGGTGGCGATCGATTCCCATGCGTGCGCGCCACAGTGAAGAACTCTGAATCCATCGCAAATCGATCTTGTAATTTGTAAAGCAGGCCCCGCGCGCGCACAGGGTCTTCAGTTCAGTTCAGCTAGACTCTTCTGTTCAGTGGCAAGTGGCAACGTCAGGAACAAACACTCTGCTTTCATGGGCGGGGCCTAATGGCCTATGATGCGCGAGGCTCCGAGGTTAAGAAATTTTACTATCGCGGTGCCAAAAGGCGAGGCCGCGAGTTAACCACATCGCGCAGAAAAAGACGAGGAATGTGCGTCCTTGTGAGCAAACAGTTGTGAGTTGTGACAGTGACGGAGGGTAGGGGCCAGCAACAGTGGTGGTAGAGGGAGAGGTGGTTCTGTCCGGTCCTTGAGATGCAACCCAGATCTAGAAGCAGTGCTAATCTGATCTGATCTACAATGAGATCTACTGGTTAACCAGCAAAGAATCTTTACTGGGATACGAGAAAGTACACGTACGCGCGCCTGCAGTTCACCACAGTTCTTCCCCACGGGCAAATCTCTGCATGCATTGTTTGTCGTCCTCGCGTGCACGTCAAAATCTCCTGCGGAACGGATCGACTCGATCGCCAGTAATCATCGAGATGGCAGCAGTGGTAGTACTACGTAAGAGTACTATACTGTTAAAGTGTCGCGCGCAGCTTGTGATGCACTGACATGGACGCAACGGAAAGCAAAAGGCAGCCGTGAGTATAATTAATAAATCAAGCATGGATATTGATTTGATTGATCGATCAGGCAGGGTCACTCAGAGGCGAGACGATGCTCAAATGTGGAGCCAGCCTTTTCATTTGCCGCAAGGGTTTCTTGCGGTGCCGGTGTCAGTGTGCATGCAGTCGGTTCTTGTTCAGCTACTTAGGAGAGGATGGGAGATAACAGTGTATCGTCCCACTACCACCATACACGTACGTACGTTTATAGCAACTGTAGGAGATACCGATCTTTTGCAATCCGAACTTCGGTGATTCAGTTTATCGAAAAACAAAAATTCAGTTTCGTCCAGCTATCTGCAGATCAGATACCGAAAATGCCAACCGAACTTTTGAATTCAAACATGGCGCGAATTAGTTAAACAACACAACTTGGACGAACATATCACATTGCATACGATTTTCAGTTCTGCATACGAAATCCTACACAAAAGCTAAGGAGCAAACAACAAAACAGAAGCTCCTCCTTCGGCGCCATCTTCAAGATGCGCCGGAATCCATACCTCCGCCATCGCCGCTTACTCATCGTTGTCGGACATGACGATGACCGGAGCCTTGGACAGCTCGATGGCCCAAGTCGAGCTCGGCCTGCTCCTTCGTCTTCCGGCGCTCTTCGTCCTCGGCCAAGCTTGCCCTCGACTGCTCCTTCACCGCGTGCATGATGGAGTAGTCGGAATCCGCCCCGTCGTCGCCGCTGTCCCACTCGAACTCCACGTCGTCGCTGTCCTCCTCCTCCTCGCCGGAGCTTGCGAAGGAAGGCCTTCTAGCCCAGCGGGCCGCAGCGCGGGAGGACTCGGCCTCCTCCCATGGCGTTGACGGCGCGGGCAGCGGCGCCGCTGCTGCCCTCTGCGCTTCCTCCTCAAGGTACACCTCCCACCGGCGACGGGCTTCGTTGCTGAGGTGGCGGTGGTGGAACCACCTCAGCATCCCCCGCCGGCAGGCACCTAAGCGGCGGCGCTTGTTGGCGGTGAGGGCGGCGTCAGCGGCGGCGGTGGTCCTGTTTCCCCACCCACGCAGGGAAACCGTCCGGCCGCCGCGGCGTCCGCTTGACGTTGAATGCGGCCTCATTGCGGTGGCTTGGGGCGGCGGCACGATGGTTTGGGGTGGCGATGTGGTTCGGATTTGGTACCGACACGGCCCCTCCGAACCGTAGATATACGAGCTCGTTTCGGGCCGTTTTGTTAATCCGATCTCGTGTTTCAGTTTCGGGTCGCATTTTGGTATCTGATCGGGATGGTTTTTTTTTTGGCCCTAAACCGAGAACAGAATTCGGGCCGCCTGTTTTCGGTAACGTCTCAGGCCGACCGTTTTTGGTAACTGCTAGAGATGCTCTTAGGCCGTCTCCAATGCATGCACGAAGTTAGCTTTTTTTTTTAGAACAATGCACGAAGTTAGCTGAGCTGTAGACATCTACCCACTCATCCATTCATTGGGACCAGTCTCTCTCTTGCATGCCGTGCTAGCCATCACGTTTTTTGAGAGGATGCTACCATGTAGGCCATGGAGGCCTTGTCGCAAAGAGAAACTCCCGGCCCAGCTATTCTTGGGGAGCCCGACGCGAGTCTGGTAGCCGCCTGACTGGGTTCGATGCTTTAAGAGATCGAGGTCACCTGTGCAAAACCGAACCGAAAACTGAAAACAGGAAGCAAATAACCGAAACCGAACCGAAAATCCGGTTTTCTCGGTTTTTGGTTCTGGTTCAGGTAGCCAAACAGCTAACCGAATCGGATTTGGTTTTCCGGTTAGAAACCGTCGGTTTTCGGTTAAACCGAAAAACTCAGACACGGAGACACCTCATTCGCCGTTCGGTTCCATACCGCACCACGAACCGGCCAACCCAGCCCAACTTCCCACGAACACGGAGACATCTAATCGGGGCAGTAGTAGGCTCGTTCCTTCCTCTCGTTCCTCTCGCCTCGAGAGGTCGAGCCACCGCCGCCCGCCACCAACCTCAAGCCGGCAAGCCCCCAGTGGCCCAGACGCCCAGTCCACTCCCTCTCTCCGCCCGAGCCGCCACCGCGCGCCACCAACCCCAAGCCCCAGTGGCCTAGTCCACTCCCTCTCTCCCACCGAGCCGCCGCCGCCACCAGCCTCAGCGCCAGACGCGGCGACCGGGAGGCGCCGCCGAGTCCTAGCCAGGCGCGGCAACCGGGCAGCGTGGAACCTGTGCAAGGAAGACGGAATTGGCTGAATCTTGCAATGTAATCTCTTCCTTTCTTGTTTAATGTTTAGGATCTAATTTGCATAAGACTGAGAGTGGACACTTGACCACAAGCATGTACATTTTTGTGTTTTTTCAGATGTCCGAGACTGACAACATACCACATAGTGCCGGTGCCACTGGTACTGATGCAAGCAATGGAGCTTCTCAACCTGCAGCTGATGTTACACCTGAGAGTAAGGCTGTCACGAAAGCAAGGGTCAAGAGGTCGAAGATATAGAAGCACTTCAAAGTTCAGGAAGATAATCCAGATCGTGCTAACGGCAAGTATTGCAATAAAGAACTGGGCTGCAACTCCACAAATGCTGGTACGGCTTCTTTAAATAACCATTTCAAGAGTTGCCAAAAAAATCCTGAGAAGTCAGTTCGCAACCAAACTGAGCTTAACTTCCAAGTTAGTCTTGATGGTAATTCTGCTTCTATGGTTCCTTGGCAATATAATGAGAGAGGTTAGGGAAGCATTTGCTCGCATGATAGTGGTGGATGAGCTGCCATTCATATTTGCAGAAAAAGAAGGTTTTAGGCACTTCATGTCCAAAGCTTGCCCTAGGTTTGTTGTCCCATCTAGGACAACAATGTATAGAGATATCATTGCACTCTATGAAGCTGAGAAAACTAAGCTTAGAAAATATTTCAGGGATTCCCATCAAACTGTTTGCCTCACCACTGATACATGGACATAAAAAAAACAGCAAAGCTTCATGGTTCTTACTGCACATTACATTGATTTAGAGTGGAGGCTTAAGAAAAAAAAACTTAGCTTTGTCTTGGTAGATGGAAACCAAGGGGATGAAATTGGGAAAGCATTAGATAAACTGCTGATTGACTGGGGTATTGATAGAGTCTGCACTATTACCGTAGATAATGCAAGCTCTAATGAACTTGCTTAGCCTACATGAAGAGGTCTTTGACCAATAGGGGTTGTACTCTTGCAAGAGGTCAGCATCTTCACATGAGGTGTGTGGCACATATTGTTAATCTTGTGATCCAAGATGGGCTAAAGATAATGTGCCATCCTGTAAACAGAATTAGAAATGCTATCAAGTATGTGAGAGCCTCCCCAATGAGGCTGAAAGTATTTAAGAAGTGTGTTGAACTCAGTAAGGTAGACATCAAAGGTTTGTTTAATGTTGATGTGTCCACTAGATGGAACTCTACATTTGTAATGCTAAACACCGCTGAGAAATTTGAGAGGGCATTTGAGCAATATGCACTTCATGATCCCAACTACAAAACTGAGTTAGATAAGTTTGGTCCAGGACCTAAGGCTGGTAGTGGTGCTCCTGACGAGCGGGGTCCTCCAACTTATGATGATTGGGTGTATATTCGTGAGTTTAAAGAATTCCTTCAACACTTCTATGATCTCATGGATAAGGTTTCTGACACCAAGTACATTACAGCAAATACCTTCTTGGAAGAGATTGCTGCTGTGAATTTTCTGTTGGGTGAATGGAGTGATCGTGTGATCTGTGGTGATGATATAATCTTTAAAAACATGGCTACCAAGATGAAAGATAGTTATGAGAAGTATTGGGGTGATCCGGAGAAGATGAACAAGTATATATTCATTGCTGCCATCCTTGATCCTAGGTATTAAATTGTTACCTCTTTTGTCAATATCTATATATTTGCTGTTCTTAATGCCCTCTAAGGCTCCAACTTCAGTGTTATTCTCTTAATTATTGATGCAAGGACGAAGGAATCTCATTTTTCTAAGGGCCTAATTGAAGACACGTACAGCAGTATCATAGGTAACAGGATCTTGGCTTCTTCACACAAAGAATTTGTCTCTTTGTTTGAAGAATACAAAGCAATATATGGTACTGCTACTGCTAGTACTAGTGAATCAATATCACAATCTCAAGCTAGTGTAAATGCATCTGAAAATTCTCTTATGAGATCACGGTACAACAAGAGATCAATGCGAGTTGGTAATAGAGATTCTAGTACAAATACCAGAACTGAATTAGACAAGTACTTAGTGGAGGATATAGAGGAGCTATCTTCTGATTTTGACATTCTTTCTTGGTGGAAGGCTAATTCCGCTCGCTTTTCGGTCCTTTCAAAATTGGCCCGTGACATGCTAGCAATACCAATCTCAATGGTTGCTTTTGAATCAGCTTTCAGTACTAGTGGATGTATTCTAGATGACTTTAGAAGCTCTTTGACACCAATGACACTCCAAGCCTTGATATGTACGCAAGATTGGTTGCGCTGTAAGTGTATCAACATTGAAGCTGATCTTGCAGAGTTGACCAAACTAGAGGAAGGTACTAAAACAAACGGTTGTGTATTTTCATTATTTTGTTGATCATGTAACCTTTCTTACTGTTTATCTTTTTTTTCTGTGTAATTGTAGAACTTGGATGCCTCCAAGTTTTTTTTTTTGAAAGGAACGCAGCCATTCCATTAACTTGTAGGCGCAGCGATATCACCGGCCACCAGACGGATTACATCCTCCGGATAGGAGTCAAAAGCCACACAAAATGTCCGGCATGAGACCCACACGAACCCAAAGCGGCTAAAGCATGAGCCGGCATATTACACATCCGAGGACAAAACATGACCGAAGCATACACGAAAGACATATGGAGAATATATTTGGCTTTTCTAAACATCGCTCCCAGCGGCGCTGCATCATAATCCGATGTAGATAGCGCCCTCTGCAGGATTTGACAATCCGTCTCGAAGATAACTCTTCTCATGCCCAATTGGTCGGCTTATAGGATACTACGCATCATCGCTTCGGTCTCTGCTTGGAGTGCATCAGCGACATGATCCAGAGCCCCCGCTGCCTAGAAAACAATAGACCCAACATTATTCCGAGCAATGCAGCCCCGACCACCCTTCTGCTCATTCTGGGAGAAAGCACCATCACAGTTGAACTTTATAACATGGGTATCTGGAAGACTCCAGTGCTGGTTAGACCTCAGTGGGACGTCTACCTTCACTGTTAACATGGAAAGCCACTCGTTTGCATAATGTCGAACATTGAATTGGAATTCAGCCACCGAAAATAAATGCTCACTTGGGAGGGCCTTATTCCTCTCCGTCCACCAGCACCAAAGTGTAGCCACCACAAAAGTGGCTTTCTCAGATGGCAGCTTCAAGATCGAATGGCAGACGTCAAAAGCTGAAGTGCACAAACTAAGTTGAACACGCACATCTTCCAATTCCAGAGCCCGCCAACGTTCCTTAACCAAGCGACACTTAAAAAACAGATGGCATCCATCCTCAAACAGTGTACTACATACCACACATCGAGTGTCAAGGTCCATACCGCGGCGTTCAAGATTTCTGCGTACTGGATGTGAGTTATGACTAAAACGCCACAAGAAATGATGAACTTTGGGAGGACATTTCAGTTTCCAAAGTCTCTTCCAAGTCTCCTCTTTCCATCCCACAGTCCCAGGAGCATCCGAAGTGGATCCTTCTTCAGCACGACGGAGGTAGTACACATGCACCATGTAGGCAGATTTAACCGAGAAAATACCTTTAGAATCATAGTGCCAAGCTGCAAAATCTTCCATATCTTTATAGATGGGTATCTTCAGAACAATTTCAGCATCATCACGTGGGAGGATATCCTGCACAAGCTCTTTGTCCCAAGTTCCAGTGGACGGATCAATTAGATCAACACGCGAAAGTACAGTATGTCCCTGATTGCAGGAGACTCTCCTGGTGACGCCACGGGGTATCCAAGGATCCGTCCAAATATTCACATTTTCACCATTGCCAATTCTCATCACAATACCTTGGCGGATAAGCTCCAAGCCCTTCAGAATACTGCGCCAAACATAACTCATACCTGTTACAGGTTCCGCAAAGATCATATCACCCAAGGGAAAATATTTCTCCTTCAGAACTTTAGCGCACAGGGAATTTGGAGCATTAATAAGTCACCAAGCTTGCTTTGCGAGGAGTGCAATATTAAAAGAATGGAGATCTCTGAAGCCAAGCCCTCCTTCATGTTTCGGAAGTTCGGAATGGCTAGGTAGCAGTCGCCTGAGAAACCGTTTTTCTCAGTCGATGGGAACGTGTAGCAGATAAAGTAGGTCCAATTAAATGTAGACTGCGTCAGCTAGCTTGTTTGGTGTTTTGTGAATTGTGATTAGCAGCGTTACCTTCTAGCATATGGGTCCTTCTAGCATATGGGTCGGAGGTTCGAATCCATTTTTCTCTGTGTTTTTTTGTTCCTCTTTCTTCTTTTTATTTTTATTGTTTCCTTGTTTTCATTTCTTTTTTGCTTTTTTCATGTGCAACTCATTAATAATGCACACAGTATGTGTTTGCCTCTTTGTATTTCATTTATTTAGTTTATTGGACTGTGTTTATCACAAATGGTTGATGCGTGTTTTTCTAAGCCCCTATTGTTTTTTTACGAACTGCACACTCCGAGTTTCACAATATCTAGACGTATTTTAGTATATAGATACGTTCATATTTAGACAAAGTTGAGTCACTTAATATGAAACGGAGGGAGTATGTATTATTCTAACATAAAATAGCAACACGAGGTATTTTGCACAATAATTTTATTTATTGGGTTCTGATTTTTTTTTGAATGACTTGCATATTCCGAAGACCATAGTTGCACAGTAGAGACATTTGTCTCCCAAATTATATGTTTTCAGTCAACGCCGTGGTCCGTTGGATATACTTCGAGACCCGTGCAAGTTGTAGTGTGGTGTTTGTTTTTGTTGGGAGGCATGTTTATTTTTGTTGGGAGGCATGTTTTAGGGGATGTCTATGTTTCTTCTGTTTAGAAATACGCAATGGATAGTTCCAGCCTAAGAAAATTGCATATAAAATTTTCACGTGCAAATTTTAAATTGTACATAAAATTTCACTTGCAAATTTTAAAATTGCACATAAAATTCAGTGAAACTTTTAAAATTTCACGTGCAATTTCTTTTTTTTTATCATTTTTCTTTTTGTTTCTTTTCTTTCTTATTTTTTAAAGAAATTGGTTTGCCTTGGATTTGGGTGTGCTGTGCTGTTCAGTGCATGTGTTATGCTTTGTCAGAGGAGCTGCCGGCTGAAGCATTTGTCTTGTAAGCAAAAGGACCAAAGCTCGAAGTCCTATTTTTACGGTGATATTAACTTGCTGCGTCTGCATGCTAGGGAAAGTCTTGCTAGCTGGAGTAAGACACACCTATCTGCTATTTGTAACAAGATTGAGCAGCTTGGGGCCGGTCGACGAGAAACTAGAATCTCCGGCGACTGAGCCGTAGTCAGACCCATCAACTGGCTAATCGAATCACACAGACCTTTAGTTAAATCAAAACACGGCATAGCATACGCTGGGATGGCCTGGGCCACAGCCTTGATCATAATCTCTTTACCCGCACGAGATAAACACCGTTCTTTCCACCCTTGAATGCGTTCCCAGATTCTTTCTTTGAGATAACCAAAGCAAACTGATTTCGAACGCCCCACATAAGTTGGAAGACCGAGATATTTTCCTCCATCAGTTTCATTTGCCAGTCCCAACACATGCAGCAAGGTAGTACGCCCACTCCGAGAACAACTCGGACTGAACGAGATACAAGATTTTTCCTGTCTATCATCTGCCCAGAACACTGCTCATAGACTTGTAGGACATGGTTGATGGCGTGCGCCCCCTCTTCAGTAGCCTCCCACAACAACAGAGAATCATCTGCGAAAAGTAGATGGTTTACTGCCAGAGCCGAAGAACAAATTTTAATTCCACGTACACAGCCAAACTCCTCAGCATTCCAGATTCTACACACAGGAGGAACAAATATGGGGAAATAGGGTCTCCTTGTCGTAAGCCACGTCCAGGTATAATCTGATCCGTCAGACTGCATTTATAGGGAAACGATACTTGACAGAACAGATACAATTCATGATCAATTTAACAAAGGAGCTACTGAATCCCATTTTCCTCATGACTTCCTCAAGGAAATGCCACTCGACACGGTCATATACTTTACTCGTATCCAGTTTCAAAGCTGCATATGGCGTACCCTTTCTCTTTCTCCGCATGAAATGTGTCATCTCATATGCTAAAATGGTGTTATCCGAAATAAGATGGCCCGGGACAAAAGCACTTCGATTATCAGAGATGATATCCCCTAAGATACACTTGAGACGGTTAGCAAAGAACCTTAGATACAAGCTTGTACACCACGTTGCAGAGACTAATTGGGCGCAAGTCTTTAATTCTTTCTGGATTCTGAACCTTTGGGATGAGTACAACAACAGTATCATTCCACCCCTCCGGTATACTGCCCCCCTGCAACAAAAGTACCTCCTGCACAACAGTTTCACCCACCATACTCCAGTACCTTTTATAGAACACGGCGGGCATGCCATCCGGACCAGGTGCCTTTAGGTCCCCAATGCCATCAAGAGCTTTGCGTATCTCCTCAGCTGTAAATGGAGCATCAAGAATTTCATTCATTTCGTCCGCTACCCGAGAAGAAATATGCAAAGTCGCCGGTGTACTATCCAAGCCTGCCAAGGGGGTAAACAAGTCAAAGAAATAGTTAGATACCAGGTCCTGTAAACTCTCCTCCCCTTCCACCGTCACACCATCATCTCCTTTGAGCCTATGTATAGTATTATGTTTTTTCCGTTCAGAAGCAGCCACGTGAAAGAAAGCTGTATTACGGTCACCGTTGGCCAACCAGTTAACATGTACACGTTGCCGCCAGAACAAATCATGTTGTTCCTCCAAACGCTCCAGCTTGAAACGAAGGACCTGTTCTCGTTGAATAGTATGAGCAGAAACAACAGCCCTTCTACATTCCTCAAGTTCTTTCTTCAGATTTTTAATTCTCTTAGGCAGCTCACCAAGCACATCACGACTCCAGGTATGCAGATCAGATGAGACCGAGCGGATCAGTGCAGCAGCCCCTTGACACCCTTTCAGACGAGCAATCTCCCATGCGTTCTGTACCACTGAGTCAACATCATCTTCTAAGAGCCACCTAGCTTCAAATCTCTTAAGTCGATCTCCCTTGTACTTACAGACCGGATTAATTCCGCGTCCCACGGACAAAACAACAGGCCGGTGATCTGAATGCTCCGGTTCAACATTCCTGATACGAACGGAAATCTAGTACACCAAGCATCATTAGCCACAATTCTATCAAGTGAAGCCTCCAAGTTGATGACAATGACATAATCTCTCTGGACTGATCTGGGGTGACCGGGTGACTGCTGCTGCCGGCTGGGTGCTGAAGTGAACTAGTGAATTATGTGTGTGGCTGTGCTTGAAGCCTTGAACTGAATTGTGTTATGAATTATGACTTGTCCATTTGTGGTGCTGAAGTGAACTAGTGAACTACGTGTGTGGCTGTGCTTGAAGCCTTGAACTGAATTGTGTTATGAATTGTGACTTGTCCATTTGTGGTGCTGAAGTGAACTAGTGAACTATGTGTGTGGCTGTGCTTGAAGCCTTGAACAGAATTGTGTTATGAATTATGACTTGTCCATTTGTGGTAATTTCAGTATAGGTCATGCCAAAAATTTATGTGTTGCTCAAAAATTCGCGTCAACTTTGGTTAATTGGGTTATAACCGAAACCGAACCAAAATCAAATGGTTATAATCGAAACCGAACAGTATTTTTATACGTAACCGTATTGAACCGAAGTATACAAACCGTATAAACCGAACCGAACCGAAAACCGAATGCACAGGGTGAGACTGCAGCTACATTGGGCCGGACCAGATGAGAACGGCCAACGGTACAGAAGACATATGTAAAAAGACCCGGCCTGTACTAGAACCCCTGGATCACCACAGCACCAAATGGAATTTTCGAGCGAGCCCATGACTGGTTTTTCCTTTTTTATAGCAAGCCCATGTTTAGACAGAGTGAAATGAAGGAATCAGAGGCCCATGTAGGCAGGTCGCACAGAGAAAACTCCTGGCCCAGTTATGTAAAACAGCTCCTCTCAAAAAAAAAAGTTATGTAAAACAGCTCTTGATTTCCCTATGCACCACATGATCGAGCACGGACGACGCCAATGTGCTCGACGGGATCACGCGAGCTCGTTTTGCTTTCCTCGTTTTACGTAGAAAGATCTTTTTTTCACTTACGTTGTCAAAAAATAAGATTTTCTCTACTATTGTTGTAGTGATGTGGTGGAAGATCCGAGTCAATCGGCATGACATAGTCTGTCCCCCACTGGAAGAACCAACATATTCTGAAATCTCATCCGAAATGAGCATTATTAAGAGCAAAAAATGGGTACAGCGAAGCGGAGAACAGCCGTCGGCATTTAATCGGTTAGTGTCAACTGTCAACGGTTGTTGTCCTTAGCCAAAAACACTATAACCAGAGAATCATATGCGTTCCACCTTCAGGAATACTAATTATCATTAAAAAAAATTCGAAAAGGAAGCTTCCACAGGGTATGGACGAGACAATCCAGCCTCGTGAACCACTTCCTCGGTATCATCCAGCCTAGCAATATATATATGCTCCCTTTTATTTTAATTTGCTCATTCAAATCATTGTCTTGAACATACACATATGCTTATTAATTATATATGCACCACAAATTTAATTTACCATAGATCGGCTAATAACTCGCCTTCCAAATTTGCACATTTGCCCTCTTGCTTAATTAACTAACAGGAGTAATGTTCATCTCACTCACAGGAGTATTACCTTACAATATCACAATGACAACAACAATAACAGCAACTCTGGGCAGACTCACACTCTCTTCTTCAGAGGCTAGTGGGATTTGAGGGTGGCCTGGCGCAGCTTGCGCTCATTGGAGAGCTTCACGGCGAATCGCTTGAGCGCCTCCTCATTGGTGCCTTCCCCTTCCACGGTCTCATACATGCCCGTGTCGATATTGACCCTGGCCACCTTTTTCTGGAGAAGCCCGTTGCCGATTTCGATGAGCGCCTCCATGTTCTTCTTGGTGGCGATGTCCACCGACGAGGTGTCACCCTCCAGGGAGTCGTCCTGGATCCGGAGGTAGTTCTCCTTGACTCGGAGCGCCTTGAAGAGCACGGCAGCGTGGATGTCCACCATGTCGGCGCTGGCGTGCGAAAAGATGTCGATGAGTGGCGTGAACCCGCCGTCGTAGAGCCACCGCAGCACGCCCCACTTGGCGCACGCTGGCGCCGTGTACTTCTCCGCCATCTTCGCCGACCCGGTCCCGATAGAGATGATGAGGTAGTTGTTGTACTCGGCGGGGTTTCCATGGGTGAAGTCTGGGTTCTTCCGCAACACCTCCTTGGTGATCATGGACATGGCGGCCATCGTCGGGTTGTTCGCCGCCACGCCCCCATCGACAAGATGGTACTCCCTCTCCTTCACCTCCGCCTTCGGGTCCGGGTCATGGGTGCTAAAAAAATGGGCGGGGAAGTATGTCGGCGCGGCCGAGGTGCTGATGCAGATGTCGGAGAGGTGCGCGTTCTTCAAGGGATCCACCTTGGCCTCGTAGGTGGAGAAGATGACGGGCTGCAGGAACTTGACGTCGAAGGTGGGCACGATGATGTTGGTGACCGTCTCCGCGATGGTGGTGTTGTGCGTGAGCTTCTTGATCTTGTCGTGGAGGAACTTCCCGTCGTATTTCGGCCCCATGACGGCGCCGAAGAGGTTCGCCGCGGGGTTGAGGAACCCGAGCTTCTTCTGCGGGAAGATCTTGGGCCCGTTCTCCAGGTAGAAGTCCTTGAGCTCGCTGGCGGCGAAGAGGGGACGCTTGTTCTCCCCCGGGGCGGCCAGCATGGATGTCACCAGCGCGCCTGTGCTTGTCCCGGCTATCACGTCGAAGTAGTCCGCGATCCGCGCGTCCGGCCCGTCTATCTCCTGCGAATTGAGTAACAAATTGAGACCAATCCGGTCCAGATTACGATTACAGAATTACGGGAGGAGGAAGAAGACTAGCTGGCAAAAATGGAGAATCTGGTGCGTACTTGGAGCTTGGACTCGAGACAGGCGATGATGGTGGAGGGGATGAGGCCGCGGATGCCGCCGCCGTCGATGCTCAGCACGGTGATCAGGCGGCCCTGCGACGGCGGCGGGCATGGCGCCGTCGCGTGCTCGGGGTGGTCGCACTTGCCGCCCTCCATGATTGCTCTCTCTGCTCCGAGCTCTGAGCTCTGTTCTTCTAAGCTGCTGAACTTTTATTTGGATCAAGGCTTGCCGGGTGCTCTGCTTAGCTCCTTGGGTCTTGCACTGCTGAGATCGATCAGTAGATGCTCTCTGCCCCGGGCACCCAGCTATTTAAATCGAATTCTGGCATCAAGAGCCAGTAAGATGGAATCTTGCAACTCCACACACATCTAGCTGATTTCTTTTGTGTGCGCGTGTGTCACGTTTCACGGGAGCTGGCTGGGGCAGGGGTCCCTATAGACGTACAGTACTCCATTGACGTGCCCGGTGGCCCGGAGAGCAAAGCAGGACTTTCATGATCACCATCGGCATGCGAATTAAGCCAATTAAGTGACACGTTTATCACCACTAATCACTTAGTGTGGCTTTGGATGCTTAGTGGGATCGAGTGTATCGATCGATGAAAGGCTAGTTAGGCTCTGAGCATGATTTGATCACAACTAATTTCAAAGCAAAACTGTTTGCGAATAACTTTGTTGTGGTGGAGTCGCTGATCCGTGTGTGCCTTAACTTTGCCAAAACTGTTTCGAATAACTTTGCCATAACCCCTGCCAAAGGAGAGGGTTTGAAATTTACGTGCACGTACTTCAGATTAATCCAAGCATCAGGCCAGCAATTATTGTCCTTCTGCTTGCCTTGTTTATTTATTTATTTATTTTTGTCCTTGGTCCCGATACCTTATCGTAATGTTAGGTAGCTCGTGGGACACCTGATCTTCATTATATTCGCACCAGTCAGATCGAATGATTGATCGCGGAGATTTGTACGCTGTCAGTGTGGATCTACTAGTTGACCGTATGTCACAACACTTGCAGCTGGATGAACATTTTTCTTTTACTTTGTTGGGTGAACAACTTTCTTTTCGAAACTTGCTGCATGAACAAAACAATTAGAAGTACTTATCTAAATTGTGCTTCCAGGCTCTTTTGGGAAACGCCGAAACGGGACTCGTACATGATTGCTGTACACGAGATAATAAGTTAGTCCTCTGGAGTCTGGACCTGGTAGGGTTATTGCATTTTTCTATGCGGTGCTACAGGTAGTTCAAACCATATCCCCTCTCCTATCAATTAAACTTGAACTGAATATCAGTCTCTCTCATTAAACATACAACAATCGTAGATTTGAACTTGATCTTATGTAAGACTCAGTTTCTACTCCCTCAGTTCCCAATTAATTGGCGCCGGACATTTTGCAAAGAAAACCTGTTAATTTACAAAATCAACCTACAGTACACATCTTCAATTGAACGTGCACTACGCGTTGATTCCGAAAAACAACATGTTTTTTCTTTTGCAAAAGTTCTGATAATACATGGACTGCAGGTCGATTTCAGAAAATAGCAAGAATTTTTTTGCAAAATTTCCGACACCAATTAATTAGGCTCAGAGGGAGCACTACTCATAGAAATAGAATTTCTAAAAAAAAAGAGGCTACTTTCATTAATGATTGGTGCACTAATGACAAGAATAGCCGAGATATCCGCAAAATATAAACGACAGCGAAGATATATATCGCGGGAAAAAAAAAAGAACGACAGCGAAGATAGCTGTTGTGCGGCAATTAAACCCTAAAATCATTTGTCGTGACGCGACGGTAGTTAATTAGCAGCCATGTGCGCCCGTGCATGCTCGCTCGTAAGCTTATAGTCAAAGAAACAAGCTAGCTATGACTCGCTAGAATGGGTACAAAATCTGCATGGATAACTCCAGCCCTATACCGATGCTAAATTATTAACGTACGTGCTAACTACATTATATTTTTATCCCAGAGAGGATCAATCAATCAACGAACCAAGCAGCTGTCAGTAGGGTGACACTAGCTAGCTTTTATTAGTACCATACGCTAGCTTAATCTACCGAGATCAAATCAAGAACTATATATGGTTCGCTCCGTGATACGGCTTGCGTGGTTACGTTAGCTTTATCCTAGCTAGTTGTGGGGACGCCGGATTAATTAATTAAATTTACCTGCAGCCTTGCAGATCAAAAGGAACCAATTAATCTTCAAATCCTGTAATGAAGAGGACGCATATGTACGTACGTTCAGTCCAAGGTAGGTGCGTGCAATGCAATGCACGAGGCTTGAGGCAGCTAGCACATGTGGGCAATCATGTGATCGTGGATGATTAACTTTTTAGGCCAGCTAGCTCCCGTGCGATGCGAGCTTCAGTGTAGTAGTTCATCAGTTAGCTAGCCTCCCTAAGACAGCGCAACTGATACACTAGAAATTAAGGGGGTGATGTTTAATTCCTTTAATTTTTCCCCATCATATTTTGTTTTATTTGCTTGTGATTTCTCTGCGAAAAGGAAATTAGGGTATATGTGCAAGCTAGTGGCGTGGGTGTTGTCGCCTAGCTTGTCGGACGATCATGTGTCGGAGCCGCCGTGACGATCGATCGACCAGCCTGATTCAGGCAGCGGCCGGCGTAGAAGTTGGGACAAAAGCCAGGAAAAAAAACATGTTTAGCTAGTGCCACTCTTCTTTATCTATTGGTGGCATCGCATATCAGTAAAAGTTCTTAACGAAGATTAGCGAGAAATCAATTTTGTCGTTTGCCACAACTCTTTGTTAAATCCGGCTTTGAACAGAAGAGCCACGGCGAGTTTATCCGTTTCTGCTTTTAGCTAGGGCGTTTTCTAGGACGACCAAAAGGAACCAACGGAGCCACCAAAAAGGGAAGTTCTGTTCACGTGTTTTCCTCTCCACTTTTGCTATGAACAAAAGGCCCCGATCGACACCCCCTCCTGCTGTAGCGTCAATGCATGCGTCATCGGGCAAGGGGGTTAAGTAGCAAGCCGCGATCGATGAACAGTGTTATCTTTGGATCTCTCGGCGTCGCCCTTCCAATTATAGCCTTAATTTCCGCGTGGCATCTGGTCACACGTTCTGCACGTACGGGCGACTGTCTGCAGCCACAGTGTGGCCGTACAACACCCGGCAGATCCACACGGCCACGAGGCCTGCCGGGGATTTTGGAGATGATTCCCGAGGTGCATGTGCATTCTGCCGGTTGGATCGTAAGCCTGTACGTAGCCTGGTAGTACGTACTTATTTCGATCATAATAAACCGATCGAAAACACTTATTGCGTATCGAAGGAAGTATTTCCGTGGTCCGCGAGGACGTACTGAAAAATGTCTGCATCGTGTAGATCCAGCAGCGGTGCTAGAAGATGAAGTCATATGGAATAATATGGATTTCGTCGAAATTTCCTGGCGATCTGATCTGACCATGCCTGATTAACGCGTAACACAGCTTCGTCCTTTAGTTCGTTTTTCTTTCTTTTCTTCTTTCTGTTTTTTGCTTTCCTCACACAAGTTTCGGCTTGGAGATCGATTGCCTGCTGTATATACAATCGAGGAAAAACAGTGTGATCGTCCATCGACGAACGTCCTAACCCCGGCTGGCTTAGCTAATTAAGCTAGGTCGTCGCTGGATGAACGTACATTTTCGGTCCTGTCTATACACATTTATGCAACACTTGCTGACAGGCCGGGAGACAGTGAGAATCACATTGGATTGGGATGTGGTCGGACCAGCACGCATAGAGACGACATCCACTCCCGTCCAACAACCCCAATCAATATACTCGTTGATAACGCATCATTTGCCCCATTGACTAGTCCACTTTCCGCTACCCGTAGCCTAGCTATGCATGTCACACCGTAGCCATCGCTCGCCAACTCGATGATCACGAGACTCTACCGTAGTTTCGATCGACCAGTCGGACTATTTGTAGCTATATGTATGTACAGCACGTTTGTAGTTTATGCTATGATGTGGTGGTTTGGGCTAACAAAATTAATAGACAACTAATAAGTTTCATCAGAAGGAACCGTTATATATATACTTCCTCGGTCCCAAAATAAGTGAATTTGTATAAGATCTTATACAAATCCACGTCAGTTATTTTGAGACGGAGGAATATGTGATTTTGTCTATACCATTGCTGTTGACTGAAATTTTCATCTTTCTCGATCGTGTCCGAGTGACCGACTCGATCCCTGTAAAAACTTTTGGCAGCGTGCGTGCATGCATGTATGTATACGTACGTACGTGATCATGACTAATCATTGTTTGGTAACCCGTCTCTTTCGTCTGCCGTGCAACTAGCAAAATTGGTCAGGTCCCAAATGATGATCAATCGATCGAATGGATGGATGCGTGCATGCATCGGATATAAGATATCCACCCCTACGAAGCGTAAGGATGTTTTTTTTCCACCCGGGGTTCCCCCTTTCCACTACTTAAAACGGAAATACACAAGTTCATAACAGACTTTGAGGAGCAGAAAGTACTTCGAACTACACCTACGTCTGGGCAGAAAACCTGCTGACCAACAACCTGCATTCAGGTTGTTGACTACGGGACAAAAACCTGCCCCTGCAGAAAACCTACCAAGTCTTTAAACCAACATTGTTACAACCAAAATGAAGAAGCAGAACAGGTCTAGGACAACAGCCACAACATGCTCAGCAAAACATCACACAGACTAACTGATAGAAAACAAGGTCGTCGAGCAGATCAGTCAGCATCAATGCGAGGCACGCTCCAGGTAGACGCATCAGCAGGCGCCCCCTCCTTCATCTTGCGCATCAGGTCTTGCGCATTGCAGACCAGCTTCTTGGTACCTTCCTTCAGCAACTCCACGTCTACCCCTTTCTGAAGCCCTCACCAAGACATGAGATATGCACAAGCAGCAAAAACAATTTCAAAATGTGATTTTAATTTGTAGTTCTCAAAAGTAACTCGGTTACGACACTTCCAGGTGGACCAAACAACAGCTGCTAGTCCCACCACAAAGAAACGATCACCCTTAGGTAAAAAGGCATGCATCCAAGCAAAAAATTGCCAAAGAGAAGAAGGAACCAATTGTGTACCAAACAGAGAGCCCACCACCCTCCACTCTCTCCACAGAGCAGGTGAAAAAGAGGTGTCTGGCATT